>NC_053025.1:267761983-268084394 GCF_003073215.2 Triticum urartu | reverse complement strand
GGCGGCGACGATTGACGGCTCCGGCAAATGGCGCTCGTCGACGGCGGTTCGTGACGGCGTCGAGGTCGTGCACCGGCGACAGCGTCGGGCACCCAGGCGCGGGCGTCGGCGGAGGAGGTTGGCGAGGTCACCGGTGGGAGGTAGTAGCAGCACGGGGCGTGGCGGGGTGCTTCCCGCCGTGAGCGTGGGTGTGTGCCGGCGCTGGTGGAGCGAGGGGATCGATGCTCAATCCAGATCCAGCGGGGGGGTGGGGGGCGAGAGAAACGTGTGGGGGAGTGGGTAGTTGCCAGTGAGCCGGCGCGGCCAACGTGGGCGGGGAGTGCGGGAGGGTTCTCGCTCCTCGTGTGTCTCTTCCTGGCGGCGCGAGGAGGGAGGATGGGATCGAACGGGAGTGGGGTGATTTAGGGTTTGGGGTCAGGGGGAGTGGCCTTGAAGGCCAGAGAGAGTGGGGTGGGCCGTGGGCTGGCCTAGCGGCCCAGAGACCAGCTGGGTCGAGGCCCGGGGGGGTTCTTTGTTTTATTTATTTACTTATTTTTGGTTTGTTTTGTCTTTTCCTTTTCTTATTTTTTTCCTTTTGTCCCTATTTATTATAGTTTCAACTATATACCAAAGTGGCATCTAAATTGATGTTACCAATTATGCCACCGCCACATTAATTTTCTACCCAAAACTAAAATAGTTTTGTAATTACTTAATATTTAAAAGTATTTAAATAATAGTTTTCACTACTGTTTTAATTACTATTGTGTATTTAAATATTTTATTTAGATATGGGTCCTCCACCATAATTGCTTATGATTTATTTGGTTCACTCCGAACATTTAAGTCTTGACATTTGAAAACTTTTATTGTTTGCTTAATTTTGAGTTTGAATTCAAACCGGTTTCGAACTAACGCGAGGTTATCAATAGTAATCGAGGTGACATGGCATCATTAGCAGGGAATTACTGTTGTCGAATTACCCGGGCGTCACACCTATACAATTTACCATTGTATTGGGTGAGTTGGGGACACAAGAGACTCTTTATTATTTGGTTGCAGGGTTGCTTGAGAGAGACCATCTTCATCCTACGCCTCCCACGGATTGATAAACCTTAGGTCATCCACTTGAGGGAAATTTGCTACTGTCCTACAAACCTTTGCACTTGGAGGCCCAACTACATCTACAAGAAGAAGGTTATGTAGTAGACATCAGCGACGAGCTCTTTCTTGTCCTCAAGATGCTGGTTGAGAGCATCCATGGATTCCTCCACCAGCCTTCTGCGCTCGATGCGCAACATGGCATTCTCGTCCATAAGTTTCTCGACAATGACGCCGGTCCTCTTCAACAAGGTAGTGGTCCGCTCTTGCTGCTCCGCAGTTCCGACGATCTTCGCCCTCAGCAGGTTGCGCTCGGCCCGGAGCTTCGCATTGCTCTCATTTAGATGCCGGATGACGTCAGTAGACTGTTCAAACGAGGCTTTCTGGTCATCCTGCAACCTCGCCCACCTGCAGATCTAATCCATCTGCCTAAGGATGAGGGCACGCATGTGCCTGTAAGAGTCCTCTCCTGCCCGCGAGGCATATTCCCAGGTTGCCGCGGGGCGGGAGGACATCTCTGCTGCATTCGCGGTGCGGCGGGACATCTCTTCTGCTTCCGCGACGTGGCCGGACTAGTCTGCTGCATCAACGGCGCGGCGGGTCCTCCGTGCTGCTTCGGCGGTGCGGTGGGACCTCTCTGCTGCTACGGCCGTGCGGCAGGACATGTTGGCTGCTTTCGCGGTGAGGCGGGACATCTCTCGTGCTCCCGCTTCTAGGCTCGCCTTTCCCTGGTGGCAATCTCTCGACCCAGAACTCGCGCTGGCCATGGCGGACGCAAGGGAATGATGATGAATGACTTGTTTGTTTTTGACTTTTTTGGATGAGGAGTTGAGGAGGAATGTGCAGTCATCTTGGAGTAGTAGTATTTATAACTGCGTAGTAATACGCTCCTAAGGGGAAACCGTTTAGTTTTTGATCGATGTGAACAGGTTTGCAATTTGGAATGTGATGGGACGCATGCTCAAAATTTACTGACTGTTATAAGTGCGGCACTATGCCCGGAAGGCGTAACGTGGGAACATACTTCTTCTTGGCCGCGTACGTGGCGTTTGCACCATAGGGTGCACCGCAATAGGCAATGTCAGCACACGTCTTGTTCCAACAACCGTGTGCGCTCGTTATTACCATCGTGCACGTTTCTTTTAATTAGAATGGGTTTGCCCGTCTAGCGGACACACGTTGATCTATCTAACTGTTTCAGTTTGTTGTGGCTAATCGCAAACAGTTCGTCCATGTGAACTATGTGCCATCAATCACAGACACTTTGGTCTGGCTTACCCGTTTCTGTTCTGTTGCCTAATCACAAACAGTTAATCCTTCTAAAGCGTATGCCCTCAATCACACACACCTTGATCCGGCTGACTGTTTCTTTTGTGTTGCCTAATCACAAACAGTTCATCCGAGTGAGCTGTATGATGTATATCGCACACACCTTCATCTGGCTGCCCGTTTCTTTTGTGTTGCCTAATCACAAACAGTTCATCCGAGTGAACCATATGCTCTATATCGCACACGCCTTCATCAGGCTGCCCATTTCTTTTGTTCCGCCTCATGGCAAACAGTTCATTAGACTAAACCGTATGCCCTGGATCGCACACGCAACTAAAGTCTGAACTGTGTTTGATGCATCCTCCATTGCAAAGGTTTTGCACCTTTTTGATGGGTTTTTACATCCCCGTTTGTGATTAATGCATCACACACAGTTTCGTGAAAGGGTCTCTGATCGTAGTGTTGCGTTAGTAGTATCATGCAGTAGTGGGAGTCGTGGCTTCTCTCGACAAAAATAACATATGGTGGGTGTCGTGGGAGTAGGTATGACAATAAGGATAGGGGGTACGAAGGAGGAGGCAAGGTCCTAGCTATGTCGAGGTTGTACACACGAGTTTTACGAGTTCAAGCCCCTCTCGGAGGAGGTAACAACCCTATGTCTCAGTGCCCTGAGGCTTGTCGACTGGAATATGTGTGGTGTTATAGGGGGTGGCTTATATAGAGTGCGCGAGACCCCTCCAGCCCTCAGTTACACAGGGTTCAATGTAAGTTAAGATAGAGGCGTTACTGGTAACGCCTGCTATAATGACTATTAATGACCTTTAAGACTATAGAGTGAACACCTGACCGTTGCCATCCTGAGGTGGCTTTAGATGTTTTGTACTCCGAGTGATTCTTTGTATGGTCGAGTGACTCTATCTTGGTCGAGTTGAATTGGGGTATTCGAGTGGCTTGCACTTCAAGGTGATTTCAGTCGGTATCTTCTGTTGTACTTCAAATGGCTTCGACTCTAGGGCATTATCTTTGGGTAGGGTGTCTAGGTCAGGCCTATGACCCTACCGTAAGTACATGGCATCGTCATTAGCCCCCAAATGGATTGAGGTCCAAGTGAAGTAAGGTTGAAGTTGTTTCCGATTCGATCCTATGCTTCAGAGGCATTTCATCGGAGTCTGGAAATTGTACTGGAACTTTAACCTTGCATCAGTCGCCTTGATCGATTATATGGTCGTCGAGTGAATTACGTCATAAATCTTTGAGTGAATTAGAGTGTGAAATCTATGGCGCAATTGATTGCTCTGCGGTTCCTGAATCTCATGGGACTCAAAATTTTGGAGAAGCACGCGGGACAGAGCATGGCGCAGTAAGCGGAACAGATAGATAGAGGCGCCTCGATTTCTGCGCCATCTTTTCGCCACGTATCAGGCGAGCGTTTGTTGCGGGATGTAATAAGATCGCTTGGGCCCACCGGTCAGCCACTCGGAAGTAGCCCCATAAAGAGCGCTCGGGCCGATGCAATGCACAGTGCTCCTCATTCGGTCCTCTTCTCCTCTGCCTCTCCACCGTGCATCTCTCTGCTCTTCGATGCTTCTGCCCAATCCGCGTGCACTCTGCCACCCTGGGGAAGGACAAGACCGAGGCCCTGGAGCGCGCGAAGAAGGTGACGGTGGCGGCGAAAGGCAAGAAGATGGCTCGGGGGTCGTCGTCGTGGTCTGGTCTGCCGCCTGGTTGGATCCAGGGGGAATAGATCCATTCCATCATCGTGTAGGAAGATTTGGAGAGGCTCAAAATACCGGGTGTTTTATTCTTCTGATCTGCAATTGCTCCTGAATCTGACTGATACTTGTAGCTTATGTCTTGCAGATTTATACCAAGATGTATTCGATGCTAAACGGGGAGCAGCTCCAAGAGGGAGCAGAGAATGATGCTGACAGTGCAGAATGGGAGTACGCAGACAACAGTGAGGAGGATGATGAGGACTCGAGCAGTGGTGAGGAGGTTGACTCGTCACCCCGCTCAGAGCATCGTTCCAAACAGTCACATGATCCTGCGGGCGGGCGCGGCAAGACAACTTCACCAGGTACGAAAGTTTCGAAGCGCACTCGGACCTCGACTCTAGAGCCGTCGGAGAAGGTCACGAAGCAGCCCAAAGTTGTCCCACCGAAGCCTCGGAAGGCCCTGCCCAAGATCAAGGTGGCTGTTCTTGTTGCCTCTGCGTAAGTGTTTTGTTTCTTCTCTTTGTCTTCCGTGTTGTCGTCGACTCATGTGCTTGCTTGACCAAGTGGATTCTGGAGCTTTTAGTTCTGCGACTTCTGCAACATCCATGGAAGTCGATGAGGAGTGTGGTGATGTGGGGACTGCAGACGCGGCTACCTCTCGGGCGGGCATGATACCATAGCCACATTCATGTCCTGTCAATTGCTTCTCTAGTCGATCGGGTTCTTATTGTCGAGTGTTTGTAGCACCTCATGTTATCCAGCTTCCTGACGGTGATGATGAGGACGTGCCCCAAAAGAACACTGGGTGGGGAGGCAATACTTTGAGCAAGAGGACTTCTCGCTCAGCATTAGAACCTGTGGTCCAACAACTTGATGATCCAGTACGTGCTTCGGTCTCATTTGCTGACCCTCTGTTGACTGGCCAACCCTCAGCGTCGATTGCTCAGGCTCCTGCCCCGATCACGCAAGTTCAAGCTTCAGCTCCACCGGCCACGTCATCAGTTCCATCATCTCCTATATTTTTTACTCACCATGTCCCTGAAGACCAAGTAGGAGCTGCCAAGGAGGCCATGATCCAAGCAGGTGTAATGATGGACCGACTGAAAGTGGTGTATGACAACAGCAAAGCCGCCTATGACGCCAGCTCTGCCCTCCAAGCCAATGTCCGAGTAAGTGGGATTGTAAGTTGATTTTCGATTGGCTTTCAGCTAGACTTTTGCTCTGTTAGGATATGCTATCTGAAAACTGCTGCATTTATATTCGTAAGATGTCTGTGGATGAGCATTTTGGAACCTTATGTGCATCTATCATGAGTTTGCATCTTGCATCTGTTCACCCAGTGGGTGTTTGACTTTTGCTTTGTAGCTCTTTCACTTGAGTCAACCAGGTCATGTCGAGTGAACTCTTGAACCAGTGGTGGCACGCAGAGTGCACCCACTTAGTGTAGTCCCCGAGACCGTCGTCGAATGTTTGATTCGGCGGGGGTCTTTGCGAAATGTTTGTTTGTAGTACTTCCACTCGGTTTAGATAGGTCGTGTCGAGTGGGAACCGAACCCGTGGGGGCACGCAGGCTACACCCACTGGGTGTAGTCCCTGAGACCGCGGTCGACTGCGGGCAGTCGGTGGTGGTCTGAGAATAGTTGTTGTTGTTGTTGTGTTTTTTTACTCCTTCCACCCGTGCTGGGCGAACCATGCCAAGTGGGAAATCGAACCAGTGGGGGAACGCCAAGTGCACCCACTGGGTGTAGTCCCTGAGACTGTTGTTGAATGTTTGATTCGATAGTAGTCTTAGAACTCCTTTTGTCATAATAATCTGACCTTGCATCTTATCACTCGGAAGTGACTGATCCTTGTTTCTGTCGATTGACGTGTCTTATTATTGATTGCGGAAATCTTGTGAACTTGGAACCAAATTTGCCGATCTAGAGAAGAAGCGGATCGAACTCAACCTCGATCTAGAATTTGCTAAGAAGAACCTGAAGAAAGCCCAGGGTGTAGCTGCTGCCATGGGAGGTAACAACTTGCCGACTACTTGCCTTGTGATATTTTTCCTTTCATCCTTTTAACCAAGTGATTCCACTCGAACAGATGTGTGTAGTGAAAACCGTCAACTCCAAGCTCATCTGAAGAATTTTATTTCTCTAGACAAAATGAAGCAGGCTCTGGAGCAGAAGGACCTTGACCTTGTAGCGGCGCAGAAGACGATGCGGGAGAAAATAGAACTTGCTGACAAGAAGCTGGCTTTAGTCGGAAAGTTAGAAGAAGAGAACGCCAAGTTGAGAACCAATGTTGATGAAGCAAAGAAGGAAGTCGTGCAGCTGAAGGAGGAGAAGGTGGCCTTGGCGGAAAGAGTTGAAGTTCTCACTCAGAAGAGAGATGAAGGGGAAACTTATATGGGAGGTCTTGCCAAGAAGATGGTCCTCATGCTTGAAGGTACTTTTCTTTAAACGGCTGACTGTAGAGAACTTTCCCATTATGTTACTGTCACTTCAACACTTCTTTGTGTATGTAGAATTCTATCAGAACTTCGAGGAAGAAACTGGGCGGATCGAGACAGGTTTGGACCCCATCAACTCTCCTGTCAAGGATGAAGATGCAATGAACGTGCTGCGACTGGAATCTTGCATTGCCAATCTCTTGGATTATATCGCTCGACTGAAGGTCGCGCTGTCCCGGATCAACAAGGAGTTATGGCCAGGGTATGTGCTTCTGAACGACCTTGAGTCACTGATGACTCGACTCAACAGCATCCCAGACCGAGTGCAAGCATGGAAGTAGTCAGCTGCCCACTGCGGTGCTGACGTGGCTTTGTCTCTCGTCCACGTTCATTGCAAGGAAGTCAAAGAAGAGAAGCTGGAGGCTCTTAAGGTTGCGAACACCAAGAATCTTCAATTCCAATCCTTCATGGAGACCTTCATTGACGTGGCTACTCGTATTGCAGACGGCATCGACCTGGATAGTTTCGTCGAGCCAGCAAGTCCTGCTCCCGCCGAGTGAAAAACTTGATAACTTAATTTTATTTGCCTCAGAATGCCGAGTGATGCTGTAATCGTTAAACTCTTTCGGGCTTGACGCCCGAGTACTTCCGCTGGTGGTTCTGAACCCTCATGGATTTATCTGAACTTAGTTGCTTCTTTTGAATGCAGTTGCTTTGTCTTTATTATCTTCAAATTTCTTGACTCGGGCGAATTTAGAATCGCAGTTGAATCTCCGAGTGGGAAGATTTCTCTCCACTCAGAGTAGACGTTGTACTTGTGGCGTAGCTCGGAGTGCCATGAGATGTTTTACTTGTGGCGCAGCTCAGAGTGCAACCGTATGTTGTACTTGTGGCGCAGCTTAGAGAGTGCAGCCGAACTTCCGAGTGAGAACATTGTTCTCCACTCGGAATGGGTTTTGTAGCTTAGGCGAGTACAGGATCGCAGCTAAGCCCCTGAGTGAGAGGGTTGCTCTTCACTCGGAGTGTTTTCGAAACTGAGGCGAGTACTGGATCACAGCTAAGCCCCCGAGTGGGAGGATTGCTCTCCACTCGGAGTAGTTTTTGCAACTTAGGCGAATCTGGGTTGCAGCTAAGCCCCCAAGTGGGAGGATTGCTCTCCACTTGGAGTAGTTTTTGAAACTTAGGCGAATCTGGTTCGCAGCTAAGCCTCCAAGTGCGAGGATTTCTCTCCACTCGGAGTAGTTTTTGTAACTTAGGCGAATCTGATTCGCAGCTAAGCCCCCGAGTGGGAGGATTGCTCTCCACTCGGAGTAGTTTTTGAAACTTAGGCGAATCTGGTTCACAGCTAAGCCCCCAAGTGGCAGGAATGCTCTCCACTCGGAGTAGTTTTTGAAACTTAGGCGAATCTGGTTCGTAGCTAAGCCCCCGAGTGGGAGGATTGCTCTTCACTCGGAGTAGTTTTTGAAACTTAGGCGAGTACGGGATCGCAGCTAAGCCCCCGAGTGAGAGGGTTGCTCTTCACTCGGAGTGTTTTTTATAACTAAGGAGAATCTGGTTCACAGCTAAGCCCCCGAGTGGGAGGATTGCTCTCCACTCGGAGTAGGTTTTAAAACTTAGGCGAATCGGGTTCGCGGCTAAGCCACCCACTGGGGGATTTGAACACACATGCTTATGTGAAAAGAATCATTTAGGATACTGCCAAAATCATGTCTTTGATAAGCAAAATGAAGGATTCTTATTACAACTCGTTGATCCGAGTGTTTAGGTGTATAAAAACGTCGGAGCATATCCGCATTCCATGAGTGTGGCTCGTCTTCTTTCTTGGCTACATTGTAAAGGTGATAAGCCCCATTGTGGAGCACCTTGGTGATGATGAAGGGCCCTTCCCAGGCCGGAGCGAGCTTGTGAGGCCGTTTCTGGTGCACTCAGAGCACAAGGTCTCCTTCCTGAAATGCTCGGCCTCTGACATTTCAGACATGGAATCTACGCAGGTCTTGTTGATAGATGGTTGGCGTATCAAAGCATTTCTCGTTCCTCCTCTAGGAGACCAACTACGTCCTGACGTGCCTGTTCTGCTTCAGCTTTTGAGAAGAGTTCCACTTGGGGGGCATTGTGCAGCAAATCACTCAGAAGCACAACTTCAGCACCATATACCATGAAGAAAGGGGTTCGATCAGTCGACCGATTGGGAGTCGTTCTCAATCCCCACAGGATAGATGGCAACTCAGTCACCCAAGCTCTAGCTGCGTGCTTGAGGTCGCGCATCAGTCGGGGTTTCAGCCCTTGTAGGATCAAGACATTCGCTCTTTCCGCCTGCCCATTCGACTGCGGGTGCGCAACGGATGGGTAATCGACCCGAGTGCCTTGGGAAGCGTAGAATGATCTGAACTCATCAGAATCAAAGTTGGAGCCGTTTTCTGTGATAATGCTGTGAGGGACTCCATATCGGAATATCAGCTCTCTGATGAAACTAATGGCAGTGCTTGAGTCAAGATTCTTGATAGGCTTGGCCTCGATCCATTTGTTGAACTTGTAGACTGCGAGCAAATGAGTGAAACCGCTTTTGCCGGTCTTGAAAGGTCCAACCACGTCCAACCCCCAAACTGCAAATGGCCAGACGAGAGGAATAGTCTTCAAGGCAGATGCAGGTTTGTGAGACATGTTTGAGTAAAACTGGTAGCCTTCGCACTTATCGACTATATCTTTAGCCATCTCATTCGCATGTGGCCAGTAAAATCCCGCTCGGTATGCTTTAGCCACGATGGTCCGAGGGGAAGTGTGGTGACCACAGGTCCCCGAGTGAATCTCATTTAAGATGAGTCGACCTTCTTCTAGAGAGATGCAACGCTGAGCCACTCCGGTAACACTGTAACAACCCGAGACCGACGCTCCAAATGCCTTCCATGTTTTGCATGTGAGCTGTGTTAATTATTTGCATGTTGCATTCATCATGTCATCATTTGCATTGCATCGGTATTCCGCTGTCATCATTTTCATAAAACTTGCATCTGTTCGTAGTTGATGCGTCTCTCCCTTGTCATCATTGGACGTTCCGAGTCCAACCACACTTGCAACCTTGTTCTTCGTTTTCTCTCTTGCCTAAACCGGAGTCTCTCCGGACAGTGCATCGATTTCTCTCGCGCGTTCGAAAACTTCCTCGAAACCCGAACCATGCAGTCGTGACCGATGGGTCCGGATGATCCCCAAACATCCCTAAAATATCTTCGGTTTCTTATTTGAACTTCCCAAGCTTGTTTTATCTCGACCGTCTGATTTCGATCGGATGATCCATACTCCCCTTTTCCTTATATATATAGACCCCCTTGGCCATTTTGAGACCAAACCCTAAATCCTAGGCCTTCCCCCTCCTCGGATCAGCCGCCGCCACCCACTCACCATCTTCCTCGGGATCCATCCCGATCCACCCACCTCCTCTCCCTGGAATTCCCCGTCGGGCCAACCCCGGCCTCTCTTTGATCCACCCATCTAGCCAGCAGCTCCACCCAATCCATCCATCGATCCGACCAGCAGCGCCCGATCTCCCATCATCTTCGAGCTCCGCTCGATCCCTCTCTTGCCCGAGCCCCAAGGAGAGCTGCTGCCGCCGTGCACCTCATCTTCCCCGTGCACCTCCTCCCTCCGTCATGTCAGTAGCCGCACACGAGCTCGATTAGGAAACCTCCCGATCGTGCGCGCCTCTGCCTCATCTCTGACCACCGCCGGTCTTTGCCGACGCCGCCGGTGACCACCACCACCTGCACTCGAGCCTCCCCTCGAGCACCTCTGCCTCCGTGCCTGCAAGTCGCTGCCATTCCCGGCTGCCTTGTTAGCCCCATCGTTCAAGACGGGCACCACCAGGAGCTCTTGAAGCCTCACTCCATCGTCGTCTTGCGAGCATGCCAGCACCCTCCATCTCGACCCGTGCCGCTCGCTGGTAACGCGCCGTCGCTCTGCATCGAGCGTTGACCCCGCAGCCGCCGTCGTCCTCACCCCAGCAGGACAGTAGCTGCCGCTCCTCCTCCTTCCCGTGTTTCTCTCTTTCCCTGCTACTCCTCTCTGAACTTTCCCCGCCGTGGCCACCTCTCTGCAGGTCGGCGATGCTCCGACCGGATCAAGCCACCGGAGCTCCTGCACCAGCCCTGCCATCGCCGTTCCCTGCCATGGACGCCTCCCTCCTCCTGCATCATGCGCTTGCGCAAGAATGAGCACGTGTCCTGCGCCCCTGCAGCTTGCGTCGACCGCGCTGCACGTTGCCGGCCACTCGGACCCGAGCTGCGTGGGATCCTCATCGTGGATCCTGTCGGCCCTCCTCCTTGCCCTGTTCACCCGTTGCCGTCCCTGCCGACGTCCCCAGCGTCGTCAACCACTGCATCCTCCTTTGCTTCGAGCAGGAGGACGAGACGCACCCGATCCGCCTTGTTCTCTCGTCAACGCCCGCGAGTGGCCTCTACGGCCGTAGGCCCAGATCCGCCCCAGCCCAATCTGCTGCACTGACTGGGCTTCGGCCTGCTAGGTGAGCACATGCCCAGCTCTATCCAGCGCCCGCACGCACATCTTAGTATCTAGCGCTCTGTAGTTTCGGCCCGTAGATGTATTTTTCTAGTTCTGCGAATTTAGCATTATCTAGTGATTTACCGTTTTACAGAAAACCCCCCATTCTTCATGCATATAATAACTCCACAACCGTGCATCAGATTAAAATGATTTAAATATGTAAAATGCTTAGAATTTTGTCTATTTTCATAATATGCCACTTTCATCTATGTTTAAAATGTTGTTTGGTTAAATTTGCTCAAATGAAATGCTAAAATTGTTTATTTCATAACTAAATAAATGTAGCTCCGAATCAAATAAACTTTATATGTAAATAGGGTAGAAAATGCATAGATTAACATGTTGCACTTTATTTTCCTGTTTAACAACAATAAAATATGGTTTTAGGCAGAACAGTACCAAACCCAAAATATGCACATGAGGATTTTCCGGAATTGTTGTTTGTTATTTTCGGCCTCATTTAAATTGCCTAAAATGTGTAGTTTACTTATGCTTCACCTCTTGCCATGTTAACAAACATTTAATATTGATGTGTACCTAAACGAGAGTAAACTAAATATTTGAATGTGGTGTTTTGTCAACATGTGATACGTCTCCGTCGTATCTACTTTTCCAAAAACTTTTGCCCTTGTTTTGGACTCTAACCTGTATGATTTGAATGGAACTAACCCGGACTGACGCTGTTTTTAGCAGAATTGCCATGGTGTTGTTCTATGTACAGAAAACAAATATTTTTGGAATGACCTGAAACTCCACAGAACATCTTAGAAAAAACAATAAAAAATCCTCGCCAAAGATGAAGACCAGGGGGCCCACACCCTTCTCACGAGGGTGGGGGGCGCCCCCCCCAGGGTGCGCCCCCTACCTCGTGGGCCCCCTGGAAACCCTCTGACGCCAACTCCAACTCTATATATTTGTTTTCACAGAGAAAAAAATCAGAGAGAAGAAATCATCGCGTTTTACGATACGGAGCTGCCGCCAAGCCCTAAAACCTCTCGGGAGGGGTGATCTGGAGTCCGTTCGGGGCTCTAGAGAGGGGGATTCGTCGCCGTCGTCATCATCAACCATCCTCCATCACCAATTTCATGATGCTCATCGCCATGCATGAGTAATTCCATCGTAGGCTTGCTGGACGGTGATGGGTTGGATGAGATTTATCATGTAATCGAGTTAGTTTTGTTAGGGTTTGATCCCTAGTATCCATATGTTCTGAGACTGATGTTGCTATGACTTTGCTATGCTTAATGCTTGTCACTAGGGCCCAAGTGCCATGATTTCAGATCTGAACCTATTATGTTTTCATGAATATATATGAGTTCTTGATCCTATCTTGCAAGTCTATAGTCACCTACTATGTGTTATGATCCGGCAACCCCAAAGTGACAATAATCGGGACCACTCCCGGTGATGACCATAGTTTGAGGAGTTCATGTATTCACTATGTGCTCAATAGGACCCTGCTGCCACGGGAGGGTAGGACAAAAGATGTCATGCAAGTTCTTTTTCATAAGCACGTATGACTATATACGGAATACATGCCTACATTACATTGATGAATTGGAGCTAGTTCTGTGCCACCCTATGTTATGACTGTTACATGATGAACCTCATCCGGCATAATTATCCATCACTGATCCGGTGCCTACGAGTTTTCCATATACTGGTTTACGCTTATTTACTTTCCTGCTGCTACTGTTACAATCACTACAAAATACCAAAAACATTACTTTTGCTGTCTTTACTTTTGTTGCCGCTACCACCACTATCATATTACTTTGCTACTAAACACTTTGCTGCAGATACTAAGTTTCCAGGTGTGGTTGAATTGACAACTCAACTGCTAATACTTGAGAATATTCTTTGGCTCCCCTTGTGTCGAATCAATAAATTTGGGTTGAATACTCTACCCTCGAAAGCTGTTGTGATCCCCTATACTTGTGGGTTATCAATATGCAACTCGTTGCATACTGAGCTCCACTTAATTTTTAGTATTGCTTGTTGCACCTTGCCATGCCATGCCTCATTAAAATGGACATGCATCATACATGATTGTGCATCATGCCATGTTTATGTGATGGTTGTTTACTATGTTGTTTTCTTCTTTCCGGTTATGCTTCTTCTTGATAGTTTCAGTCATGTTGTGATTGTGAGGATCCATTCGACTACGTTGGCTCGTCTTCTTCATGGACCCGTTCTTCTTCCTAGCGGAATTTCAGGCAAGATGACCGTTACTCTGGATACCACTACTATCTTTGCTTTGCTAGTTGTCTCGATGCTATCGCTATGTCGCGCTACCTACCACTTGTTTATCAAGCCTCCCAATATGCCATGAAACAGCCTCTAACCTTTTCCACCATCCTAGCAAACCGTTGTTTGGCTATGTTACCGCTTTGCTCAGCCCCTCTTATAGTGTTGCTAGTTGCAGGTGCAGTTGCAGGTTGTTCCATGTTAGGACATGGATATCATGGGATATCACAATATCTCTTATTTAATTAATGCATCTATATACTTGGTAAAGGGTGGAAGGCTCGGCCTTTTGCCTGGTGTTTTGTTCCACTCTTGCCGCCCTAGTTTCCGTCATACCAGTGTTATGTTCCTTGATTTTGCGTCCCTAACACGATGAGGGTTTATGGGCCCCTCTTGACAGTTCGCTTTGAATAAAACTCTTCCAGCAAGGCCCAACATTGGTTTTACCATTTGCCCAACATAATAACCAAACCTGATAATTAATTAATTAGCATAGGGGGTCACGTCCCCGAGGATTCTTTCAACATAATACAGGGGGCCAGTGCTGTTGGTGTTGGTCCGAAACTAGAGCAGCTTACGGCGCCGCCCCTTGGCAACTTGGGGTATTTTGGTTGCTGTAACCATAGCTCATCCGTCGTGGCCTGAGATGAGATACGCGCGGCTACTATAAGGGTGTCGGCACGTCGGGAGGTCTTGCTGGACTTGTTTTACCATTGTTGAAATGTCTTGTGCACCGGGATTCTGAGTCTGATCAGAGGGTCCCGAGATGGAGGATTGTCTCCGCGGATCGTGAGCTTGTCATGGGCTATGTTGGGACACCCCTGCAGGGTTTAAACTTTCGAGAGCTGTGCCCGTGGTTATGTGGAAGATGGGAATTTTTAATATCCGGTTGTAGTGGACTTGAACTAAACTCAATTAAAATACACCAACCGCGTGCGTAACCATGATGGTCTCTTTTCGAGTGAGTCGAGAAGAGAACACGGTGGGGTTATGTTTGAATGTAAGTAGTTCAGGATCACTTCTTGATCATTACTAGTTTGTGACCGTTTGCGTAGTTTCTTATCTTACTCTTGTACTCGTAGGTTAGCCACCATACATTGCTTAGTCGCTTGCTGCAACCTCACCACTTATCCTTTCCATACCCATTAAGCTTTGCTAGTCTTGATACCCATCGTAATGGGATTGCTAAGTCCTCGTGGCTCACAGATTACTACAACAAAAGTTGCAGGTACATGTAATGTGATGATCATGACGTGAGAGCAATGTTTACTTGTTTTGGACTTGTTCTTCTTCTTCATTGATCTTGGGTTAGGTTCCTGGTCGGCAACCTGGGGTAGCAGGGTGGATGTCGTTTGAGTTTCCGTTTGTGTTTCATCTATAGTTGGATGTTGTTCTCATGTATGATGATTGATGTATTCATGTGGCATTTGTATGCCCTTTGTATGTTTCCCCAACTATTATGTAATGGTACGAAGTAATGATATCCACCTTGCAAAAGTGTTTGAATATGCGGCTCTATCCTTGGTGGGACTTTCAAGTTCCTATAGGATAGGATCGCATATTGGGCATTACACGCTACAAACACTTTCTCTGTAAAGCTATCCACTTATGATGGTGAAGGCTTTGGATCTGCGGATGATCTGGCGGGCCTCATCTTCATCCTCTGGGAGCTCCTTCCTGAGCAGATATGCAACATATGGCACCGTCCAGTCGGGAGTGATCACTAAAACCTCCATGATCAAGTCGACTACTGCTGGAACTGCAATCTCAGTCAGATTGGTTGAACTTATTGGTTGCAGGGCTCCTCTATAAAGGTATCTTCTTGGACTGATGGGGTATGGAGATGCTCCAAGAACACATTACTGGGCATAGGTTACCGAGTGGAGCCTATCTTTGCTAGATCATCAGCTGCTCGATTCTTGATTCGGGGTATGTGGTGTAGCTTCAACCCTTCAAACTTCTTCTCTAATTTTCTCACTGCATTGCAGTAACCAGTCATGGCAGGGCTCCTGATGTCCCACTCCTTCATTACCTGATTGACCACCAAATCTGAGTCACCGTAGACCATTAGGCGACGGACACCGAGTGAGATGGCCATACGCAACCCATAAAGAAGTGCTTCATACTCAACTTCATTGTTTGAAGAGTCGAAGTGAATATGGAGGACATAACTGAGCTTATCGCCTCTTGGGGACACCAGGACCACTCCAGCACCAGATCCATTCAACATCTTGGACCCATCAAAGAACATAGTCCAATGTTTCGAGTGAACTTGAGTTGGCTGCTGCTGCTTGATCCACTCGGCCAGAACATCTGCTATTGCCTGAGACTTGATTGCTTTCTTTGCTTCAAACTTGATATCCAAAGGAAGGAATTCAATCGCCCACTTGGCCACTCGACCGATTGCATCTTGATTGTTTAGAATTTCTGATAATGGAGCGTCACTGACGACTGAAATCGAGTGGTCTGCGAAGTAATGTGCAACTTTCTTCGTGGTCAAATAAATCCCGTAGACAAGCTTCTGGTAATGTGGATACCTTTGCTTGGACGGAGTCAAGATTTCAGAAATATAGTACACTAGGCATTGAACTTTGTAGGCTTTGCCTTCTTCTCCCCGCTCGACCGTGAGCACTGTGCTGACAACTTGTCCAGTGGCTGCGATATATAACAATAGAGGCTCTTTGCTGACTGGGGCATCAAGCACCGGCTGGGTGGAAAGCAGGGCTTTGAGCTCTACAAACGCTGCTTCGGCTTCGGTAGTCCACTCGAACCTGTCAGAATTCTTCATCAGTCGGTAAAGAGGCAATGCCTTTTCACCAAGACGAGAGATGAATCGGCTCAATGCAGCCAAACAACCAGTAAGCTTCTGAACATCATGCACACGCATAGGGTGTTTCATACGGAGAATTGCTTCAATCTTGTTTGGGTTTGCGTCGATTCATCGTTCGGAAACGAGAAAACCGAGTAACTTTCCACCTGGAACTCCGAATGTGCATTTCGACGGATTGAGCTTGATATCATATCTTCTTAGGTTGGCAAATGTTTCAGCAAGGTCAGTCAGCAGGTTGGAACCTTTGCGTGACTTGACCACAATATCATCCATGTATGCTTCCACGTTTCGACTGATTTGAGTGAGCAGGCACTTCTGAATCATGCGCATGAATGTGGCACCAGAGTTCTTGAGGCCGAAGGGTATGATAATATAACAAAAGCACCCAAATGGGGTGATGAAGGCCGTTTTTATCTCATCGGGTCCATACAGTCGGATCTGATGGTATCCGGAATACGCGTCCAAAAAGGATAGACGCTCACACCCCATAGTTGAGTCGACAATCTGGTCGATGCAGGGGAGAGGGAAGTGATCTTTTGGGCAGGCCCAATTGATGTGTTTGAAATCGAGACACATACGAAGTGAATCATCTTTCTGGGGACCATGACGACATTGGCGAGCCACTCATACTGGTATATCTTGCGGATGAACTTAGCTTCCAAAAGCAGAGCCACCTCTTCGCCAATTGTCTTCCTCTTCTCCACGGCGGACCGACGGAGGTGTTCCTTGATAGGTTTTGCTTTCGGGTCGACACGCAAACGGTGCTCAGCCAGCCCCCTGGGTACACCCGGCATGTCAGATGGTTTCCATGCGAAGATATCCCAGTTCTCACGAAGGAACTGGATGAGCGCTTCTTCCTATTTACTGTTAAGTGTTGTTGAGATATGAGTCAGAGCAGCATTGGGGTCTTCCGGGTGAATGTTGACAGGCTTTGTTTCTCCGGCCGACTGAAATGCGGACCCTGAAGCAGGCTTCTTAGCTCGCAACAAATCACTCAGATCTGCATTCTTCTTATATTCTTCCATCTCTACTGCTGCCATCTGCTCGTCGGCAATCTTTGAGTCTTTGTGAATACATCCCTCTGCTCTTTGTCGATTCCCTGTGACGTGATCACTCCTCTGGGCCCTGGCATCTTCTACTTAAGATATACGTAACACAGTGGATCCATGAAATGAGCATATGCGGTTTTGGCCAGAATTGCATGATATGCACCGTGGAAATCTACCACCTCAAACATCAACTTCTCCTTGTGATAATTCTTTGAATCACCGAAAACCACATCAAGGGTGGTCTGACTGAGTGAATCTACTTTCTTTCCTGGGATGACTCCGTGGAATCGCATGTTGCTCTCACTAAGCTTGGACATCGGAATGCCCATCCCTCAGAGGGTCTCAACATACAAAATGTTCAATCCACTGCCACCATCCATTGGAACCTTGGTCAGTCGGGTGCCCCCAATGACTGGGTCAACCACCAACGCTTGCCACCTGGGGGTAGCAACGTGCGCTGGGTGATCGAACTAGTCGAATGTAATGGGAGTTTTTGACCATTTCAAATACGTCGTGGTTGCCGGAGCAACCATGTTCACTTTTCTGTTGATAACTTTCAGTCGACTTTTGCTCTCTAAGTCAACAAAAATCACCAAAATAGCATTCACATTTGGGTAACCATCATCTTCTTCTTTCTCTTCGTCCTTATCAGAGTCCTTCTCTAGGGGCTGACCCACTCTAAACTGCTGAATCAGGAGGCGACACTGTCGAGTGGTATCCTTGGGTAGAATCAAGTTACCCCCTTCATCATTTTTCATGTGTATGTGACATGGTAAATCGAGGACGTCGTTACCAGCCTGATCCTTTACCATCTTGGGCACCCACGGCCCCTTAGGTTTTCCTTTGAGTTTTCCTTGATTCAGAACTGCAACCTTGGCGGGACCTGCAACTTCAGCCTTGCGCTTCTGCTTCCGACCGGAATTTCCACCTCCGGTGTCCTAGGCGACTGGTTTTCCTTTGCCACTGCGGAGTCGGTCTTCCTCTTCGCCATTAGCGTACCGAGTGGCTATTTCCATCATTTGGGCCAGAGACATGTGTCCGGACCGACCGAATTTTAAGTTGAGCTCTCTATACCGGACGCCATCTTTGAAGGCGCAAAATGCCTGGTGCTCTAACACATTTTCTACAGTGTGATGAAGGGTAGTCCATCTCTGGATGAAGTCTCTCAAAGTCTCATTCTGCTTCTGAACACAGTGCTACAATTCAGTCAGCCCAGCAGGTCGCTTGTAGGTGCCCTCGAATGTTTTGATAAACACTCGAGCTAACTCTTCCCAATAGAAGATACTTCCAGGGGCCAACTGATTCAACCAAGCTCTGGCCAAACCCTCAAGCATAAGGGGGAGGTGGTTCATGGCTACATCATCGTTGCCTCCACCAATCTGCATTGCCACTCGGTAATCTTCTAGGCATGTGTCGGGCTTCGACTCACCAGTGAAATTACTCACACCCGTCGCCAACCTGAAGTTGGGGGGAATCTCAGCAACTCGGATGGCTCTAATGAAACATTCGGGCCCAGAAACAAATGCTCTGCTTCCAATCGGACAGTCTCTATCTTGTCCTTCTCTGTGTGCTTGGCCCCTGTCGACCAAACCTTGTACGAGGAGTGATCTTGCATCAAACCCAGGCTCTCTTGGGTCGATTGGAGTGAGGGAGTCCTCGATTAAGGGGTCCTCGGGCGTCCGGCCTGTGTGATGTGGGCCGGAATATTGGGCCATGAAGATACAAGATAGAAGACTTCCTCCCGTGTCCGGATAGGACTCTCCTTTGCGTAGAAGGCAAGCTAGGCGGCCGGATGTATTATTTCCTTTCTATGTAACTGACTTTGTACAACCCTAGGCCCCTCCGGTGTCTATATAAACCAGAGGGTTTAGTCCGTAGAGGCAATCATAATCATACAGGCTAGACTTCTAGGGTTTTAGCCATTACGATCTCGTGGTAGATCAACTCTTGTAACCTACATATTTATCAATATCAATCAAGCAGGACGTAGGGTATTACCTCCATCAAGAGGGTCCGAACCTGGGTAAAACTTCGTGTCCCTTGTCTCCTGTTACCATCAACCTTAGACACACAGTTCGGGACCCCTACCCGAGATCCGCTGGTTTTGACACCGACATTGGTGCTTTCATTGAGAGTTCCTCTGTGACGTAGAAGATAGGATTGATGGCTCGCCTTGTTATCAAGGACAGTATCACCTCCGAAGGAGCCCTGGCCTCAGGCCAAACCCTCCGGCTGGGCGGCTTTACCATGACCGCCTGTCCGGCCGTTAAGCCGATGATGATTTCTCGGGTCATCAAAAATCGCATTTGTTTGACCCCGAATACTCCAAACGGATGGATCCGACAGAGTTATCGTATTTAAACGAGATCCTGGATCGCATCACCGCCTTGGGGGTCGCTACAGACTACGATCGGATTGGGCTTAAACCCGATCAGACAGAAAACAAATCTCCGCCGATCACCCATCAGATAGCGGTAGTAGAGGAGCAAATCAATATCTCTTCCTCTATATTAAGGACGAACTGTGTTCGGATTTCCGAGTTCGAAGAGCCATATACCAGTCCGCGGAACAACACGCCCCGTCTTCCGAACCTAGAATCGGACGGCGGACCTGAAAAACCGGTTGATATCCCGGAGCCCGAACTATTAAGCTCAGAAGTTCCTCAAACTCCGGATCCCAAATTGGGTCAGGGTTCGGATCAAAAGCCACCCACCCACCCAAATATGTGCGATCTCACGCGCATACGACAGCAGTTTCAGGAAACAGTCCATAACTTTTGGGCCAGATTCCTCCTTGTCAAAGACAAGATTAAAGATTGCCATGACGAAGACGCGATCTCAGTATTCTGCAATAATTGCACGGACGAAGGAACCCTCAACACCATCAACTGCCGTCACGTATTACACTTCGCCAACTTGGCAACCATAGTACAAAAGTATTGCGCAATGGAAATTGCCTAGAAAGCTCAGGCAGCTCGTTGGGAACCACCGGTTTCCACTCAACCCCTCAGCCGGGCAAAAAGGATGCACCCTCGCGGGGCACCTGATCCAATGGTAAAGAAATCTAAGCCCATCATGGGGCGCGGAACCATTCTAGAGGGATGGATCGATAGGCCATGCAAAATACACACAACACCGGATACCATACCAACCCACAACCTTAGAGCATGTTGGGTACTCCGGCAAGTGGCCAAGAGCGGCGAGGATATGCTCACCACAAACACCGCGGAGCAACTCCCCCCGGAACACGACGACCACAGAGTATTGATAGTCTTCGAGACTTTCGCTTCAAACAATCAGCGCAAGAGGGCATTCCGCGACCTCGCCGAAGTCTGCCAGGTCGCAACAATAAATCCTTGGAACGACACGGCAATAACTTTCAACGCCAGTGACAAACCAAAAAACCGGTCAGTCCAGGCACCAGCCGCCTTGGTCCTTAACCCAATTGTGGATGGCTTTTGGCTCACTAAAGTGCTCATGGATGGTGGCAGCCGACTAAACCTCATCTACGAGGACACACTGAATAAAATGGAAATAGACAAGAGCCGCACCGAGCATAGTAATACAACCTTCCGAGGGATCATTCCCAGCCGGGAGGTACGATGCGCGGGCAAAATTACACTCGATGTGGTATTCGGCACGCCAAAGAACTATCGGTCCGAAGGGATAACCTTCCATGTGGCCCCTTTCAACAATGGATATCATGCCCTGTTGGGGCGAGATGCATTCACACGCTTTCAAGCTATACCTCATTATGGGTATATGAAGCTCAAGATGCCCGGGCCCAATGGTATTATCACTCTTGCTAGTGATCCGGACATAGCCGTCCGTGCCAAAAACAAAATAGCATCCCTAGCCCTCGAGGCACTGTCTAAGGCCCTCGCGGCCAAAAAGTTAACCGCACTATCCTTGATAAGCGTCCCAAATCCACCTCCTTCAAACCAGCAGACGAAATAGTCAAATTTCAAGTCCACCGGACGGACCCCAAGAAGACAGCTTCCATCAGGGCATAGCTGGACCCAACAGTTGACGCCGCACTACAAGCGTTCCTGCGCGAGAACTGGGATATATTCGCCTGGCACCCTTCTGATATGCTAGGAATCCCACGCAGGCTGGCCGAACACAGCCTCATTGTATTGAAGGGATATAAGCCGGTTAAGCAAACACTATGGCGCTTTTCCGAACCTAAACGACAAGCCATGGGGGAGGAGCTAGCCAAGTTAATCGCGGCCAGATTCATCATAGAAATAAAACACCCAGACTGGCTAGCAAACCTGGTGACGGTACCAAAGAAGGACAAATCCTGGCGCATGTGCGTTGACTTCAAAGACCTCAATAAGATTTCCCTAAGGATCCCTTCCCCCTCCCCCGCATCGATTAGATTATTGATGCTACTGCAGGACACGACTCACTGTGTTTCCTCGACGCATACTCCAGATACCATCAAATTAAAATGAAGTAATCCGATCAAGCCGCAACGGCATTCATCACCCCATACGGGCCTTTCTGCTTCAACACTATGCCCTTTGGGCTTAAAAATGCCGGCGCCACCTACCAACGCATGATTCAAACATGCCTGGAGAAGCAAATTGGCAAGACAGTGGAAGCATATGTGGATGATGTCGTCATCAAGACTAAACACGTCGAGTCATTAATAGACGACTTGCGTCTCACATTCGACAACCTCCGGACATACGACATTAAGCTCAATCCGAAAAAGTGTGTTTTTGGTGTTCCTGCCAGAAATCTGCTAATTAAGGCAAATCCAGCAAAATCCAAGCTTTGTCACAATTGGCTACACCAACCGACCTTAAACAGGTCCAAAAACTAGCCGGATGCGTGGCAGCTTTAAGCCGCTTTATCTCCAGACCAGGAGAAAAAACATTGCCACTTTATCGCCTTCTCCGATGTACCGACCACTTCGAGTGGACGGAAGCGGCAATGGCTGGACTGGAGGAAATAAAGGCTCTTTTAGCGAGCAACCCAATCCTGGCCGTGCCAAACGTCGGTGAACCGATGTTATTATACATCTCTGCAACGCACCAGGTGGTGAGCACAGTGCTCGTCGTTGAGCGAGAGAAGGACGGACACAAGTTCCCACTCCAGAAACCGGTATACTATGTATCCACTGTCCTTACACCATGCAAATCCCGGTACCCTCATTACCAATAGATAGCATATACGGCATTCATGGCATCCCGGAAGCTACGACACTACTTCCAAGAGTGCTCGATTACAGTGGCTTCCGAAGTACCACTTAATGACATAATAAATAACCGCGATGCTACAGGTCGGATTGCCAAGTGGGCTATTGAGCTCCTACCATTTGACGTAACATACAACCACGCCGGGCCATTAAATCCCAAGTATTGGCCGACTTTGTCGCCGAATGGACAGAGGCTAAACTCCCTAAAGAGTACGACACATATTCTAACTGGGTCATGTACTTCGATGGCTCTAAAATGCTGGCTGGTTTAGGAGCAGGCGTCGTTTTAACGCCCCCACTGGAGACACAGTCCAGTATGTACTCCAAATATTATACACAGACTCCAACAATGCAGCCGAACACAAGGCCTTAATACACGGTCTTCGGATGGCTACCTCCATGGGCGTACAACGCCTGGAGGTGCGCGGGGATTCAAACCTCGCAATATCACAAATAATTGGAGATTTTGATGCCAAGGATCCAAAGATGGCGGCCTATCATAACGCCGTACTCAAAATATCAGCACGGTTCAAGGGACTCGAGTTCCATCATGTGGCTCGAGAAAGTAATCAAGCGGCGGACGTCCTCGCTCGCATGGGCGCCAAGCGCGACCCTGTCCCGCCTAACATCTTTCTGGAAAGACTCTTCAAGCCATCTGTCGTATGGCAGGATGAGAGCGGCAACACTAGTCCGGATCTGACTATACCCCCAGATTCTAAACACAATACGGACATCATCAGGGGCTCAGCCACCAAAATAACACCCTCGGCCCATCTAATAATGGCAGTAATTCCCCAAGGACCGAACCGTTCTTGGCCTACCTTAATAGGCGAGAGCTCCCTGCATTGTTCGGCACTCGAAAGCCTACCAGGTCCATGACGAAGAGCTCTACAAGAAAAGTGCTACCGGAGTCCTTCAAAGATGTATCTCTGAAGAAGAAGGACGACAACTCCTGGCTGAAATTCATGCTGGCCTCGGCGGTCACCATGCCGCGGCTCGGGCCCTTGTAAGTAAGGCCTTCCGTATAGGTTTCTTCTGGCCGACGGCCCGAGCAGATGCACAGGACTTGGTCCAATGTGTCGGATGCCAGCTCTTCGCCAATCAAAGCCATATGCTGCCTACTGCACTATAAACAATCCCCATTACTTGGCCTTTTGCGGTTTGGGGGCTTGATATGGCGGGACCCCTTAAAGGGGGGAGCCATAAGAAAAAATATCTGCTAGTCATGGTAGATAAATTCACCAAGTGGATAGAGGCCAAACCAGTGAAAAGGGACGAAGTTGGACCGGTGATAGACTTTATATCCGGTGTCGTGCACCGTTATGGCGTCCCACACAGCATCATCACTGATAACGGCTCCAATTTCACAGGCAATGAAGTGAAATTTTGGTGTCCTAAATTGGGCATTAAACTCGATTATGCCTCGGTCTATCATCCACAAACAAACGGTCAAGTCGAACAAGCTAATGGTCTTATTATGAGCGGCATTAAGCCTAGACTAGTGCGGTCTTTGAAAGAATCAGACAAGCACTAGGTTGAGGAGCTTGACTCCATACACTGGGGGCTGCAGACCACGCCCAATCGCACTACCGGATATACACCCTTATTTATGGTGTATGGCGCAGAGGCTGTGTTGCCCTGCGATATTATTCATGACTCACCTCGAGTGCGCATGCATGAAGAGAGAGAGAGAGAGAGGCCGAGCTTGACCATCAGGATGACTTAGATGCCCTGGAGGAGGAGCGCGACGTCGCAAAAGCCCTTTCCGCATTTTATCAACAACAGGCTCACAAATATCAAAGAAGACAAGTGTGGGCCAAGACTTATAATGTTGGCGAACTCATTCTACGCTTACCAGAGAAGAAAAAGGACAAACTCAAGCCCAAGTGGGAGGGTCCCTTCATCATAGATGAAGTTCTCACTGGAGGAGCGTACCGCCTGCGTGATGCATCAGACAACTGCTTAGAGCCGAACCCGTGGAATGCCGCCAGACTCCGAAGATTCTATGCCTAGAGCCAGACTCTTTGTTCGTCTTCTTCTCCCTTTGTTTCCATTATTTTATTTTCCTCGCTTTAACTTTTCGTTTAGCTCTTTAGCTCTTGTGCGGCCAAACCGCACACCTATGATGTGCACATCCTTAAATGTATACACTCATAATACCCGGGGGCTTCTTTTACAGAAGCTTATTATTATTTTCTGAGCATCAAGCTCAACACATATGTGTCCTCTTTCGCATATGTACCTTTTCATCACCATTATATGCATCGTTATGACTTAAGTTTTGGCCAAGCTGGGTTGCCTGGCTCCTGTGCTTATGCCATACGTTCCCGTTTGTTCAGCTAGGGCATAAAGGGAGGACCTCTGCGATTGTTACTGCCGGGTCATCCGGACGTGTACCTCAGACTAGGTGAAGCTGAAAGCTAGTGTTCTTAAGGGAATATTCGGTCGGCGGACTAAAGACGTATTACACTCATTACACTGTGAACCCCCAGATGTCACTCACACAACGATTTTTTCAATCACAGTTTGGACATGCATACTAACGCATATCCGCCCAAGGAAAGGAACCCTTGACGGAACTATTCTCCTTGGAAGATGTTTCTTATAATTACAATGTAATATAACATAGCTAGCTGGATACAACTTGTTTGTTCAAGCAACTAGGACCCCTACGCCTGGTTTCCATGCATGCACCGGTTTATATTACTGAGCGGGTATTCGAAAACACTCCGAGCCTTCGGGTCCAGAGGTCGAAGCGAAAAGGTCTGCCATGACAATCGTTTTACAATCCGGCTAGGGACAAATTTGTTAATTGAAGTACATAGTCATTTGGACTCAAAAACTTCCTCTATGTCGTCTAACAGGCTGTCTAGCTTACAATCCTATTGGGAATATTTGGTGGCTACCTTTACTTGGTCGTATACCAAACTAACTGGAATTTCTTTTCCATCTGACCCCTTAGGTCCGACCCGGGCCATATGATTCGGATCAAGCTTGGTGTACCGTGTTCTTACCATGGCCCAGGCCTCTCACGCACCTTCTCGGCAGGCCGGTATCTTCCATAATCAGAAGCACCGCCGAGCTCCCTGGAATAGCTTCGCAAGATCCTCCATACTCCCTGGAGGAGAGGCGGACGGCCACAAAGCTTTGGCAATGCTCCGCATTGCTTTCCAAGCTTGCTCGTGCAATTGGGACAGCTATTGTAGAAGGTCACCTTGAGAGCCGGACATTTCCTCTTCAGAACGACCAGTCAGCATGCCTGCAGACATAAATCTGTCAGATCGTTTCTTCGCTGAAAATTGCATAAAGGTAAGGTCAAAAACATACTGAATATGCCGCCTTGCAGCCTCTTATTCTCCTTAACAGTGTCAGCTAGTTGGGCTCGCACATCCTTTAGTTCTTCGCCTAGCAGGGTATTGGAATCCTGCAGCTTGTTCTTTTCATCTCTGACCCGCGTCAGCACACGCTCGCCTGCCGCATGTTGCCTTTTGGCCTCCTGTTCACCAGCCTGGGCGATTTTCAGTTTTTCCCTCAGTTGATCTACTGATCCTATCAGCGAAAACATAACAGTATTAACATTACTGGTATATGATTATACTTTTTTCTGTTGCGGGGAAACATTACTAGGCGATGCCCCCTTGGATTTCTCCAATTCGGCGGTAGCCACAGCTAGTTGGGTCTGACACTTTTCCAGCTCTTGAGACAGCAGGATCTTCTTCTCCGTGAGTACCTGATTATCCAATGATCCTTAAATCAGTTGTATCAACTGCTTCAAGTCTTGGGGGCTACTGGTATATGATTATCAAATCTACACTTACCCGCCTATCTTTTAAATGCTGGTCTGTGGCTCTGGCAAGCCCATCCTGAGTAGCTCGGATGTATGCATCGACCGAGCTAAAGGCATTGAATGCCTCTTTTGAAAAGCCGGGCTCGCGGAGAGCGGCCCTCCGGCGCCGATGGTTCATGGTGCTTTCCACTTCAGAGTTTGTGACGGACATATCATCCGAATCCTCTGCGGAAGGACAGTCCGGCGCCACTCCCGTGTCAGCCCCCGTCCTTAGTGCAGGGTCTGGAATCTGACTAGTGGAGGCATGGTCGGCAGGATCCCCGGACATAGTCCGACAAACGCTTTTCCTGATAAGACACATCATATAAAGTCATAGTTTGATATGAATACCAGGAGGCACGATTAAAAAATCATACCTATTTGATGAAGGTTTTGCCGTATTGTCGTTTGCCTTTCTCTTCGAAGATTTGCTCGGCGTGGGCACTGCTCTCCTAGGAGATGCCTCTGATGCATGTTGTGGCGTCGAGCGCCTCCCCTTTGGAGCATGAAATAGTGCGGTGGGTGAGGCGTAATGAGGAAGCTCTTTCGAAGAAAGTGTCTCTTGATTACTTACATGTGAGGCAGGAAGGAGGCCGGGATAGTCGGCCACGATTGGCACTACTGTGCCATCATAGCTCACCTGGTAGAATACTCCCTCCTCGAGCTCCACAAATATGTCCGGATCCTCTTAAAATCCGGGGTCAAGGTCCCGGTTGTGATCCTCTGGCTGTGGGGTGGGGTTATGGATCCCCTCGGTAACCTTCCTCCATTCTTGTTACAAATAGACGGGTTAATGCCCATTAAAAGTGATTCAGGGAGAGGATTGAGTAAAGTTGTGGGATTAGAGCTCACCCAGCTTGGAGGATTGTACATGGAAAATCCATCTCGATGTTTAAGATGAGTAAACTCCTCTTTCTCCCCTTTGTACAGTTCGGCCAATATTTTGACCAAAGCGGCGGGGGTGTCCGGACCCTTCCGACCGCAGCGTGAGGCGTCATCCTCCCCATTATAGTGCCACATGGGAAGCCCTCTGTATTGGAGTGGCTGGACCATCCACACTATGGAAGTTGCCATCACCTCTATTATTGATAATCCTGACTGGGCAAGTGTCTTTATCTTGCCCATCAATTGACGGACTTCCGCGCTATATTCCTCCTCGAGGCTCCGAGGGCGCCAGCTGTGGCGTTTCTTCAACGGAGCATTTGAAAATTCGGGAAGACCCATTCGAACTGGGTCAGGGAGAGCAATTTCTTCAATATAGAACCACTCTAAGGGCCATTCTTCGAGCGCCTTCTTCGGTGTACCGGACAGGTATCCGGTCCCGGCTATGCGCCATACTTCGGCGCCGCCCACCTCGAATATCGACCCCTCCCGGTTGCGAAGGACGAGGCAGAATAACTTCCTCCACAAATCAAAGTGGGCTTCACAGCCCAGGAAAAGCTCGCACAGGGCAACAAAACCCGCGATGTGCAGGATAGAGGCCGGCATGAGGTTGTGTAGTTGGAGGATGTAATACTCCAGGAGTCCACGGAGGAAAGGGTGGATTGGAAACCCGAGGCCTCTCAACAAGTAAGATACAAAGCACACCCGTTCCCCCTGTTTGGATTGGGGAAATTTTCCGCCAGAACTTCGCATGGAAAGGAGGTTAATCCTGCTCGAACAGCGACCAGATCCACGGGGGAAGGAATCCCTGTGTTTGGAGCTTAGCCAACTACTCATGGGATACAGAACATCTCCCCCAATCGCCTTTTTTGGAGCCGTGAGGGCGGAAGGAGGAATTAGGGACGCTAGCCATGTTAAATGGTTTGCCCTGGCAAGACTCTGAGGATTTTCCGCTAGGTGTGGAATGGACCTGAGATCCAATCCCTTTAAATAGAGGCCTTTCTTGCGTGGCCGGGGGGGGGGGTTATGTGCAAAAAATACCCCAACCTCTTGTATTCGCTCGACACATGGAAGCACAAGGTGTGGAGGCACAGAAGCAGATGGGTACGACATTAAATGGAAGGCCGAATATAGCTCTTCAAGTCAGGTACTTCGAAGTGATCGGAGGAAGAACCCGCCTTGCAATGCCGAAGATAATCTACGCACCGGACACCTCGTCATTGAAGCCTGGTTCAGGGGCTACTCTGGGAGTCCTGGATTAAGGGGTCCTCGGGCGTCCGGCCTGTGTGACATGGGCCGGATTATTGGGCCATGAAGATACAAGATAGAAGACTTCCTCCCGTGTCCAGATAGGACTCTCCTTTGCCTGGAAGACCAACTGATATGTCTCCAACGTATCTATAATTTTTTATTGTTCCATGCTATTATATTATCTGTTTTGGATGTTTTATATGCATTAATATGCTATTTTATATTATATTTGGGACTAACTCATTAACCCAGAGCCTAGTGCCAGTTTTTGTTTTTTCCTTGTTTTTGAGTTTAGTAGAAAAGGAATATCAAACAGAGTCAAAATGGAATAAAACTTTACGCCAATTTTTCTAGGACCAGAATACACCTAGGAGACTTGGAGATGAAGTCAGAAGACCCACAAGGCGACGACAAGACATAGGGGCGCGCCCTAGGGGGGGGGCGCCCCCTGGCTTGTGGGCCCCTTGGGAGCCCACTGACCTCCCTCTAAGTCCTATACATTCCCAAATATTCCCAAACCCTCAAAAGCATCTGATAACCCACAAGTATAGGGGATCGCAACAATTTTCGAGGGTAGAGTATTCAACCCAAATTTATAGATTCGACACAAGGGGAGTCAAAGAATATTTGAAGGTATTAACAGCTGAGTTGTCAATTCAACCACACCTGGAGATTAATTATCTGCAGCAATATGATCAGTAGCAAAGTAGTTTGATAGTTTTGGTAGTAGTGATAGTAGCAACGGTACCAGTAACAGTGATAGCAGTAATTTGTAGCAAGTGTAACAGTGATGATAGCGATAGTAACTTAGCAGAAACAATAAGGATAAATTCGTAGGCATTGGATCGGTGAGTTGTTGGATGATATTCATCATGAGAAAGTTATAACCTAGGGCTATACGGCACTAGCTCCAGTTGATCGATATAATGTAGGCATGTATTCCGTAAACAGTCATACATGCTTTATTAAAAGAACTTGCATGACATCTTTTGTCCTACCCTCCCGTGGCAGCAGGGTCCATATTGGAATCTAAGGGATATTAAGGCCTCCTTTTAATAGAGAACCAGAACAAAGCATTAACACATAGTGAATACATGAGCTCCTCAAACTATGGTCATCACCGGGAGTGGGCCCGGTTGTTGTCACTCCGGGGTTGCCAGATCATAACCTTAGTAGGTGACTATAACTTGCCAGATCGGATCTAAAACATGGATCTATTGATGAATTCATAAACGGTTCAGATCTGAAATCATGGCACCCAGGCCCAAAGTG
The DNA here is from genome assembly GCF_003073215.2 of Triticum urartu. Lineage (NCBI taxonomy): Eukaryota > Viridiplantae > Streptophyta > Magnoliopsida > Poales > Poaceae > Triticum > Triticum urartu. The sequence goes on along the minus strand of NC_053025.1, from coordinate 268,054,777 downwards.
ACAAGCATTAAGCATGGCAAAGTCACAGCAACATCAATCTAAGAACATAGTGGATACTAGGGATTAGGCCCTTACAAAAGTAACTCGATTACATGATGAATATCATCCAACTCCTCACCGACCAGCGAGCCTACAAAGTAATTACTCACTCCCGATGGGGAGCATCATGGAATTGACGATGGTGATAGGTTGGTGATGACGAGGATCGAAGATCCCCCTATCTGGAGCCCCAAACGGACTCCAGATCTGCCCTCCCGAGGAAGAATAGGGCTTGGCGGCGGCTCCGTCTCGTGGATCGCGAGAATTCTTTCTCCCTGATTTTTTTCTGGAATAATGTTAATTTATACTATCAGGGGGTCATCAGCAGGGCCATCAGGTGGGTACAACCCACATGGGCGCGCTAGGAGAGGGGGATGCGCCCTGGTGGGTTGTGCGCACCCAGGGGCCCCTCTCTAGTGGGTCTTGGCTCCAGAAATTCTTATTTTGATATAAAAAATCCCCAAAAAGTTTCGTTCCATTTCGAGAACTTTTCTGCACAGAAACAACACCATGGTAGTTCTGCTGAAAACAGCGTCAGTCCGGGGTTGGTTTCATTCAAATCATGCAAATTAGAGTCCAAAACAAGAGGAAAAGCGTGAGAAAAAGTAGATATGTTGGAGACATATCAACTCCCCCAACCTTAAAACTTTGCTTGTCCTCAAGCAATTCAGTTGATAAACTGAAAGTGAGAAAGAAAAACTTTTGCGAACTCTTTTGCTCTTATTTGCATAAATAAGCTTAAACAGTACCTAGGTTTTCAGCCATCATTATAACTAACCATGTCAACAATAACTCTTAAAGATTATAATGATTCATATCAATGACATAATCAGCTAGCGAGCAATAATAAGGTATCTCAAATAGCAACATGTTGTCAAAACAACCATGATATTATATGACAATAATGGTATCTCGCTAGCCCTTTCTGAGACCACAAAACATAAATGCAAAGCGCCTCCGAAGTTCAAGCAGCGACTAAACATTGTAATTCATGGTAGAAAAGATCCAGTCATGATGCACCCAACATTAGTTATACACAATGCATAAATCATGACCGTTGTGCTCTACTCAGTTTTTGGCGCTTGTTTATAGAAGGTGATGACACAACATGAAAATAGAAAGTCCCTTCGCAGAGGGAAGCAGGGATTTGCAGAGGTGCCAGAGCTCAATTTTAAAATAGAGATAAATGATATTTTGAGACATGGACCCTTCTTATTCACTTCATGACCATTGGTTATCAACATCTTCCATGCTAAGCACGCCAGTGGCGGTTTCCAAGCGGAAAGTAAAGGTTTTGAATCCATTGGGAGTATTTGTTTGATTATGTAAGAGATGAACTCTTTTTGTATTTTGCAGTTTGGGACTAGGCATCCCTATTACCGCCCACTTCTTCATGCGATTACGAGTGAATAAACACTCGACCTGAGGATAACATTCTTAGCATGGAAGATATCGACCACCTCCTATTGTTCCATGAACGATCCAGGCACACAAAACGGATAATTTTTTTAGAAGTTTTTAGAGGTGGCACATGCCAATTTACTTAGGACAGCAGGGTAATACCGTATATAGGTAGGTATGGTGGACTCATCTGGAATAACTTTGGGTTCAAGGTTTTGATGTACAAGCAGAATCCCCACTTAGTACATGCAAAGGCTAGCAATTTTAAGATTGGGAAGCGGCCAACTAGAGAGCAACAACGATCATAACCAGGCATTATGCATAAGTAACATTGGACACTAGCATGAGTAGGATATGAACACCATGAACATAAACATTATAGAGGCTATGTTGGTTTTGATTCAACTACATGCATGAACATGTACCACGTCAAGCCACTCGAACATTCAGGGGCGGATACCATATCATCATACTACATCACAATCATTTTAACGCTATGTTGATATCCAAGATAAATCATTATTAACTCCCAGCTACTTATGCATGGCATGAGAAACTATAATCTCTAATTGTCATTGCAAACATGTTTAATCATAATGGGTTGAAGCATGGGCACTAGGTTAAACATATTTACACGGACAAGACAAGTCGAGTTCATACCGGTTTCTCTTTGCCACGGCAAGCTCATCGAATATCGTCATTATTGCCTTTCACTTGCACCACCGAATGATATGAAAATAATAATAGTGCAAGAGTGCCATGTACTAAGCTGGAATCTGCAAACATTTTATTCAACAGGAGAAGACAAGGTAAAGTGGGCTCTTATTAGTTCAACAGTTATTCATATGAGAGCCACTCAACATTTTCATCATGGTCTTCTCCTCGGTACAACTCGAATAAAAGAAAATAAATTCAGAGAAACACACTAAAATATTTTTGGAGTTTTTGGTTTTTCTTCAACAAGCAAATAATAAGCAAAACGAGAAAAACTATTTACATGGGAAAGCTCCCAACAAGCAAAAGAAGAACAAGGAATTTTTTGGATTTTCTTTTTAGTGCTACTACTAAGCATGCATAGAAAGTAAATTACTACAACTAATTTTTTTGGTTTTTCTAAATTTTTTCAAACACACAAGAAGAAAGCAAGAAAAATAAATCTAAGCATGGATAATACAATGAAAAAGTGTGAACACCGACAAATGGAATGATATGTGAACATGAATATAATGTCGGTGAGAAACATGTACTCCCCCAAGCTTAGGCTTTTGGCCTAACTTGGTAGTGAATCAGTATCCTGGAGGGTAGTATGGATCCTGAGGACAAGGTATCCACTCATCCCACTGCTGAGGAGCAGGCACCCACTGATCCCACTGTGGAGGTGCCTATGCATCCTCTGCAGCAACGTGAGCGTTCCAGTAGGCGAGGATGTCCGCAGGCATAATCTGGTATCCGCTCCTGGCAACAGAATCAAACAAAGCATGTGCAAGAAAGGGGATAACATCACGAGTGTAAAACAGAAAGGCCTGGTGAACTAAGTGCACCCACCTTCTCCATAACAAGCAAGCATTTGGTAATGAAATATGCAAAGTAACGGACAACAGGGAAATGTAAACCATCGGCAGTAATGGCTGACACTCTCCTCTCATCACCCACTATCAAAGTGCGACAGAAATCCTCAAACTCAGCCGGCCTAGGCTCAGCCAAGCTCCCATCAAAAGGGATCAAGCATATGTCACAAAACTCAGTAAGTGGTATCTGATGATTTTCAGCATATAGATCAAAGCTCACTTAAGGAGGATTATTTCTAGGCAAGAAAGTAAAGCTTTGAACAAACATATTTGTGAGTATCTGGTGCTGGTCACACTCATCTGCGATGAAGTCGGTGAGACCGTCATTGGCAATGAATTGCATGAACTCATCATGAATTCCAACTTCTTGCAGGAAGGGGATGTGTGGCCATTCGCACTGCCGTACCTCTGCCAACCTCCGAGGGTGGAGATCATTGTCAAAAGACTCCCCAATAACACCCTTGGAGTTCTTCCTTGAGCCGTATTTCCTGAAGATATTCATGTCCGCGTACAATTTTTCCTATGAACAAAAATCTAAATTTTTAGTTCACAAATTTTTTCCAAGAAAACTTCACAAAACTAGTAGCAACTACTCATAGGGATACATAGAGGCCATAGCAAGCATTCAAACTACTTAGAACACTAAGAATTTAACATGCAAGCACATCTACAGCAGCACCAAGAGTAGATAATTATTCTAAGCATAAACCACTAAAACAAAAAACTAATTGGACAAATGATGGAGTCACATACCAAGCAACAATCTCTTGAAATAGTTTCGAAAATGGAGCTTCGAGCAAAGAGATCGAATTTGGTAGCAAAATGAGCAATAACTCGGGAGAGAGAGGGAGAGTGTTTTTTTGGAGGTAGGTGACAATGTGAGATGAAGAGATAAGTGAGGGGGCCATGTGGGGACCACAACCCCCAGGGCGTGCCAGGGGGTGCTGGCGCGCCCAGGTGGGTTCAGCCCACCTGGTGCACCCCCTATGGTTATTTTTGAACCAAAAATTCTTAAATATTCAGGAAAAAACCATATAAAATTTTCAGGGCATTCTGAGAACTTTTATTTTTGGGTCATTTGTTTATTGCACGGGAAATTCAGAAAATAGACAAAACATGGCATTTTATTTTATTTAACTAATAAAAACAGAAAACAAAAGGTAGGGACAGAAAGTAGTGCTTACTAAATTTATCAACTTCATACTGTTCAAAAATGACCCATTCATAAGGTTGATCAAGTCTTATTAACAACCACTTTCGGTTAGCATGAAACCAAAGAACTTTCATATATCACTAAGTTACCTCAATGGGGATTTGCATTTCCCCAACAATAAGCATTTCATATTTCTTTTTTAACAGTAGGTAGAGGTATTTGAAAACTTCCAATAGTGATTGTCGTGGATTTTTCAATAACATTAATACCATTCACTTGGAATTGTTTCTTTGGAAAGTGCACCATATGCTCATTTCCATTGATATGAAAAGTGACCTTACTTTTATTGCAATCAATAACAGCCCCTGCAGTATTCAAGAAGGGTCTACCAAGGATAATTGACTTATTGTCGTCCTCAGGCATCTCAAGTATAACTAAGTCAGTCAAAATAGTAACATTAGCAACAACAACGGGCACATCCTCACAGATACCGATAGGTATGGCAATTGATTTATCAGCCATTTGCAAAGATATTTCAGTAGGTGTGATTTTATTCAAGTCAAGTCTTTTATATAAAGAGAAAGGCATAACACTAACACCAGATCCTTGTAACATCCCAAATTTTCAATTTGGAATGTTATACATTAGATCATAAATGCATATCATATTTTATTTTGCTTTTGGTTTTGATCCTAGAAATTCTACGCAACTCAAGGACCCACGGAGAGAGTTGGGGATTTTGTTATTTTCATATTTGAGTTTTCTCAAATTTTGAGAATAGGATCATTTGATTTTATTTATTTTATCATCAATTATTTCTATTACAAAAATATGAGAGAGGGAATAAAATGACTTTCCCAAAATAAAGAAATATTGAGGATTTAATAATAAAATCAAATAAGATTTTATTTCAGAGTTTTTTGTTATTTTATTTGAATTTAGGAAAAATGTGCGTTTTTAAAAATTGCATTTAGGCCCCACATAAATGTTCACCTTGTGCGGCTTGATTTTAGAAGCCCAGGAAAATTTATTTCAGGATTTTTGAAGTCCCTTTAGTATTTCTTTTTATTTTTCTTCTGCGCGTAATTATTAAAAAAACCGAACCGACCTAACGAGCCGTGTCCGACCCGGACTCCGGCCCGACTAGGCTATATAAGCCGGGGGGAGGCCCAGCCCCAGCCAAACCCTAAGCCGCCCCAGCCCCAGCGCGCCGCCGCCGCTGCCCCGCCGCCGCCGCACGCCGCCCGAGGTTCGTCGCGCCTCGATTTCCTTGCCGTTTTTTTGTTTTTTCGAAAAACCGTCTGGTTTTTCCGTTGTTTTTTTAGTTTCGGTTTTTTTAAATAGATCAGTTTTTTTGGTTTTTTTAAATAGCGAGCGTTCGTCCGTTCGTTCGTTCTAACGAACGTTCGTCGTTTTTCTTTTTCTCGGATTTAACCCGCGATTTTTCTGATCGTGATTCCTGATCCAATTTTCGTTTTAGTATAACTTTTCGCTCGTTTATCGGAATCAGGCGATTCAAGCGCCTGGAGTTTCGTCTCGAAACCCTCTATCCGTTTAACCAACTTAAACAAGTTTTTTCTACTGTAAAATTTGCCTTAGATCCAGATTAGTAGAACGAAGTTGTTTTCTTTCGCCGTTTGACTTTCGTTGTTTTGTTCGATTTGATTCTTTTTGCAAAACGGAGTTCTTAAGTTGAACCTTCTGGTTAGATCTCTTATTTGACTTTTACCTGTGCATTAGATGAGTACTTATTGTATGCTTGTTTGTTTGTCTGCGATAGAATACCCGGAGTGCGCCGCCTGTTACTTCGAATCGCTAGGTTTCCCGGATCATCAGCAAGGCAAGTAACACTTTGATCATAACTTTCCTACTACCCAGTTTTATTGCATTAGATCAATCGTCAAACATTGCATGATTAGTATCTAATTAAATTGTGGGATGGGAAGTAGTTAAGGTAGTACCTATTACCTATTTATTATCAAACCTTTGGGAGTTACTTCCACGTTTGCTTATTATGCCATGTTATGCTAGTAGACGTGGATTGGGTGAGTGGTATCCATGACAGATGTGAGTTTGTTAATTAATGGTTTATCTAAGGTGGCAACTTAAACACACATCTGGGTGGATTGAGGCACCTGGGTATTCCAGGATTTGCCTGTTTTCTTTTGGACCGCCACCCAGGCTCAAAAGGATCATGAAACTATTCATACTAGAAACTTCCGTGTGCAGCCACAAGCTATTATGGGCTCTAGCATAGTTGACTAAGTCGTGCGAACTCTTACAGTGGTAGACTAGCAGATGTAGGGGATGTAGGTGGTACGGTCTACCCGATCGTAAGGTGCTAGTGCTTCTGAAAGACTATGTCTCGGTCATCCATCTTCTCAAACACCATGTAGTGCGAGGAACCAAACGGAGGCGATCGAGTCTTGTGGGGAAAAGTGCGCAAACCTCTGCAGAGTGTAATAAACTAATCATGGTTAGCCGTGTCCCCGGTTATGGACAATCTTGAGTATCTAGTACTTGGATTATCATGTGAATCTCAACATGTTACTCTAAATTAATTTTGTTGGGCTTTGTTTAATGATGATGCTTAATTGGGATTGAGAATGCTGTCAACCATTCTCAATGTTTAACAACTACCATGATAGTTAAATAAATATATTCCTTTGAAGTAGGGAAAAATTGGCTTTACGCAAAACTGTAACCATAGAGCTTTCCACCAGCAAAATATGCATATAGTATAGCTGTTCCATTCTATTACTCTCTATGTGTTACCTTGCCAGCATATTCCATGTGCTGACCCGTTTCGGGCTGCAGGGTTAATGTTGCAGACTTTTCAGACGACGATTAAGGAGTTTTTAGGTCGTGGTTCTATACTCAGTGGTGCCGTTGGAGTTGATGGACTCGCTTATCTTCCAAGCCTTCCGCTGTTATCGTTATTAGATGGCCTTAAGCCATATTTATTGTAATAAGTTCTCTATGGAGACACTCGATGTAATAAGTGTGTGATTGGTACTCTGTTATAAATCCTCTGAGTATTGTGTGGTGTCAGCATTACTGATCCAGGGATGACACCAGAGCACATAGATCATACTGTTTGAGGTCTGGTCTCTACAGAGATGGTATCAGAGCACACGCTGACTGTAGGACACGACCACTAAGCTAAAGACCTAGATCACTATCCTCTCTTTTCTCTTTTGACCTCTCATCTTTTCTACTCTTTTAGGATGGCAAATGCAAGGAACAAGTCCACACAACCGGATGAAGATACACCTTTTGGACGTCACTTGAAGGAAGTCACTAGATACCTGAACATAGGAGTACCAAGCTTCATCGGAACCTACAATGCCACTTTACCTGAAGAAGAGCGCTGGATGATTCAAGTTCAAGTTCCAGGAAGGACGTTCATGCCAGTCACTGAGCCCATAGAGTTTTCTTTTGATGCACCAACTTGGAGTCTAGGAATGAGCTTGGCAGCTCACATCACCATGGGACGCATTGGAGAAGTCTACCGCAATGATCTCAAGGATACAATCTACCAGATTTGTGGGCGCCGAGATGAGCACTGGGAGATGATCAGCACCAGGAAGAATAGATCAATTGCAGCTTTTATCCAGGAGTTAAACTAGCACATTCGACGACAGGAGAACCAGATGTGCGCCGACATGACATATCTGAAGAAGGCTAAGACAAGAATCAAGGAACTGATGGAAGAACTCAAGGCTACACGTGAAGATTATGAAGAGGAAATTGAAGTATTGGTGGATAAGAATGCCAACCTAACTATGAAGCTAGCGATATTTATGGGAGGCCCTACACCAGTAGATGAAGACGAAGAACCCAAGGAGATTAGCCCGGAAGACTACATCATCATCGACGACACAGACTCGGACCCAGACGAAAGCGATGATGACTATGTTGATGAAGCTGGAGCAGATATCATGGAGTCTACAACCGAAGAATATTTCTAGTAGACCACGTCATCAGTAGTAGTAGTCCACCATGTAAATATAGTAGTCCAAGCACTTTTGTGATAGTTAGATCAATTGTATGCCCTTGTTTGATTGAATGAAGTGAATTGTTTGCTTTTGCCTCATGTGCATATGGGTAGTGTTTTCTCTTTAGACCCCCTCTATTCTTACATCTCATCTTTTCTAAACCCTCAGGTGCCTCCGAGACGTGACCCCAGATTTACCTTTCCACCGAAGCTCACCCAGTTGATCCAGCAGCAGAACACATTGATGCAGCTGCTAGTCCAGAATCAGAACCAGGGGAACAACAACAACAACAACCCACCACCACCACCACCTGTTGATCACTTAGCCCGTTTTCTTAGGCTAAATCCGCCGGTGTTTTCCAGTAGCATCGAGCCAATAGTAGTAGATGATTGGCTCTGCAAGACAGCTAGAGAGTTGACCACAGCAGGATGCACGGATGCGGAGAAGGTGAAGTTTGCCGCACATCAGCTTGAAGGACCCGCAACATCATGGTGGGAGAATTTCACAACCACTTTCCCTGTCGACACTGTCACATGGGACCAGTTTCAGCAGGCCTTTCGTACTGCCCATGTTTCAGCAGGAGCTATGGCCATGAAGAAGCGTGAGTTTCGCAACTTGAGCCAAGGATGACGGACAGTAGGCCAGTATGTGGAGGATTTTAGTAAGTTAGCACGTTATGCCCCAGATGACGTTGCTACAGATGCAGCTAAGCAGGAGAAGTTTCTGGAAGGACTGAATGATGAGTTGAGCATGCAGTTGATGGTAGCAACCTTCAACAACTACCAGGAGTTGGTAGATCGTGCACTTATGATTGAAGGCAAGCGGCAGCAAATTGAGAATCGCAAGAGGAAGTATGGACAAAGAAAGTATAATTCAGGAGCTCAGCAGAAGCCACGTTTTACCCCTAGACCGGGAGGACATTTTTAGCATACCCATGGAGGAGGTAGCTCGCACAATTACAATGGCACCAGGAATGGTAATGGGAATGGAGGAAGCAACGGCCAGAATCGCACCAACCCATCAACCCCAGCCAAGAAAGACCTGAGCCAAGTCACTTGCTTTAAGTGTTCGAAGACCGGACATTATGCCAATGAATGTCCTGAAATACAAAATGGAAATAGCAATGGAAGCTCTGGGAAGAAGCCGGACCCTTTCAACAGGGGATAGGTGAACCACGTTAGCGTGGAGGAGGTTGAAGCTCAGCCTGATGCAGTAATAGGTAAGTTTTTGGTTAAGTCATTTACTGCACTCGTTCTTTTTGATACTGGTGCATCGCATTCATACATCTCAAGGGGATTTGTGGATAAGTATAACCTGTCAACCCAAGCCCTTAGGTCACCCATGTTAGTAACCTCGCCTGGAGCAGAATATATGGCCAGTCGATGGTGTGATCGGTTACCATTAAGGATTGGTAACTATGTTTTTCCCTCAGACCTAATAGTATTCGAATCCCAAGGATTGGATGTGATATTAGGCATGGATTGGTTGTAAAAGTATGAAGGGAATATTGAATGTGCTAGTAAGTCAATTTTGCTTACCACCTGAGAAGGGAGAAGGATCAAGTATGTATCCCGACATGTGCCAAAGAGGACTCAAGTAAATTGCTTAACAGGAGTTGTGCAGGAGGAAGTACCAGTAGTGAAGGATTTCCCTGAAGTATTTCCAGAAGAGTTGCCAGGCATGCCACCGGATAGAGATATTGAGTTTTTGATTGAGCTATTGCCAGGCACAGGGCCAATATCAAAGAGAGCATACAGGATGCCTGCAAAAGATTTGGTGGAAATTAAGAAGCAGATTAAGGAGTTATTGGATAAGGGATATATTCGCCCAAGTTCTTTGCCTTGGGATCGCCAGTACTTCTAGTGGAGAAGAAGGATGGATCGTTAAGGATGGTTGTTGATTATCGAGGATTGAATGAAGTAACGATCAAGAACAAGTACCCACTACCAATGATCAATGATCTGTTTGCTCGATTGCAAGGAGCTAAGGTATTTTCCAAGATCGATCTGTGATCAGGATACCACCAGTTGAAGATTCGAGAACAGGATATTCCTAAGACAACTTTTACCACCAGGTATGGGTTGTACGAGTATACCGTTATGCCACTTGGTCTAACTAACGCACCCGCATATTTTATGAACATGATGAACAAAGTATTTATGGAATTTTTTGATAAGTTCATCGTAGTGTTCATTGATGATATCCTGGTCTACTCGAAGAATGAAGAGGAGCATAAGGAGCATTTGCATTTGGTACTTGGAAAGCTCAGAGAACATCAATTATATGCCAAGTTCAGCAAATGTGAGTTTTGGTTGAAGGAAGTAGGATTCCTCGGACACGTTATATCTGGAGAAGGTATAGCAGTAGATCCTACCAAAGTAGATACCGTGACCAAGTGGGAAGCACCAACCACCGTGGGAGAGATCTGGAGTTTTCTTGGACTCGCAGGATACTACCAGAGATTCATTGAGAATTTCTCAAAGATTGCGAAGCCTATGACGGATTTATTAAAGAAAGATACCAAGTTCATATGGATGGAGGAATGTGAGGCTAGTTTCTAGGAGTTGAAGAAACGTTTGGTTACCTCACCAGTGTTGATTTTGCCAGACCAGACCAAGGATTATGAGGTGTATTGCGACGCTTCACGTCGAGGACTTGGAGCAGTGCTTATGCAGGAAGGGAGAGTTGTTTCATATGCATCAAGACAACTTAAGCCACATGAGTTGAATTATGCAACACATGATTTGGAGTTAGCAGCCGTAGTGCATGCATTGAAAACATGGAGACATTTTCTGATTGGAAATCATTGTGAGGTGTACACGGACCATAAGAGTTTGAAATACATTTTCACACAGAAGGAGTTAAACCTCAGACAAAGGAGATGGTTGGAGCTCATCAAGGATTATGATATGAAATTGCATTATCATCCCAGGAAAGCTAATGTAGTAGCTGACGCATTAAGCCGTAAGAGCCACGTCAATACATTAATGACGGGAGAAATACCAAGGGAGTTAGCAGAAAATCTTCATGAACTATGTTTGGAAATAGTTTCGAGAGGCTATGTAGCAGCATTGGAGATTCAGTCAACTTTGATGGATAGAATCAGAGAAGCTCAGAAGACTGACAAGGAGATTTCCTCTATTAAGGAGAAACTTAGCAAAGGAAAGGCTAAAGGATTTCGTGAGGATGAGCACGACACCCTATGGTTTGAAGACCGTGTTTATGTGCCCAATGACCCGGAGATTAGGAAGTTGATTATGCAAGAGGCACACGATTCACCATATTCGATTCACCCCGGAAATACCAAGATGTATTTGGATTTGAAGGACATTTTCTGGTGGACCGGAATGAAGAAGGATATTGCGGAGTATGTAGCAGTTTGTGATGTATGTCAGAGAGTAAAGGCAGAGCATCAGAAGCCAGCAGGATTGTTACAACCATTGCCGATACCCGTATGGAAGTGGGATAAGTTAGGCATGGATTTTATCACGGGATTGCCCAGAACACGTTCAGGCTATGACTCGATTTGGGTTGTAGTCGATCAATTGATAAAAGTAGCTCATTTCATCCCAGTAAAGACCACTTACACCAGTGCTAAGTTGGCAAAGATATACATGAGCGGGATCGTATGTCTGCATGGAGTTCCGAGGAGTATCGTATCGGATAGAGGAACCCAGTTTACCTCAAAGTTCTGGAAGCAGTTGCATGAAACTTTGGGAACCAGGCTAGAATTCAGTACAACTTTTCATCCATAGACAGATGGACAGACCGAGAGAGTCAATTAGATTTTGGAGGATATGTTGAGAGCTTGTGCGCTAGATTACAGATCTAGTTGGGACGATAATTTGCCATATGCAGAGTTCTCTTACAACAACAGTTACCAAACCAGTTTAAAGATGGCCCCTTTCGAAGCTTTGTACGGAAGGAGGTGTAGGACACCGTTGTCGTGGGACGAAGTTGGAGACCACCAGTTGTTTGGACCTGACTTGATTAAAGAGTCTGAACAGAAGGTGAAATTGATTCGCGATAGGCTCAAGGTAGCCCAGTCCAGACAGAAGAGTTATGCAGATTCTAAACGCAAGGAGACAGTTTATGAAGTTGGAGATAGAGCTTATCTTCGAGTATCACCACTTCGGGGAACAAAGCGTTTTGGGGTTAAAGGAAAGTTAGCGCCACGATTTGTAGGACCATATCGAGTTTTGGAGCGTATGGGAGAAGTGGCCTACAAGTTGAAATTGCCCGAAGGATTGTCAGGAGTTCATGATGTGTTCCACGTTTCTCAGCTGGAGAAGTGCCACGCGGAGATGGCTGACATACCGTTGAGAGACACAGTGCCATTGGAAACTATTCAGTTGGATATCGATTTGACCTACGAGGAGAAACCAATTAAGATTCTCGAGTTTGCCAATCGAGTCACTCGCAGCAAGGTTATCAAGTTTTGCAAAGTTCAGTGGAGCCACCACACGGAGGACGAAGCCACCTGGGAACGAGAGGAAGATTTGCTCAAGGACCACCCTCACCTATTTTCTAGCCAACCCGAATCTCGAGGGCGAGATTCAACTTAAGGGGGGTAGGTTTGTAACATCCCAAATTTTCAATTTGGAATGTTATACATTAGATCATAAATGCATATCATATTTTATTTTGCTTTTGGTTTTGATCCTAGAAATTCTACGCAACTCAAGGACCCACGGAGAGAGTTGGGGATTTCGTTATGTTTATATTTGAGTTTTCTCAAATTTTGAGAATAGGATAATTTGATTTTATTTATTTTATCATCAATTATTTCTATTACAAAAATATGAGAGAGGTAATAAAATGACTTTACCAAAATAAAGAAATATTGAGGATTTAATAATAAAATCAAATAAGATTTTATTTCGGAGTTTTTCGTTATTTTATTTGAATTTAGGAAAAATGTGCGTTTTTCAAAGTTGCATTTAGGCCCCAAATAAATGTTCACCTTGTGTGGCTTGATTTTAGAAGCCCGGCAAAATTTATTTCGGGATTTTTGGAGTCCGTTTAGTATTTCTTTTTATTTTTCTTCTGCGCATAATTATTAAAAAAAACGAACCGACCTAACGGGCCGTGTCCGACCCGGACTCCGGCCCGACTAGGCTATATAAGCCGGGGGGAGGCCCAGCCCCAGCCAAACCCTAAGCCGCCCCAGCCCCAGCGCACCGCCGCCCCGCCGCGGCCGGACGCCGCCGCCGCCGCCACACGCCGCCCGAGGTTCGCTGCGCCTCGATTTCCGTGCCAGTTTTTATATTTTTTTTCGAAAAACCGTCCGGTTTTTCCGTCGATTTTTTAGTTTCAGTTTTTTTAAATAGATCGGTTTTTCCGGGGTTTTTAAATAGCGAGCGTTCGTTCGTCCGTCCGGTCGTTCGTTCTAACGAACGTTCATCATTTTTCTTTTTCTCGGATTTAACCCGCGATTTTTCTGATCGCGATTCCTGATCCGATTTTCGTTTTAGTATAACTTTTCGCTCGTTTATCGGAATCAGGCGATTCAAGCACCTGGAGTTTCGTCTCGAAACCCTCTATCCGTTTAACCAACTTAACAAGTTTTTGCTACTGTAAAATTTTCCTTAGATCCAAATTAGTAGAACGAAGTTGTTTTCTTTCGCCGTTTCACTTTCGTTGCTTCGTTTGATTTGATTCTTTTTGCAAACCGGAGTTCTTAAGTTGAACCTTCTGGTTAGATCTCTTATTTGACTTTTACCTGTGCATTAGATGAGTACTTATTGTATGCTTGTTTGTTTTTTTGCGATAGAATACCCGGAGTGCGCCGCCTGTTACTTCGAATCGCTAGGTTTCCCGGATCATCAGCAAGGCAAGTAACACTTTGATCATACCTTTCCTACTACCCAGTTTTATTGCATTAGATCAATCCTCAAACATTGCATGATTAGGATCTAATTAAATTGTGGGATGGGAAGTAGTTGAGGTAGTACCTATTACCTGTTTATTATCAAACCTTTGGGAGTTACTTCTACGTTTGCTTATTATGCCATGCTATGCTAGTAGACGTGGATTGGGTGAGTGATATCCATGACAGATGTGAGTTTGTTAATTAATGGTTTATCTAAGGTGGCAACTTAAACACACATCTGGGTGGATTGAGGCACCTGGGTATTCCAAGATTTGCCTGTTTTCTTTTGGACCGTCACCCAGGCTCAAAGGGATCATGAGACTATTCATACTAGAAAATTCCGTGTGCAGCCACAAGCTATTATGGGCTCTAGCATAGTTGACTAAGTCGTGCGAACTCTTACAGTGGTAGACTAGCAGATGTAGGGGATGTAGGTGGTACGGTCTACCCGATCGTAAGGTGCTAGCGCTTCTGAAAGACTATGTCTCGGTCATCCGTCTTCTCAAACACCATGTAGTGCGAGGAACCAAACGGAGGCGATCGAGTCTTGTGGGGAAAAGTGCGCAAACCTCTGCAGAGTGTAATAAACTAACATGGTTAGCCGTGTCCCCAGTTATGGACAACTTGAGTATCTAGTACTTGGATTATCATGTGAATCTCAACATGTTACCCTAAATTAATTTTGTTGGGCTTTGTTTAATGATGATGCTTAATTGGGATTGAGAATGCTGTCAACCATTCTCAATGTTTAACAACTACCATGATAGTTAAATAAATTTATTCCTTTGAAGTAGGGAAAAATTGGCTTTACGCAAAACTGTAACCATAGAGCTTTCCAGCAGCCAAATATGCATATAGTATAGCTGTTCCATTCTATTACTGTCTATGTGTTACCTTGTCGGCATATTCCATGTGCTGACCCGTTTCGGGCTGCAGGGTTAATGTTGCAGACTTTTCAGACGACGATTAAGGAGTTTTTAGGTCGTGGTTCTATACTCAGTGGTGCCGTTGGAGTTGATGAACTCGCTTATCTTCCAAGCCTTCCGATGTTATCGTTATTAGATGGCCTTAAGCCATATTTATTGTAATAATTTATCTATGGAGACACTCGATGTAATCAGTGTGTGATTGCTACTCTGTTATAAATCCTCCGAGTACTGTGTGGTGTCAGCATTACTGATCCAGGGATGACACCGGAGCACAGAGATCAGACTGTTTGAGGTCTGGTCGCTAGAATCCTAAATCACACAAAGCAGTTTTCACATAATTCCTTTTGATAGAGCAAGGTATAGTTGGTATTTCCGGATCTCCAAGTTTTTTAGGTACTCCATCTTTAAAAGTATAATTAGCAAGCATAGTGGAGATTTCAGCTTCCGGTATTTTGCTCTTATTAGTGATGATGTCTTTCATATACTTTGCATAAGGAGGCATTTTCAATATATTAGTCAAGCGAATACGCAAAAAGACTGGCCTCAGCATTTTAACAAAGCATTCAAATTCTTCATCATCATTCTTTTTAGTTGACTTGGGTGGAAAAGTCATAGGTTTTTGAACCCACGGTTCTCTTTCTTTACCATGTTTCCTAGCCACAAAGTCTCTTTTATCATATCTTTTATTTTTAGCTTGTGGGTTATCAAGATCAACGGGTGGTTCTATCTCAACATCATTACGTGGTTCTTTATCATTGGTTGGTTGAGAGTCTTCCTGAACCTCATCATTATCTTTTTCATTATCATTAGGTGAGTGTTCATTACCAGATTGATTTTTAGCATCAGAGATGGAAACTTCATTTTCATTATCAGGAGGTTTTTCTATTTCAGGTTCACTAGAGGTGTGCAAAGTCCTATCATTTTTGTTTTTCTTTTTAGAAGAACTAGGTGCACTAGTGTTAGCTCTTTGTGAATCTTGTTCAATTCTTTTAGGGTGTCCCTCAGGATAAAGTGGTTCCTGAGTCATTTTACCTCCTCTAGTTGCAACTCTAACAGCAAAGTCATGCATATTATGATTCATTTCATCAAGTAATTCTTTTTGTGATTTAGCAACTTGTTATAGTTGAGTTTGAACCATAGAATCATGTTTTCCAACACCTCTAACATCATTTGAGATTCTAAATAAAAAGTCAGAATTGTATTTCAATTGTTTCATAACATTTACATTGAATTGATCTTGTTTCCTAATGTAGATTTCAAACTCATAAAGGCATTGACTAGGATGCATATTGTGAGGATTATCATTATCATTGAACTTCATAAGAGAATTTACCTCTACCACCGTAGGCAGTAGTGATGTATTAAGCCCATGCATTGCTTCAATAGGAGGTAAAATTTTAACATCCTCGACTTAAATACCTTTTTCCTTCATAGATTTCTTTGCCTCTTGCATATCTTTAGGACTGAGATATAATATACCCCTCTTCTTTGGAGTGGGTTTAGGCGGTGGTTCAGGAATAGTCCAATCATCATAATTTTTCAATGTGTTATTCAATAATTCTTCAACTTGAGCAATAGTTCGCTCCCTGAAAACACAACCAGCACAACTATCCAGGAAGTCCCTAGAAGCATCGGTTAGTCCATTATAGAAGATATCAAGTATTTCATTTTTCTTAAGAGGATGATGAGGCAAAGCATTAAGTAACTGGCAAAGCCACCCCCAAGCTTGTGGAAGACTCTCTTCTTTAGTTTGCACAAAGTTAAATATTTCCTGTAAGGCAGCTTGTTTCATATGAGCAGGAAAATATTTTTCAGAGAAGTAATAAACCATATCCTGGGGACTACGCACACAACCAGGAGCAAGAGTATTGTACCAAGCTTTAGCATCACCCTTTAATGAGACGAGAAATAATTTGAGAATAAAGTAATAACAAGTTTTTGCAAAAAGGGTGGCTATATCATTCAACTTAGTAAGATGTGCCACAACAGTTTTAGTTTCATAACCATGGAAAGGATCAGATTCAACCAGAGTAATTAACTCTGGGTCAACAGAGAATTCATAATCCTTATCATCAATACAGATAGGTGAAGTAGCAAACTTAGGATCACATTTCATTCTAGCATTCAAAGATTTTTCTTTATACTTGCATAGTAATTTCTCTAGATCATCTCTATCGTTGCAAGCAAGAATATCTCTAGTTGCTTCTTCACTCATAACATAACCTTCCGGTATCTTAGGTAATTCATATCTAGGCAGGCTAGTTCTAGCAGGTGTTTCAGGAGTTTCAGTTTCAAGCTCATTATCAGATTCAACAACATCATGTTGTATAACCCTAGCAATTTGTTTATCAAGAAATTCACCAAGTGGCACATCATCATTATCAAGCAAGGTACTAGCATCATCATAAGCATCATTCATAGTAGAAGTAGCATCATCAATAACTTGAGACATATCAGAATTTGTAGCATGTGGTGGTGTTGCAAATTTACTCATAACAGAAGGTGAATCTAAAGCAGAACTGGATGGCAGTTCCTTACCTCCCCTCGTCTTAGAGGGATAAATCTTAGTCTTTGGATCCTTCGGATTCTTCATAGTGATAATATGATAATAATCCCAAGTGACTTAACAAATATAACTATGCTCCCCGGCAACGGCGCCAAAAAAGTTCTTGATAACACACAAGTATAGGGGATCGCAACAGTTTTCGAGGGTAGAGTATTCAACCCAAATTTATAGATTTTGCACAAGGGGAGCCAAAGAATATTTGAAGGTATTAGCAGCTGAGTTGTAATTCAACCACACCTGGAAATTAATTATCTGCAGCAATATGATCGGTAGCAAAGTAGTTTAATAGTTTTGGTAGTAGTGATAGTAGCAATGGTAGCAGTAACAGTGATAGCAGTAATTTGTAGCAAGTGTAACAGTGATGATAGCAATAGTAACTTAGCAGAAACAATAAGGATAAATTCGTAGGCATTGGATCCGTGACTTGTTGGATGATATTCATCATGAGATAGTTATAACCTAGGGCGATACGACACTAGCTCCAGTTCATCGATATAATGTAGGCATGTATTCCATAAATAGTCATACGTGCTTTATTAAAAGAACTTGCATGACATCTTTTGTCCTACCCTCCCGTGGCAGCGTGGTCCATATTGGAAACTAAGGGATATTATGGCCTCCTTTTAATAGAGAACCGGAACAAAGCATTAACACGTAGTGATTACATGAACTCCTCAAACTACGGTCAACACCGAGAGTGGGCCCGGTTGTTGTCACTCCGGGGTTGCCGGATCATAACCGAGTAGGTGACTATAACTTGAAAGTTTGGATCTAAAACATGGATATAATGATGAGTTCATAAACGGTTCAGATCTGAAATCAGCGCACTCGGGCGCAAAGTGACAAACATTAAGCATGGCAAAGTCATAGCAATATCAATCTAAGAACATAGTGGATAATAGGGATCAGGCCCTAACAAAACTAACTTGATTACATGATGAATCTCATCCAACTCCTCACCGACGAGCGAGCCTACGAAGGAATTACTCACTCCCGGTGGGGAGCATCATGGAATTGGCGATGGAGATAGGTTGGTGATGATGAAGATCGAAGATCTCCCTCTCCGGAGCCCAGAACGGACTCCAGATCTGCCCTCCCGAGGAAGAACAGGGCTTGGCGGCGGCTTCGTCTCGTGGATCGCGATAATTCTTTCTCCCTAATTTTTTTCTAGAATAATGTGAATTTATGGTATCAAGGGGGTCATCAGCGGGGCCACTAGGTGGGTACAAGCCACCTGGGCAGGCCAGGAGAGGGGGCGCGCCCTGGTGGGTTGTGCCCACCCAGGGCCCCCTCTCCAGTGGGTCTTGGCTCCAAAAATTCTTATTTTTGATATAAAAAATCCTCAAAAAGTTTTGTTCCATTCTGAGAACTTTTATTTCTCCACAAAAACAACACCATGGTAGTTCTGCTGAAAACAGCGTGAGTCTAGGGTTAGTTTCATTTAAATCATGCAAATTAGAGTCCAAAACAAGAGGAAAAGCGTGAGAAAAAGTAGATACGTTGGAGACATCAGCATCCACGAAAATACTTTTTCGCCGCTGCAATCTTCTGTTCCCGTGAGATCCCATCTTGGGGCCTTTTCCAGCGATCTGCCGGAGGGGGATTCGATCATGGAGGGCATCTACATCAACCCTATTGCCCTTTGCGATGAAGCGTGAGTAGTTTACCTCAGACCTACGGGTCCATATCTAGTAGCTAGATGGCTTCTTCTCTCTCTATGTTCTTCAATACCATGTCCTCCTCGATGTTCTTGGAGTTCTATCCGATGTAATCTTCTTTTGTTGTGTGTTTGTCGAGATCCGATGAGTTGTGGATTTATGATCAGATTATCTATGAATATTATTTGTATCTATCTGAATTCTTATATGCATGATTTGATATCTTTGTATTTCTCTTTGAATTATCAGTTTGGTCTGGCCAACTAGATTGATATCTCTTGCAATGGGAGAGGTGCTTAATTTTGGGTTCAATCTTGCGGTGTCCTGACCCAGTGACATAGTAGGGGTAGTTGGGCACGTATTGCATTGTTGTCATCAAGGATAAAAAGATGGGGCTTTCATCATATTGCTTGAGTTTATCCCTCTACATCATCTCATCGTACTTAAGGCGTTACTCCGTTCTTTATGAACTTAATACTCTAGATGCATGCTGGATAGTTGTCGATGCGTGAAGTAATAGTAGTAGATGCAGGCAGGAGTCGGTCTACTTGACATGGATGTGATGCCTATATACATAATCATTGCCTTGGATATCATCATAACTTTGCGCTTTTCTATTGCTCGATAGTAATTTGTTCACCCACAGTATTATTTGCCTTCAGGAGAGAAGCCTCTAGTGAAACCTATGGCCCCCGGGTCTATTTTCCATCATATATTTTCAGATCTATAAACCAAAAAACCCAAAAATATCTTGCTGCTATTTATTTACTTCTATTTTGTTTTATGTTTTAGTAATCTTTTATACATATATCTATCAGATCTCACCTTTGCAATTGACCGTGAAGGGGTTGACTGATTGTTTGTGCAATTGATCTATAAACCAATGAACCCTTTATCGCGTTGGGTGCAAGTGTCTGATTGTTTGTGCAGGTGCATAGATTGGAGACTTGCTTGTACCTCCTACTGGATTGATACCTTGGTTCTCTAACTGAGGGAAATACTTATCTCTACTTTGCTGCATCACCTTTACTCTTCAAGGGAAAAACCAACACAAGCTCAAGAAGTAGTAGGAAGAATTTATGGCGCCATTGCCGGGGAGGTCTACATTAAGCCTACCAAGTACCCACCATAAAATCTCATCTCTTGCATTACATTATTTGCCATTTTCCTCTTGTTTTCCTCTGCCCCACTTCTAAACGATTTTCAGGAAAATACAAAAAGATTTGCCTTTTTATTCGCCCTTCTTTCATTCATCTTTTCGTTTGCTTTTTTGTTGCTCGTGTGTTAGATTGCATGTTTTGTCACAATGACTCGAGAGAATACCAAGTTGTGTGACTTTTCCAATACTAATAACAATGATTTTATTAGTACTCCGATTGGTCCCGCCACTAGTGCGGAATCTTATAAAATTAATGCCGCTTTGTTGAATCTTGTTATGAAAGAACAATTTTCCGGCCTTCCTAGTGAAGATGTCGCATCCCATCTAAATACTTCCGTTGAATTGTGTGATATGAAAAAGAAGAAAGATGTGGATAATGATATTGTTAAATTGAAGCTATTTCCGTACTCACTTCGAGATCGAGCTACAACTTGGTTTTCATCTTTCCCTAAAAATAATATTGATTCATGGAACAAGTGTAAGGATGCTTTTATTTCCAAGTATTTTCCTCCTGCTAAGATCATCTTCCTTAGGAACGATATAATGAATTTTAAGCAACTTGATCATGACCATGTTGCACAATCTTGGGAGAGGATGAAATTGATGATATGAAATTGCACTATACATGGTTCGAGTTTACGGATGATCATACAAATTTTTTATGCCGGATTGAATTTTACATCTATAAATCTTTTAGATTCGGCCGTGAGGGGTACTTTTATGGAAATCACATTAGTATAAGCTACTAAGCTCCTAGATAATATTATGGCTAATTACTCTCAATGGCACACTGAAAGATCCTCTACTAGTAAAAAAGTGCATGCGATTGAAGAAATTAATGTTTTGAGTGGAAAGATTGATGAAATTATGAAAATGTTTGCTAGTAAGATTTCTCCTATTGATACTAATGATATGCCTTTGTCCACTTTGATTGAGAATAATAATGAAACTATGGATGTGAATTTTGTTGGTAGGAACAATTTTGGTAATAACGCATATATAGGTAATTTCAACCCTAGTCCGTTTCCTAGTAATTCCTATAATAATTATGGTAATTCCTAAAACAATTCTTATGGAAATTATAATAATATTTCCTCTGATCTTGAGAACAATATTAAAGAATTTATTAGTTCCCAAAAGAATTTCAATACTATGGTTGAAGAAAAATTGCTTAAGATTGATGATTTGGCTAGGAATGTGGATAGAATTTCTCTTGAGATTGATTCTTTGAAAATTAGATCTATTCCACCCTAGCATGATATTAATGAGTCTCTAAAAGCTATGAGAATTTCTATTGATGAATGTAAAGAAAGAACCACTAGGATGCGTGCTAAGCGAGATTGGTTTGTAAAAGCGTGTTCTTCGATTTCTCGTGAAAATAATGATGAAGATCTTAATGTAATTGATGTGACTCCCATTGAATCTCTGTTTTCTAATATAAATCTTGGTAAATATGGGACTGGAGATGAGTCAACTTTATCTAGAAGGCGTCCCAGTGATTCGGAGTTTATAGATCTTGATGCAAAAATTGATAAAAGTGGGATTGGAGAGGTCAAAACTTTAAGAAGCAATGAACCCACTCTTTTAGATTTCAAGGATTTTAATTATGATAATTGTTCTTTGATAGATTGTATTTCCTTTTTGCAACCCATTTTGAATTCTCCTCATGCTTAAAATCAAAATAAAGCTTTTACTAAACATATTGTTGATGCTATGATGAAATCTTTTGAACAAAAACTTGAGTTGGAAGTTTCTATCCCTAAAAAGCTTTATGGTGAGTGGGAACCTACCATTAAGATTAAAATTAAAGATTATGAGTGCCATGCTTTGTGTGATTTGGGTGCTAGCGTTTCCACGATCCCGAAAACTTTATGTGATGTGCTAGGTTTTTGTGAGTTTGATGATTGTTCTTTGAATTTACATCTTGCGGATTCCACTATTAAGAAACCTATGGGAAGAATTAATGATGTTCTTATTGTTGCAAATATGAATTATGTGCCCGTATATTTCACTATTCTTGATATGGATTGCAATCCTACATGTCCTATTATTCTTGGTAGACCTTTCCTTAGAACGATTGGTGCAATTATTGACATGAAAGAAGAAAACATTAGATTTCAATTTCCGTTAAAGAAGGGAATGGAACACTTTCCTAGAAAGAAAATTAAGTTGCCATATGAATCTATTATGAGAGCTACTTATGGATTGCATACCAAAGATGACAATACATAGATCTATTGCAATATGCCTAGCTAGGGGCATTAAACAATAGCGCTTGTTGGGAGGCAACCCAATTTTATTTATATTTTTTCTTTTTTGGTTTTGTTTTTCAATAAATTTTTCATCCAGCCTTTGGTTATATGTGTTTTCATGTTTTAATTAGTGTTTGTGCCAAGTAAGACCTTTGGGATGGCTTACGGTGATAGTTGATTTGATCTTGCTGAAAAACAGAAACTTTTTCCCAGTAAAATACTTTTCATTTTTCATAGAAGCGCGATAAAATAATGATTCTTTTTGCACAAGATTGATATACAAATTGCCTATGTTGTACCAAATTTTCAGAATTTTTGGAGTTACATAATTATTTGAAGTTTACAGATTGCTACAGATTGTTCAGTTTTTGACAGATTCTATTTCCGATGTGTTGTTTGCTTATTTTGATGAATCTATGGGTAGTATCGGGGGGTATGAACCATGCAGAAATTGGAATACAGCAGATATTACACCAATATAAATAAAGAATGAGTTCACAATACTACCAAAAGTGGTGATTTTATTTTCTTATACTAACGGATATCATGAGTTTTCCGTTGAGTTTTGTGTTGTGAAGTTTTCAAGTTTTGGGTAAAGATTTGATGGACTATGGAATAAGGAGTGGCAAGAGCCTAAGCATGGGGATGCCCAAGGAACCCCAAGGTAATATTCAAGGACAACCAAGAGCCTAAGTTTGGGGATGCCCCAGAAGGCATCCCCTCTTTCGTCTTCAATCCATCGGCAAACTTACTTGAGGCTATATTTTTATTCACTACATGATAAGTCTTTTGCTTGGAGCGTCTTGTATGATATGAGTCTTTGCTTTTTAATTTGCCACCACTGGTGCGCGTCGGTCCTAAACAAACGGTTTTAACCCCTTTCCGCGACGGCATATGGAACCGTCTCCAAGTGAGTGTGGGCGATAGGGGGTCCTTCCCACACGACCCAGAAACCGTCGGGGATAGGGAGCCTTGATGCATACAGTTGTCGTTGTATAACTGTTTCTGATATCTCAAATATCCCAAACGCTTCATCCTTGCCACTCGTTTGTGCTCACATTGCCATCGCAGTAGGAGTTTTGTGGTTCTGCCTAAAAGCAGGCAGATTCCAGGCACGACAATTTTCCAGGCAAATTCTAGGCACAGGAGATTTACGATGCCTGGCACATCACAAACAGTTCATGATTATAAACCGTGTACGATAGGTAGACAATCACACACATTTAGTTTTCCCGCAACGTATGTGATAGTGTCTGACATCACACACGCTTTGCAAATGGCAACTGTGTGCATGCTTGCACATGTTTCCTCTGTGTGAACCGTCTCGGATTATGGTGTATATCGCAAACGTTTGTGTTTTACCAACCGTGTGTGCCGTAAGACCTGCACAACATAATTTCTCCCTAATTTAATTGCTGCTATTTAAAATTTTACCTAATTTAAACGTGAAAGTAGGCTATAGCTTTATTCATATCCATCAGGTTCAAAGAACCAATGCATTATTCGATTCACAGGTACATATGTTTAAGAGTTACAGAAGCACCAAATAAAGAATGATGTACCAGGGTTCTATACTTATACTATTACAGATGGTAAAGAAAGAGGCGACAGACATTCCAGTTCCTGAACAAGGTGAATAGGAATGGCCCTATTGTGCTCTCCTGGATGCAGAAGGCATGCAGGACCCTAGTCCAACCCCTTGTGATGGCCGGCCACCAATCATGTAGTTTGAGAGTTAATATTCAGTAAACTGCTTCAGGATCTACTGCAAAAGAAAAAAGATATTATCATCCAACACAACTCATTACGGGCAGTAAAAAGAAGGCTACAGGGTTCTTACTTACCATCCTGCAGTTCACTGTTGTCTTGCATAAAGTGTAAACAAATAGTTAGATTGACATCTTTTGACCCATTTTAGTAACAATCTTTATCAGTTTCCTCACTTGATGCTGGTTCATGAATATCTCATTGCCCCACACACAGAAAGGGTCGAAGTGTGGATCTTTGGCAATGATATATGTACCTAAAAGCACCAAGTTAATATTAGAAGCTAAACAACAATTGAAAAATGATGTAGTACAACACCCCATCCATCCCATTATATAAGATTTTATTACATGTATATCTAGACATCATCAGAACATTAAGGTAAAACACTTCCTTGTTGCTATGTAGCCTGGGATTGCATATTTAGTCATTCAGTACAATGCATGTTTCTAAACAACAATTGAAAAACGAAAAGGCATGTTAACTGCAATATCCTTAACAACAACCAAATATCGTAATTCATAGTGGTATTGTTGAAACTGTTATTGATGAAATTGAACTGCACAACAAATAGTTGCACATATAGAGAATCACATTGTGAAGAACTGAAATAAACAAGTCATAAGGACATGTCTAGGCGATCCTTAAAAAGTTAAAAGACTAAAATCCTTAGTGGATATATATATATATACTCCAGCAATTTTTGGCCTTTTCTAGTCGATCCCCTAAACTTACGGTTGTAAACTTCAATTTGATCAAGTTCAAAGCAGGTTCAACCGAAAGTAGCATGCATTCAAACATAAACATAGATAGTTTTGCATAACCAAACATAAAATGTAAATTTAAACTAAGCTAAACTACTTTCGGTTGAAGTAGAGGTCAAGCCAATCCTTCCTTGTCATGTATGGTGTGCCGCGAGCTGGGTCCGGGCCAGTACTGTCGTTGGGGAAGGCACTCCTCCACTCGTCGACATCGATCTCCTCGTCCTCGGGGCCCACCTCGACGCCCTCTGCGCCACCGTCGTCGCCGCCTTCGACCTCGTCATCAGAGGAGAGCGCGATAACCTCACCGCTGTAACACCCCATATGTAACTTGCCATATTTGTATTCCAACTCTTGCCATCTTCGGCACTAAGTTATGATATTCCCTCGTGGTTGGGTTTTGTCTTCGTTTTGCTTTTTGTCCATGTCATGCATCTCATATCATGTCATCATGTGCATCGCATTTGCATACATGTTCGTCTCATGCATCCGAGCATTTTCCCCGTTGTCTGTTTTGCATTCCGGCGCTCCTACGTCCTATACCTCTCGGTGCTGTGTTAATGCAAGAGAAGAAAGTTGTGGCCTATACCTCTCGTCAGTTGAAGCCCAACGAAAAGAACTACCCCACTCATGACCTCGAGTTGGCGGCAGTTGTCCATGCTCTTTTAACATGGAGACATCTCTTGTTGGGAAGAAAAGTGGACATCTTCACTCATCATAAGAGTCTCAAGTACATCTTCACTCACCCCAACCTCAACCTCAGGCAGACTCATTGGGTCGAAATGATTCAAGAGTATAATCCGAGTATTGAATATACTCCAGGCAAGGCCAATGTAGTTGCTGACGCTTTGAGCAGGAAGGCTTACTGCAACAGTTTGATTCTCAAGCCCTTCCAACCGGATCTTTGTGAAGCTTTCCGCAAACTTAATCTCCAAGTTGTTCCTCAAGGATTCCTTGCCAACCTCCAAGTCTCTCCTACTTTGGAAGATCAGATTCGTGAGGCTCAACTTCTTGATGTTATGGTGAAGAAGGTGAAGATTGGGATTGCCAAGAGCCAACCCAAGTACAAGTGCTATCGCCTTGATGACAAGGATACTCTATTCTTCGAGGATCGCATTGTTGTTCCTAAGGGTGACCTTCGTAAAGTCATTATGAACGAGGCTCACAATTCACTCCTATCTATTCATCCTGGAAGTACAAAGATGTACCATGACCTCAAGCAGTCGTATTGGTGGACTCGAATGAAGCACGAGATTGCTCAGTTCGTGAATGGATGTGATGTCTGCAGAAGAGTGAAAGCAGAACACCAACGACCAGCTGGTCTCCTCCAACCTCTTGCCATTCTAGAATGGAAGTTTGACCATATCGAGACGGACTTCGTGACTGGATTTCCAAAGTCCAAGCGTGGCAATGATGCTATCTTCGTTGTCATCGACAAGCTCACTAAAGTGGCTCATTTTCTTCCTATCAAAGAATCTATCACAGCAGCTCAGTTGGCAGAGCTATATACCTCCAGGATTGTCTCTCTGCATGGCATTCCGCAGTTGATATCTTCAGATCATGGAAGCATCTTTACCTCTAAGTTCTGGGATTCTATTCAGAAGGCCATGGGCACCAGCATTTGCTTCAGCACAGCTTTTCATCCTCAAACTAGTGGCCAAGTCGAGCGAGTCAATCAAATTCTTGAAGATATGCTCAGGGCATGTGTCATTTCTTTCGGTATGAAGTGGGAAGATTGTCTTCCATATGCCGAGTTCTCCTACAACAACAGCTTCCAAGCAAGTTCGGGCAAGGCCCCATTCGAGATTCTCTATGGCAGAAAGTGCCGTACTCCTCTTAATTGGTCAGAGACTGGTGAACGCCAACTTCTTGGCAATAACTTGATCACAGAGGCTGAAGAAATGTGCAAAGTCATTCATGAAAATCTCAAAGCCGCGCAATCGCGCCAGAAGAGTTACTATGATAGCAAGCATCGTGACTTGACTTTCGAGATCGGAGACCATGTCTACCTCCGCGTCTCTCCAATGAAAGGTACTCGTCTGAAAGATCGTGGATGTCGCCTAGAGGGGGGATGAATAGGCATTTTAAAATAATTACGGTTTAGCCTTGAACAAATGCGGAATAAACCTATCGGTTAATTTTCCAAGTACAAAACCTAAAAAAACTAGGCTCACCTATGTGCACCAACAACTTATGCTAAGAAAGATAAGCAACTATGCGATAGCAAGATATATGACAAGAAACAATATGGCTATCACAAAGTAAAGTGCATAAGTAAAGGGCTCGGGTAAGAGATAACCGAGGCACGAGGAGACGATGATGTATCCCGAAGTTCACACTCTTGCGGATGCTAATCTCCGTTTGGAGCGGTGTGGAGGCACAATGCTCCCCAAGAAGCCACTAGGGCCACCGTAATCTCCTCACGCTCTCGCACAATGCAAGATGCCGTGATTCCACTAAGGGACCCTTGAGGGAGGTCACCGAACCCGTACAAATGGCAACCCTTGGGGGCGGTCACTGAACCCGTACACTTTGGCAACCCTTGGGGGCGGTCACCGGTACCCGTCAAATTGCTCGGGGCGATCTCCACAACCTAATTGGAGACCCCGACGCTTGCCCGGAGCTTTGCACCACAATGATTGAGCTCCGAACACTAACAACCGTCTAGGGCACCCAAGCACCCAAGAGGAACAAGCTCAAGGGTACCAAGCACCCAAGAGTAATAAGCTTCTCAACTTGTAACTTCCACGTATCACGTGGAGAACTCAAACCGATGCACCAAATGCAATGGCAAGGGCACACAGAGTGCCCAAGTCCTTCTCTCTCAAATCCCACCGAAGCAACTAATGCTAGGGAGGAAAATGAGAGGAAGAACAAGAAAGAGAACACCAAGAACTCCAAGATCTAGATCCAAGGGGTTCCCCTCACATAGAGGAGAAAGTGATTGGTGGAAATGTGGATCTAGATCTCCTCTCTCTTTTCCCTCAAAAACTAGCAAGAATCCATGTAGGGATTGAGAGTTAGCAAGCTGGAAGAAGGTCAACAAAGGGGGAAGAGCACGAGCTCAAAGGATAAGATTCATTGAGGAAGAAGACCCCCTTTTATAGGAGGGGGAAAATCCAACCGTTATGTGCTCAGCCCGCACACGAGCGGTACTACCGCTCCACGAGCGGTACTACCGCTCAGGAAGAAGAAACAGGGAAAAGGAGCAACAAAACATGAACCTTGGGGCGGTAGTACCACAGGAGACAGCGGTACTACCGCTGGGTTAAGTGGTACTACCGCTCCCTTCGGCGGTACTGCCGCGCAGAATGAAGGGGAAAGGGAAAGAGGGAACTGGGCGGTACTACCGCGGAGGAAGGGCGGTACTGCCGCTAAGGAGCGGTACTGCCGCACTACTGCCGCAGCGAGGTACCGCACAATCCGACACAGAAAAAGACCCCTCGAATCGACGCGGTAGGGACCTGGTAAGCCAACGGTAGTACTATTGCGGAGTCACCGCCGGTACTACCGCTACGGAGCGGTACTGCCGCTTGTGACTCCTCAGCGGTACTACCATTGGGTACCACGGTACTACCGCTGGGACCCTGACAAAAACCACACTCAAGAAAACCAGAACTGCCATAACTTCTACATATGAGCTCTGAATTGAGCAAACTCAAGCTTGTTGGAAACAAGACGACGAGTAGCATCAAAACAGGGGAGGTATGCCTAACAAAAATAGGAGTGAAACCTCCAACCGAGAAGAACCGGCAAAACCTCCAACATTGAAAACATCATAGAAGATGCAAGCGAACTCCGTTTTCGATGAACTCAAGCTTGTCAACAAGATGACCGTAAGCTCTAAGACTCAGAAAGAGAACCAAACAAGAACCAAGAAAGATGATGCAAGGATGCAATGGTTTGAGCTCTCAACAAACGATACGATCAAGCTACTCATTGAGAGCCCCCCTTGATAGTACGGCAATCGATCCTATAACCCGGTCTCCCAACTACCATCATGAGACCGGTAAAATAGAAAACCTATCAAGGACAAACCTTTGCCTTGCACATGGTCCACTTGAGCTAGATGATGACGATCTTGACTCCCTCAAGTTGGACCACCTTTCTTGATTGTGTTGGCTCAATGAAGACTAGTTGATTGCTCCCCCATACTCCACTACGGGTGAGCCTTTCTTCCGCACATCTTCACAAGTCCATTGTCACCACAATGGACGGCAAGCTTCAAGCATTTGATCTCTTCGTGATGCTCCACTTGAACTTGCACCACAACCTTTATTGATTGTGTTGAGTCGATGAAGACTAGTTGATTGCTCCCCCATACTCTACTATGGGCGAGCTACTCTTCCGCACATCTTCACTGGTCCATTGTCACCACAAAGGACAACAAGCTTCAAGCATTTGATCTCTTCGTGGTGCTCCACTTGAACTTGCACACCGCAACCTAACCCCACAAAGAACCCTCACGAAGACCATGGGTTAGTCACAAAGCGTAATTGACAATGCTTACCATACCATGGGATCACTTGATCCCTCTCGGTACATCTTCTACGCTTTGTGGGTTGATCATCTTGATTCACTCTTTAACTTAGTCTTGATCCACCTCTCACAAGACCAATCTTTAGGTAATTCCTTGAATAGCACCTTGGTCGACACAAACTCTCCTTGAAACCAACACATGTACTCCAAGAAAAGCCTATGGAAAAAACCTTCAAATATAACTCAAGGCACCCATTAGTCCATAGAGATTGTCATCAATTACCAAAACCAAACATGGGGGCACCACATGGGTATAAAAGGGAAGCTTGCCCCTAGATACGTGGGTCCTTTCAAGATCATTGGCAAAAGAGGCGACCTCGCCTATCAACTTGAGCTTCCATCCAACTTTGCAAATGTGCACGACGTGTTTCACATGTCTCAGCTTCGCAAGTGTTTCAAGACGATCGCACCATCAACTTCGAAGAGATTGATCTCCAAGAAGACATGTCTTATCACGAGCATCCCGTTGCTATTCTTGAAGAAACTGAGCGCAAGACTCGCAACAAGTCTATCAAATTCCTGAAAGTGAAGTGGTCACATCATTCCGACCGTGAAGCCACCTGGGAACGCGAGGACCACCTCTGTCCCAAATATCCAGAGTTTTTCCAGTCCTAGATCTCGGGACGAGATCCTTTCGTAGTGGTGGAGTGTTGTAACGCCCCATATGTAACTTGCCATATTTGTATTCCAACTCTTGCCATCTTCGGCACTAAGTTATGATATTCCCTCATGGTTGGGTTTTGTCTTCATTTTGCTTTTTGTCCATGTCATGCATCTCATATCATGTCATCATGTGCATTGCATTTGCATACGTGTTCGTCTCATGCATCTGAACATTTTCCCCGTTGTCCGTTTTGCATTCCGGTGCTCCTACGTCCTCCGGTATCCCCTTTTGCCTCTTTTCAGGTGCAAGTGTTAAACGTTCTCGGATTGGACTGAGACTTGCCAACCGGCCTTGTTATGCTACCGGTAGACCGCCTGTCAAGTTTCGTGCCATTTGGACTTCGTTTGATACTCCAACGGTTAACCGAGGAACCGTAAAGGCCTCGTGTGTGTTGCAGTCCAACACCCCTCCAAAGTGGCCCAAAAACCCAGCTAAACCCCCTCCATCCTCTCGGTCGTTCGATCACGATCGCGTGGCCGAAAACCGCACCTCATTTGGACTCTCCTAGCTCCCTCTACCTATAAATATATGCCCCCCTCCGAAAATCCCGGATGAAACCCTAGCCTTTTCCCCTCTCCGCCGCCGGACAAAATCCCCACCAGCCGGACGTGTCCGCCACCTCCACGGCCGCCACGTGTCGACCACTGGTTCGCCGAGCCGCGCACCCACATCGCCGCGCCTGCCCGCGCGCCGGCCCACCGGGGCCCAGGCGGGGCCCTCCCGGCCCGAGTCACGCGCCTCGCCCCGCCGCCCGACTCCGCCACCGCGCGCCGCCATCGCCCCGCTCACCGGCCTCCGCCGCGACTGCTCGCCGACCACCGTCCCCGCCGCTCGCCGGAGACCGCGGCCACCACCCTTGCCGCCGCAGAGACCGCGGCCACCGCCCTCGTCGCCGCCGTCCAGCCGCTGGCGCCGCCTAGCTCCGGCTCCGCCCCTTCTTCCTTCAACTCTGGCCGCCATCCTCCTCAAACTCCGGCCAGGTACTCCGGCAGACTTCGGGAACCGCGCCCGATCTGGATCGGAGAAGAAAGCCTAGGGGTTGACCTCATTTTTTTCCCAAGTCTGCATTATTTTCTAGCATATTTCATCATGCCATATCTCATCATCCGTAGATCCGTTT
This sequence comes from Triticum urartu, assembly GCF_003073215.2. NCBI lineage: Eukaryota > Viridiplantae > Streptophyta > Magnoliopsida > Poales > Poaceae > Triticum > Triticum urartu. The sequence goes on along the minus strand of NC_053025.1, from coordinate 268,023,331 downwards.
TACGCATATGATATATCAAATTGTTCTTCTGGATGTGCTCTTCATTTTGTTCCATTGCACCATGCTTTTTTGAGTCCATCTTGATGCCCTAAATGCTGTTGCAAGAGTGCTATGTAATGTTAGTTTCTGTTTCTTAACAGATTATGGACATTTGTCAATTTTGCCATGATTAATGTGTGCCTCCTATGAACTTGAGCCCTACATGTGTTTTGGGCTATGCCATGCCATCTTTACAGGGGTGTATGACATGTATTTTTGTGATCAATGTGGTGACTAGCACAAGCATGCAAATTAGCTCTCGTGATGTTGCTGATTTCAAGGACTTAGAATTCTTCTAAGTCATTTCCCTGATGTTATTTTTTGTGCCATGTATTCTTGTTGCTACAGAGTGATCCATGCCTCTTTTGAGCATGTTCACTAAGGATGTTTTTGAGATATTATTATGTTATATCCATCCATGTCTTTGTTTGCAATTATGGAGTACCCTAGCATGACTCAATCTTGCTCTACTTTTGCTATAAAATATTCCTGGCAGATTATTTACATGTTAATCAATTTTGCCGAGGTTGTTGTAGTTGATACATGCATGCTATGAGATTGTTCTTGCCATGGTTAGCTACTTGATCATGTCTTCTTGCTGGGTGTATGCTTAGTTTGTCATGCAATGCCTTGTGGTGAGTGCATCAAGCCCGCAAACATGCCTACGTAACTCTGTTTTTGCCATGTCCAGTTTTCTGCTAAGTCTGAATCTGTTAACGAAATGTGCTATGTTTGCATGGTTGCCATTGTATTTTCTGATCCCTTTTGGCTTATGGTCAGTAAGGGACTTTTGTTATATGCTTTGATTAGTTTCATGCCATGCCTTGCTTTGCCATGATATGTTCCTGTAGCATGTTGTTATCTTGCTCTAAACATTGCTTCCTGATGTTAAATCCTGACATGTTATTTTCACTAAGTTTGTGAACCTGATATCTTTTTCACTTTTGCCATGCTTGTTTGAACCTGCTATTGTGTGTTTTAGCCGTAGCTCAGTGTTCATCTTTTGTCAAGCATCTTGAGTGGATCACTGCCATGTGCTTTGTTGCTATGTTAGAGTGTAGTAGCTTAGTTTCTTGTTGCATTTTAGATGGCATCGTGCTGTTAATCGCAGAATAGTGCCATTATTGTTTTGCTTGCCATTTGCAAACCGTGCATCCGATTCCGGTGATCTTTATATCGATTTCGACCGAAATCAACTCATATTTCCATCGACACTCTTGGTTTGCCAAGTTTAGGCCTGGTTCAACCTTTTCCTTCCGGAGCATGCATATGCATTGCATATCACATCCCGCATATCATGCCATGTTTTTGCATCATGTTGCTTGCGCATTGCACCGTGGTTGATCATGGTTCCCTTTGCCTGTGTTCTTGCTTTGGGTAGAGCCGGGAGACGAGTACGTGATCGAGGAACCCGTTCAGAATGCTTACGAGGATCAAGCTTACGTCAACTCGGAGAACTTTGCAGGCAAGATGACCATACCCTCGAAATCACTTCTATCTTTGCTTGCTAGTTGCTCGCTCTATTGCTATGCCTATGCTGCGATACCTACCACATGCTTTACCATGCCTCCCATATTGCCATGTCAAACCTCTAACCCACCTTGTCCTAGCAAACCGTTGTTTGGCTATGTTACCGCTTTGCTCAGCCCCTCTTATAGCGTTGCTAGTTGCAGGTGAAGATTGGAGTTTATTCCTTGTTGGAACATGATTATTGTTGGGATACCACTATTATATCTTGTTTACTTGAATGTATATATATATACTTGGTAAAGGGTGGAAGGCTCGGCCTTATCCCTGGTGTTTTGTTCCACTCTTGCTGCCGTAGTTTCCGTCATACCGGTGTTATGTTCCTTGATTTTGCGTTCCTTACACGGTTGGGTTATAATGGGAACCCCTTGATAGTTCGCCTTGAATAAAACTCCTCCAGCAAGGCCCAACCTTGGTTTTACCATTTTCCACATAGCCTTTTTCCCTTGGGTTCCGCGGACTCAAGGGTCATCTTTATTTTAAACCCCCGGGCCAGTGCTCCTCTGGGTGTTGGTCCAAACTAGAGCCCCTTGCAGCGCCACCTCGGGGAAACTAGAGGGTTGGTTTTAGTTGTACGGATTGCTTATCCGGTGTGCCCTGAGAACGAGATATGTGCAGCTCCTATCGGGATTTGTCGGCACATTCGGGTGGCTTTGCTAGTTTAGTTTTACCATTGTCGAGATGTCTTGTAACCGGGATTCCGAGTCTGATCGGGTTGTCCTGGGAGAAGAATATCCTTCGTTGACCGTGAGAGCTTGTGATGGGCTAAGTTGGGACACCCCTGCAGGGATTTGAACTTTCGAAAGCAATGCACGCGGTTATGGGCAGATGGGAATTTATTAATGTTTGGTTGTAGAAAACTTGAAACTTAACTTAATTAAAATGGATCAATAGCGTGTGTAGCCGTGATGGTCTCTTTTCGGTGGAGTCCGGGAAGAGAACACGGTCTCGTGTTATGCTTGAACGTAAGTAGTCTAGGATCACTTCTTGATCATAGATTCTCGAACGTGCTTTGCCTTCTCTTCTCGCTCTCTTTTGCGTAAGTTAGCCACCATATATGCTAGTGCTTGTTGTAGCTCCACCTCATACCTTTTCCCTACCCATAAGCTTAAATAGTCTTGATCGCGAGGGTGTGAGATTGCTGAGTCCCCGTGACTCATAGATTACTTCCAAAACCAGATGCAGGTGCCGATGATACCATTCCAGGAGATGCGACTGAACTCAAGTGGGAGTTCGATGAGGACTCAGGACGATACTACGTTTTCTTTCCAGACGATCAGTAGTGGAGCCCAGTTGGGGCGATCGAGGATCTTATGCATTTGGGGTTGTCTTTATTTTTGTTCCGTAGTCGGACCTTGATTGTATCTGGATGATTGTAATGCTATATTTATGTATTGTATGAAGTGGCGATTGTAAGCCAACTCTGTACCTCTTTCTTATTCAGTACATGGGATGTGTAAAGATTACCCCTCTTGTGACATGCCTACAATGCGGTTATGCCTCTAAGTCGTGCTCCGACACGTGGGAGATATAGGCGCATCGTGGGTCTTACAGCCGCCCTCCGCGCCGCCGTCCTCGCCGCCTTCGACCTCGTCATCGGAGGACACCGCGATAACCTCGCCGCCCTCCGCACCGGCAAAGATCGCCCGCTCTGCCTCCACGAGCTCCGGGTGCTGCCGGCGGAGCTCTTGCATGTAGGCCTTGTCGGCGGCCTCGGCCTCGAGACACTCCCATGCCTCGCGGTCCTCCCACACCATAGCCGAGCTCACCACCCCTGGCTCTGGCAGAACGAGGTGGACCGGACGTGTGCCGAAGGGGAAATTGAGCCTAGCCGCCGCGCCGTGGTAGCGGACCTGCCAGCGGTCGTACTCCATGGCCGCGAGCTCGGCCGTGTCGAAGCTACCGAGCCACCGGCGGGTGTGGGTCTCTCGATCTGTAATCTCGGCGAACCACGTCCCCAACCGCTGCTGCCGGACCCCGAAGTAGGACTTCGTCGGCTGCCGGGTCCGGGGAAGGACGGGGAAGTCCTCGTACCGGCGTAGGCGCGTGGCAGCGGGCGGATCGGGGGACCGGCGATGGCGGATTGGGCCTGCAGAGGACGACGGGGACACCTCGGTGGCCACCTCGCCGGCGTCGGGCGAAAAGGCCGCGATAAACCTCTTTTTGGCCATTGGCTACTCGAGCGCCCCAGCACACAGGCATAGGTTGAGGATGGAGGTGCCGGCGATGGCGGCGACCTACCAATGGCTTCGAGGGTTGTGTGTGCTGTGTGAGCGGAGGTTGTGTTTGAGGAAATACCGCGGCAACTGAAAATTTTACTAGGCGAGAGTAACAAGGCGTGGCTATTGAAAATTTGGATCAAGGGCGAGTAGATATTTTTGATATTGCGAGGGATGCAGAGGCGGGAGTAAAATGCCGGGGCTACTGAAAATTTGAATCCAGGGACTGAAGCAGAGCGGGAGTAACAGACATCGCACACGGTCCACACATACTAATCGTGTGCTATCAAACATTAAAACCTTCCAGACGGTAGATATTTTTGAGATTGCAAGGGATGCAGAGGCGGGAGTTTTGGGGGAGCGAGCTAGTGTGCTTGACACGCCGGTTGTGGACTGTAGCCGACACACCTTCTTGCGTAAGCCATAGACGTAATATACACCGACAGTGCTCCAAGATATTTTGTACTACATCTCACATGGTTGGTGAGAATAAACTGTGTGGGATCTACTTGATTTGAATTACAAAATGGGGTCACAGCAGCAATGGATGGTGTTTGAATTGCTAGACCTTTTATCTGCAGTGAACACGCAATTGTATGTCTGTCGTAAAAGAATTGGAATTATTCAGGGCTCGTTTGGACATTTCATACATTAAACTGGTTTTCTAGCCATTTCAGGTGCACAATTCAAAATTAAACTACATGCACATGCTCCGGTGCATACAAATTGGTTGAAAAAACAAATTTGTGTCCTTTAGTGCATGCTTAGGTCCCATGGAAGAAATGGGAATGTATTTTTCAGGTTCGTTTGGCCTTTTTTATACATTAACTGGGTTTTCTAGGCATTTTATGTGCATAATTCAAATTTCAACTACAAGCACATGCTCCAATGCACCAAAGTTGGTTGAAAAATCACATGTGTGTCCTTGGGTGAATTTCTAGGTCCCATGCAAGAGATGGGAATGAAATTCAAACACCATGGCACTATTGATTGTCGGCAAAACTTTGAGATGCCTGAATTTTAAATTCTAGTAAATCCAAAACTCGTCGGAAATTCATGAAGCTTGGCATGCTATCATGGAGCGGTATCAACATGCCGTGGTGAAAATTTTGTCCCATTTGGGGCAGGTGAGGGTATAAGCTTCTCACAAGCCAGAGCTTCTCACAACAAGCATGATGGTTTTGATAGGGAACGTACCACCTTTGGTGATGGGACGATATCTGTTGCCTCTTATTGCTTTCAAAAAATTTCTAGTCTCAACATAGAACAACAGGAGTGTTGTCTTCAATCTTGGAATTTTTCAGGGTTCGTTTGGCCTTTTTTATACATTAACTGGGTTTTCTAGGCATTTTATGTGCATAATTCAAATTTGAACTACAAGCACATGCTCCAATGCACCAAAGTTGGTTGAAAAATCACATGTGTGTCCTTGGGTGAATTTCTAGGTCCCGTTCAAGAGATGGGAATGAAATTATAACACCATGGCACTGTTGATTGCCGGCAAAACATTGAGATGCCTAGTTTTAAATTCTAGTAAATCCAAAACTCGTCTGAAATCATGAAACTTGGCATGCTATCATGGAGCGGCATGAACATGTCGTGGTGAAAATTTTGTCCCATTTGGGGCAGGTTCGGGTATAAGCTTCTCACAAACCAGAGCTTCTCACAACAAGCATGATGGTTTTGATAGGGAACGTACCACCTTTGGTGACGGGACGGTATCCGTTGCCTCTTATTGCTTTCAAAAAATTTCTAGTGTCAACATAGAACAACAGGAGTGTTGTGTTCAATCTTGGAATTTTTCGGGGTTCGTTTGGCCTTTTATACATTAACTGGGTTTTCTAGGCATTTTATGTGCATAATTCAAATTTGAACTACAAGCACATGCTCCAATGCACCAAAGTTAGTTGAAAAATCACATGTGTGTCCTTCGGTGAATTGCTAGGTCCCATGCAAGAGATGGGAATGAAATTCAAACACCAGGGCACTGTTGATTACCGGAAAAACGTTGAGATGCCTCGTTTTTAAATTATAGTAAATCCAAAACTCATATGAAATTCATGAAACTTTGCATGCTATCATGGAGCGGCATCAACATGCCGTGGGGAAAATTTTGTCCCATTTGGGGCAGGTTCGGGTATAAGCTTCTCACAAACTAGAGCTTCTCACAACAAGCATGATGGTTTCGATAGGGAACGTACCACCTTTGGGGATGGGACGATATCCGTTGCCTCTTATTGCTTTCAAAATTTTTCTAGTGTCAACATAGAACAACAAGAGTGTTGTGTTCAATCTTGGAATTTTTCAGGGTTCGTTTGGCCTTTTTTATGCATTAACTAGGTTTTCTAGGCCTTTTATGTGCATAATTCAAATTTGAAATACAAGCACATGTTCCAAAGCACTAAGTTTGGTTGAAAAATCACATGTGTGTCCTTGGGTGAATTTCTAAGTCCCATGCAAGAGATGGGAATGAAATTCAAACACCAGGGCATTGTTGATTGCCGACAAAACGTTGAGATGCCTGGTTTATAAATTCTAGTAAATCCAAAACTCGTATGAAATTCATGAAACTTTGCATGCTATCATGGAGCGGCATCAACATGTCGTGTTAAAAAATTTGTCCCATTTGGGGTAGGTTTGGTTATATGCTTCTCACAAACCAGAGCTTCTCACAACAAGCATCATGGCTTCTGTAGGAAACATCCCACCTCTGGGACGAAACGATATCCATTGCCTCTTATTGCTTTCAAAAAATTTCTTGTGTCAACATAGAACAACAGGAGTGTTGTGTCAACTTTTGGGATTTTTCGGGGTTCGTTTGGACATTTTTATTCATTAACTGAGTTTTCAATGCATTTATGTGCATAATTTAAATTTAAACTACATGCACATGCTCCAATGCACTAAGGTTGGTTGAAAAATCTAATCTGTGTCCTTGGGTGAATTTCTAGGTCCCATGCAAGAGATGGGAATGAAATTCAAACACCTGGGCACTGTTGATTGCTGGCAAAATGTTGAGATGCATGGTTTTTAAATTCTAGTAAATCCAAAACTCGTCTGTAATTCATGAAACTTGGCTTGCTATGATGGAGCGGCATCAACATGCTGTGTTAAAAAATTTGTCCCATTTGGGGCAGGTTCGGGTGTATGCTTCTCACAAACCAGAGCTTCTCACAACAAGCATGATGGTTTCGGTGGGGAACGTCCCACCTTTGGGGACGAAACGATATCCATTGCCTCTTATTGCTTTCAGAAAAATTCTCGTGTCAACATAGAACAACAGGAGTGTTGTGCCAATTTTTGGGATTTTTCGGGTTTTGTTTGGACATTTTTATGCATTAACTGAGTTTTCAATGCATTTATGTGCATAATTCAACTATGAACTACATGCACATGCTCCAGTGCATATAAATTGGTTGAAAAATCAAACTTGTGTCCTTGGGTGCATGCTTAGGTCCCATGCAAGAAATGAGAATGAATTTCAAACACCAAGGCACTGTTGATTGCCGACAAAACATTGAGATGCCCCGTTTTTAGATTCTAGTAAATCCAAAACTCGTCTAAAATTCATGAAACTTGGCATGCTTTCATGGAGCGGCATGAACATGCCGTGGTAAAATTTTTGTCCCGTTTGGGACAGGTTTGGGTATATGCTTCTCACAAACCAGATCTTCTCACAACAAGCATCATGGTTTCGGTAGGGAACATCCCACCTTTGGGGACGAAACGATATCAACTACCTCTTATTGCTTCCAAATTTTTTCTCGTGTCAACATAGAACAAAAGGAGTGTTGTGTCAATTTTTGTCATTTTTGGGGGTTCTTTTGGACATTTTTATGCATTAACTGAGTTTTCAACGCATTTATGTGCATAATTCAAATTTGAACTACATGCACATGCTCCAGTGCATATGAATTGGTTGAAAAATCAAATATGTGTCCTTGGGTGCATGCTTAGGTCCCATGCAAGAAATGGGAATGAATTTCAAACACCAGGGCATCGTTGATTGCCGACAAAACATAGAGATGCCTAGTTTTTAAATTCTAGTATCCAAAACTCGTCTGAAATTCATGAAACTTGGCATGCTATCATGGAATGGCACCCGACATGATGTGGTATTTTTCGTGTCCATTTTGAGAGAAGGCACACTCGAATAATGACAGCCAACAAAGGCATTTTGAAAAAATAGCTACCACTTTAATATCAAACGTTTGTATAATTCAAACCGTGTGCGTTCTATTAACCATTCACGTGACGCCACATGTGTTGGTTTTAATGGCCGTAGGAGGTGTCGTGCGAATAGCTGCTTAAGCTTGACTGAACGGGAGGCATGCGAGCGCAGTCCGGTGCGCAGGCTGACCGAGAGGCGTGCAAGCTGCCCTCCAATGTGTAGGCTCACCGGGAAGCGTGTGAGCTGTACGCTACGCAGACTCACTTGGAAGCGAGCCCTTTGACTTCCATGGCCGCCCACCTTCCTCTCCATTAATGGCGCCCGAGCCGCTGTTTAATACGAGTAGCCTAACTGTTCGCCTCACATTCCCCTCCCCCACCCCGCAAACCTCCACCGCCATGGCGCATAATGATCATTTGCCACTAGTCTTCAAGTTTGGTGAAGTCGATTCCGAGCCAGAGGAGATAGAAAATAAGGTGGAATGGGGCCTCATGGACATGGACCAGAATGAGCTGGCCGCAGCGGTTGCTGCCCCCGCTCCCGTCCAACTCCCATCCCCGCGCCCGCGCGAGCGACCATCCCCGTAGCATTGACGGGCTGGTCGCCGAGCACTATTGCAGAGCTGGATGCAGCGGGCGCCAGCGAGGTCTCCGTAGACTGATACGTCTCCAACGTATCTATAATTTTTGATTGTTCCATGCAATTATATTATCAACCTAGGATGTTTTATATGCATTTATATGGTATTTCATATGATTTTTGGGACTAACCTATTAACCTAGAGCCCAGTGCCAGTTTCTGTTTTTTCGTTGTTTTTGAGTATCGTAGAAAAGGAAAACCAAACGGAGTCCAATTGACCTGAAATTTCACGGAGATCATTTTTGGACCAGAAAAGCCCACGGAGTACCGGAGATGGGACAGAAGAGTCCCGAGGCCACCACGAGGGTGGGGGCGCGCCCCCCTACCTCGTGGCTGCCTTGGGGACCCCCCTGACTTGTTCCCGACTCCAACACCTCTTATATAACCCCAAACTTCCAGAAAGAAACCTAGATCGGGAGATCCGCCGCCGCAAGCCTCTGTAGCCACCGAAAACCAATCTAGACCCATTCTGGCACCCTGCCAGAGGGGGGAAACCCCTGTCCGGTGGCCATCTTCATCATCCCGGCGCTCTCCATGACGAGGAGGGAGTAGTTCACCCTCGGGGCTGAGGGTATGTACCAGTAGCTATGTGTTTGATCTCTCTCTCGTGTTCTTAATTCGGCACAATCTTGATGTATCGCGAGCTTTGCTATTATAGTTGGATCTTATGATGTTTCTCCCCCTCTACTCTCTTGTAATGGATTGAGTTTTCCCTTTGAAGTTATCTTATCAGATTGAGTCTTTAAGGATTTGAGAACACTTGATGTATGTCTTGCATGTGCTTATCTGTGGTGACAGTGGGATATCACGTGATCCACTTGATGTATGTTTTGGTTATCAACTTGCGAGTTTCGTGACCTCATGAACTTATGCATAGGGGTTGGCACACGTTTTCGTCTTGACTCTCTGGTAGAAACTTTAGGGCACTCTTTGAAGTTCTTTGTGTTGGTTGAATAGATTAATCTGAGATTGTGTGATGCATATCGTATAATCATACCCATGGATACTTGAGGTGACATTGGAGTATCTCGGTGACATTAGGGTTTTGGTTGATTTGTGTCTAAAGTTGTTATTCTAGTACAAACTCTAGGACAGATTGAATGGAAAGAATAGCTTCGCATTATTTTCCTACGGACTCTTGAATAGATCGATCAGAAACGATAACTTTGAGGTGGTTTCGTACCCTACAATAATCTCTTCGTTTGTTCTCCGCTATTAGTGACTTTGGAGTGACTCTTTGTTGCATGTTGAGGGATAGTTATATGATCCAATTATGTTATTATTGTTGAGAGAACTTGCACTAGTGAAAGTATGAACCCTAGGCCTTGTTTCAATGCATTGCAATACCGTTTTCGCTCACTTGTATCATTAGTTATCTTGCTGTTTTTATATTTTCAGATTACAAAAACCTATATCTACCATCCATATTGCACTTGTATCACCATCTCTTCGCTGAACTAGTGCACCTATACAATTTACCATTGTATTGGGTGTGTTGGGGACACACGAGACTCTTTGTTATTTGGTTGCAGGGTTGTTTGAGAGAGACCATCTTCATCCTACACCTCCCACGGATTGATAAACCTTAGGTCATCCACTTGAGGGAAATTTGCTACTGTCCTACAAACCTCTGCACTTGGAGGCCCAACAACGTCTACAAGAACAAGGTTGTGTAGTAGACATCAAGCTCTTTTCTGGCGTCGTTGCCGGGGAGGCGAGTGCTTGAAGGTATATCTTTAGATCTTGCAATCAAATCTTTTAGTTTCTTGTTTTATCACTAGTTTATTCTATAAAATAAAACTACAAAAAATGGAATTGAGGGTACCTCATATGCTTCATCTTTTTAATGTCTTTCGTGAAAATAAGGATTCCGATAATTGTGCCAAAGTGTTAGAAGAAGAATGTATTAAAATGTTTGGCACTAAATCTTTGGATGATGAGCATGATTGCAATGTTTTTAGTATGAATTCTTTGAATATTCATGATGCTAATGATATGAAAAGCCACAAGCTTGGGGATGCTATGTTTGATGAAGATGATATTTTTTGTCCCCCAAGTTTTGATGAGCAAATTTATTTTGATGATAGCATGCCTCCTATTTATGCTGATTATATTGATGAAAGTGGGTTTGAAAGCATGTCAACTTTAGGAAGTGATGATCCCACTATTTTTGAGGATGTTGAATCTTATTGTGATAATTATAAAAGTGGATTTGGAGAGGTCATGACTTTATTTAGTAATGATTCCACTATTTTGGAAGAGGTTCCAATTGATTATGAGAACAAAGTTGCTATCTATGATGAATATTGTGATGACATGTATGCTATAAAGAATAATGATAACCATGAAACTTGTCATCTTGATTTTAATTTTCAATTGAATTATGCCTCACATGATAGTTATTTTGTTGAGTTTGCTCCCACTATTATCCATGACAATAAATTTGCTTATGTGGAGAGTAATAAAATTTCTATGCTTATGCATCACGAAAATAATGCTTTATGTGATATCTATATTGTTGAATTCATTCATGATGCTACTGAAAATTATTATGAGAGAGGAACATATGCTTCTATGTATCTCAATAATATCAAGTTTCCTCTCTACATGTTGAAAATCTTGAAGTTATGCTTGTTTTGCTTTCCTATGCAAGTTGATTCTTGTTCCCACAATTTGTTTGCTCACAAAATCCCTATGCATAGGAAGTGGGTTAGACTTAAATGTGCTTTTCATATGCTTCATGATGCTCCCTTTATGTTTCAATTCTTATCCCTTATGTGAGCATCATTGAAATCATCATGCCTAGCTAGGGGCGTTAAACGATAACGCTTGTTGGGAGGCAACCCAAGTTTATTTTTTTCTTTGCTTTTTGCTCCTGTTTAGTAATAAATAATTTATCTTGCCTCTATTTAGATGTGGTTTTATGTTTTAATTATTGTTTGTGCCAAGTAGAACCTTTGGGAAGACTTGGGTGAAGTCTTTGCGATCTTGCTGTAAAAAACAGAACCTTTAGCACTCACGATATTAGCTAGATTTTTTTTACAGGAGAGTGCTATTAAGTTGATTCTTTTTGAATATGATTAATAGAAAAATTCCTCTCGTCCACCAATTTATTTCAGAAATTTTTGAGTTCCAGAAGTATACGTTTGATACAGATTACTACAGACTGTTCTGTTTTTGATAGATTCTGTTTTCTATGTGTTGTTTGCTTATTTTGATGAATCAATGAGTATTATCGGAGGGTATGAACCATAGAGAAGTTGGAATACAGTATATATTACACCAATATGAATTTAGAATGAGTTCACAACAGTACCTAAGTGGTGATTTATTTTCTTATACTAACGGAGCTTACAAGTTTTCTGTTAAGTTTTGTGTTGTGAAGTTTTCAAGTTTTGGGTAAAGATTCGATGGACTATGGAATAAGGAGTGGCAAGAGCCTAAGCTTGGGGATGCCCAAGGCACCCCAAGGTAATATTCAAGGACAACCAAGAGCCTAAGCTTGGGGATGCCCCGGATGGCATCCCCTCTTTCGTCTTCATTCATCGGTAACTTTACTTGGAGCTACATTTTTATTCACCACATGAGATGTGTTTTTCTTGGAGCGTCATTTTATTTTCTTTTTTTGCTCGCTGTTTGTATAAAATACCAAGATCTGAAATTCTTAAATGTTAGAGTCTTTTAGAACATCATGGTAATTTTTTTGGGTTATAAAATTAGTCCTAATATGATAGGCATCCAAGATGGGTATAATAAAAACTTCCATATAAGTGCATTGAATACTATGAGAAGATTGATACTTGATAATTGTTTTGAGATATGAAGATGGTAATATTAGAGTCATGCTAGTTGAGTAATTTTGAATTTGAGAAATACTTGTGTTGAGATTTGCAAGTCCCGTAGCATGCACGTATGGTAACCGTTGTGTGACAAATTTGAAGCATGAGGTGTTTCTTTGATTGCCTTCCTTATGAGTGGCGGTCGGGGACGAGCGATGGTATTTTCTTGCCAATCTATCCCCCTAGGAGCATGCACGTAGTGCTTGGTTTTTGATGACTTGTTGATTTTTGCAATAAGTATGTGAGTTCTTTATGACTAATGTTGAGTCCATGGATTATACGCACTCTCACCCTTCCATCATTGCTAGCCTCTTCGGTACCATGCATTGCCCTTTCTCACCTCAAGAGTTGGATGCAAACTTCGCCGGTGCATCCAAATCCCGTGATATGATACGCTCTGTCACACATAAACCTCCTTATATCTTCCTCAAAACAGCCACCATACCTACCTATTATGGCATTTCCATAGCCATTCCGAGATATATTGCCATGCAACTTTCCACCATTCCGTTCATCATGACACACATCTCATTGTCATATTGCCTTGCATGATCATGTAGTTGACATCGTATTTGTGTCAAGGCCACGATGCATAATTAATCATACATGTCACTCTTGATTCATTGCCCATCCCGATACACCGCCGGAGGCATGCATATAGAGTCATATTTTATTCCAGTATTGAGTTGTAATCTTTGAGTTGTAAATAAATAGAAGTGTGATGGTCATCATTAATAGAGCATTGTCCCTAAAAAGAGAAGAAAAAAGAAAGACCAAAAAAAGGAAAGGCCAAATAAAAAAAGAAAAAAAATATATAATAAGAAGGGACAATGCTACTATCCTTTTTCCACACTTGTGCTTCAAAGTAGCACCATGATCTTCATGATAGAGAGTCTCTTGTTTTTTCACTTTCATATACTAGTGGGAATTTTTCAATATAGAAGTTGGCTTGTATATTCCAACAATGGGCTTCCTCAAATGCCCTAGGTCTTCATGAGCAAGCAAGTTGGATGCACACCCACTTAGTTTCTTTTGTTGAGCTTTCATACATTTATAGCTCTAGTGCATCTGTTGCATGATAATCCCTACTCCTCGCATTGACATAAATTGCTGGGCATCTCCATAGCCCGTTGATTAGCCGCGTCAATGTGAGACTTTCTTCGTTTTTGCCTTCTCCACACAACCCCCATCATTATATTCTATTCCACCCATAGTGCTATGTCCATGGCTCACGCTCATGTATTGTGTGAAAGTTGAAAAAAGTTCGAGATTACTAAAGTATGAAAAAATTGCTTGGCTTGTCATTGGGGTTGTGCATGATGAGAGCATTTTTGTGTGACGAAAATGAAGCATAGCCAAACTATATGATTTTGTAGGGATAAGCTTTCTTTGGCCATGTTATTTTGAGAAGACACAATTGCCTAGTTAGTATGCTTGAAGTATTATTATTTTTATGTCAATATTAAACTTTTGTCTTGAATCTTATGGATCTGAATATTCTTGCCACAATAAGAGAATTACATGGATAAATATGTTAGGTAGCATTCCACATCAAAATTTTTGTTTTTATCATTTACCTACTCGAGGACGAGCATGAATTAAGCTTGGGGATGCTTGATACGTCTCCAACGTATCTATAATTTTTGATTGTTCCATGCCATTATATTATCTGTTTTGGATGTTTAATGGGCTTTATTATACACTTTTATATTATTGAGAATTATGCTAGGTAGCACTCCACATCGAAAATTCTGTTTTTATCATTTACCTACTCGAGGACGAGCAGGAATTAAGCTTGGGGATGCTTGATACGTCTCCAACGTATCTATAATTTTTTATTGTTCCATGCTATTATATTATCAACCTAGGATGTTTTATATGCATTTATATGGTATTTTATATGATTTTTGGGACTAACCTATTAACCTAGAGCCCAGTGCCAGTTTCTGTTTTTTTGTTGTTTTTTGAGTATCGCAGAAAAGGAAAACCAAACGGAGTCCAATTGACCTGAAATTTCACGGAGATCATTTTGGACCAGAAGAAGCCCACGGAGTACCGGAGATGGGCCAGAAGAGTCCCGAGGCCACCACGAGGGTGGGGGCGCGACCTACCCCCTGGGCGCGCCCCCTACCTTGTGGCCGCCTCGAAGACCCCCCCTGACTTGTTCCCGAATACAACACCTCTTATATGACCCCAAACTTCCAGAAAGAAACCTAGATCGAGAGTTCCGCCGCTGCAAGCCTCTGTAGCCACCAAAAACCAATCTAGACCCGTTCTGGCACCCTGCCAGAGGGGGGAAACCCCTATCCGGTGGCCATCTTCATCATCCCAGTGCTCTCCATGACGAGGAGGGAGTAGTTCACCCTCGGGGCTGAGGGTATGTACCAGTAGCTATGTGTTTGATCTCTCTCTCTCTCTCGTGTTCTTGATTCGGCACGATGTTGATGTATCGCGAGATTTGCTATTATAGTTGCATCCTATGATGTTTCTCCCCTCTACTCTCTTGTAATGGATTGAGTTTTCCCTTTGAAGTTATCTTATCGGATTGAGTCTTTAAGGATTTGAGAACACTTGATGTATGTCTTGCATGTGCTTATCTGTGGTGACAATGGTATATCACGTGATCCACTTGATGTATGTTTTCGTGATCAACTTGCGATTTCCGTGACCTCATGAACTTATGCATAGGGGTTGGCACACATTTTCGTCTTAACTCTCAGGTAGAAACTTTGGGGCACTCTTTGAAGTTCTTTGTGTTGGTTGAATAGATGAATCTGAGATTGTGTGATGCATATCATATAATCATACCCATGGATACTTGAGGTGACATTGGAGTATCTAGGTGACATTAGGGTTTTGGTTGATTTGTGTCTTAAGGTGTTATTCTAGTATGAACTCTAGGATAGACTGAACGGAAAGAATAGCTTCACATTATTTTACTACGGACTCTTGAATAGATCGATAAGAAAGGATAACTTTGAGGTGGTTTCGTACCCTACAGTAATCTCTTCGTTTGTTCTCTGCTATTAGTGACTTTGGAGTGACTCTTTGTTGCATGTTGAGGGATAGTTATATGATCCAATTATGTTATTATTGTTGAGAGAACTTGCACTAGTGAAAGTATGAACCCTAGGCCTTGTTTCAACGCATTGCAATACCGTTTTCGCTCACTTTTATGATTAGTTACCTTCCTGTTTTTATATTTTCAGATTACAAAAACCTATATCTACCATCCATATTGCACTTGTATCACCATCTCTTCGCCGAACTAGTGCACCTATACAATTTACCATTGTATTGGGTGTGTTGGGGACACAAGAGACTCTTTGCTATATTGTTGCAGGGTTGTTTGAGAGAGACCATCTTCATCCTACGCCTCCCACGGATTGACAAACCTTAGGTCATCCACTTGAGGGAAATTTGCTACTATCCTACAAACCTCTGCACTTGGAGGCCCAACAACGTCTACTAGAAGAAGGTTGTGTAGAAGACATCATAGACCCGCGGGAGCTCGTGTACATGCCAGTGCCAGTGCCCTTGCCCGTGCCCGTGCGCGCCCCTCCACCCACCGTGGCACCGGCCCCCATGCATTTGGCTGCACCCGTCATGCCCGTGCGCGCCCCTCCACCCACCGCGGTGCCGGTCCCCATGCGTTTGGCTGCAGTCGCCGCGCCCGTGCACCCCCCCCCCCCCAGCGGCATGGGACACTGCCGTTGACCGCTACCTCTCAGCAGCGCTAGTTGCCGTCCTCCCGCGCCCTGCCCGTCGATCGCGCGACAACATGATGTTTGATTTACAAGTGAAGAACATTTTGTTTTGCCTTGAAGACTTCAACAACAGCGTCCCGGAGGAGGACAACAACAACGATGGTGCGGCACGCCGCCTCCGCCGCTGCCGGAAATAGTTTTTTTGGCATTTAATATTGTATCTCGAATTCTCGATCATATGAATATAAATTCGCAGTGTGACTGAATGAAAGATATGGTTTGAATGAACTTGCGTTTTTCTCTCTTAATGTACAGACATATCAAATGATTTTCTTTTAAAAAAACGTCAATGGTTTTTAAATAAAAAAACTCAGTGCAAACATTTTAGTTAGAACACTCGTATGCAAACCGACAGCTTCCCCAGGAAGCCAAGGGAAAATGTGCCGAGCAGGATTTCTGCATCCCTTCAACGCAAACGGTTGTTTTGCATGACCTGTGTGCAACCGCGTACAAACAATTGGGTAAGATTTGCATATTTGTCATTTGTGTACATTTCCATTTCTCAAACTGGAAAGATTGACATTTGTTTATCTTGTAACATTGCCATTTGTCAACCTTGTAACACTGCGATTTGTCAAAATATGCAGCTACAAATCACTAGCACTATCTAAATTTTGCAACTAAAATCACTAGCACTATTCATATGGACACCACTAGCAGGCGTGAGTTCATGAGTTAATTGCACAGAAGTACCACAATTCGGGCATCACATGCAGATTGGTACCATGATTGCTAATTTTTGCATGTCAGTACCAACATTGGTCTAAGTTTTTGCAAATTAGGCTAAAACGCGTATTTATACGTATTGACGCCCGATCCGACAGCTCGGGCCCACCCGTAAGGTGCCACGCTGGCCAATCGGCGTGTGCCCGCGCGCTGACTAGGACGAGCCGATGCGCTGCTGCTCTCCAACCTGGTCCGGTCGCACCAGCTCCAGCCTGGCCGCACCATTCCCCTCCCCTCCTCCTCCTCGCTCGTTTCCTCCGTCGCCGCCGCCCGCGTCCCGACTGCCGGCCGTCGCACCGCCCCGCCGACGCCATGGTTTTGGAGGACGAAAGCAGCGACGACCATTCTAGCCTCCCGTACATGCAGTCTTCCTCCACAGACGGTCTCAGCGAGGTCAGTACAGGGTTAGGGTTAGGGTTTCAGATTTGGGATTTCTTGATTTGGTTGATATCGCTAGGTTTTGATTTGGCCAATGTCTTTGTGCGAGCTTCTGCAGGTCCCTTTCAGCATTGAAGATCCAGATTACAAGGGGCTTGAGCTGGATGTGATGTCTCCATGTGAGAAGCACGGCATGGCATCTGAGAGGCTTGTTGCCTTTGAAGGAATAGACACAGGCAGGAGGTTTTTAGCATGTGCACAGCCGGTATGGATTGTAGGATTGTAGGCATACTGATTTTTTTTCTTACTTGGTCAGTGCCATATTGAACTCGGTTTGCTGGAGTACTCTGCTTGCTGTCAACATTTTGGTTCATAGTGGTTAGAGTAGCTTATTTAGGTCAAGCATGAGTATATTTTGCTGGAGTACAATGGCATAGTAATTTATGTTAATAGTAATTTAGGTCAAGCATGAGTATATTTTTTCTTACTCAAGTGGCTGCTCCTCTTGTTAAATGTAGTGGTCTGGTGCTAACATAGTAATTTATGTTAATAGTGGTAGTAGAGTAGCTTACAAATATTTGAACACTCCTTGATATGAACAGTACAGTAACTAAACTAGTCAGTCAGCTACTCAAGTGGCTGCTCCTCTTGTTAAATGTAGTGGTCTGATGCTAAATTTAGACATTCTTTTTGGCAACTGCAGTGATTTTGTGTAATTACTTGATGTATGAACTGTTTTGTTGTTGTTGTTGTTGTTGTTGCAGGAAGGTAGCAATTGTGGCTTTTTTGAATGGGTTGATCACCAGTGGCCCCCAACAATGCAGAATGCATTGTTGAAGCTATGGGCAATGGTTGAAGATGCCAAAAGTGCTAGGGTGAATGACAATCTTGAAAGTTCTTTCACTATCCACCATCTGACAGAAGAGAAGAACAACCTGGAGGCCAACTATGACAAGCTAGTCCAAGATGTGCATCAGCTTATGAGCTTCCAGGAGGATAGGGTGGTGGATTTCAGACATCTGCAGTCTGCCATTACATATCAGCATGAATGCAGAAGTGAACTGGTGGCTGATATGAATGCAAAGATGGCAAAGAAAGATGCAGAGTTTGAGAAGTTTAAGCAGAATTATGATGTGCTACTGAACCTGACAAGAGCTCAAGCTATAGTCATCCAGAACCTGAAGTTGAAGCATATTACTGATCAGCAATTGCTTACTGAAGCTAAGATGAACTTGGAGTTGAAGAATGAAGAGCTCACAAAGTCTGAGGAGAAGCTCACCCAAGATAAGATAGAGTTGAAGTTTCAGGTTGCTGATTTGCTCAAGGGAAAGGAAAAGCATGGTGAAGAGAAGGGGAAGCTAGAGCTTCAGATTGCTGGGTTGATTAAGGTAGAGGAGAAGCTGAAGGAGAAGATCAAGGGGATCCAGGCCATCTTAGAGAAGTGAAGAAAATGAATATGAGAGTAGTGGGCAATGCTGACCTTGTGGGCATGATGGTTGTGTAGTGTATGGCTCTACTAAATGTGAACTTCTCTAAGATGAACTATGGCTGTGTATGTATGTAGTAGATATGCTTTTCATCCTTTTGTGAGAAAAGGATGAACTATGCATCTAAACTCCACTATGTATTGTGAACAATGGTTGTGTACTTTATAATATGTTGAACTGTAGTAAGTATTGTGTGTTATGTGTGTTATGTTAGCTGGATCAGATATTCTGTGTTATGTTTGCTAGACTTCAGATTATAATTTCTCATGCACTAGGTTTTGATGATTATGTTAGCATTGGAAGACTATTTGATGGTTGTGTTAGCACTGGATTATTAGATGGTTATGTTATATCATGCATTGGAAGCCTATGTTTAGGTGGCTCTGTCGACCCCGAGTCATCGTAAACCCTAATGGTTAGGTTTAGGTGGCTCCGTCGACCCCGAGTCACCATAAACCCTAATGGTTAGGTTTAGGTGGCTCCGTCGACCCCGAGTCACCATAAACCCTAATGGTTAGGCTTAGGTGGCTCCGTCGACCCCGAATCACTGTAAACCCTAATGGTTAGGCTTAGGTGGCTCCGTCGACCCCGAGTCACCGTAAACCCTAATGGTTAGGCTTAGGTGGCTCCGTCGACCCCGAGTCACCGTAAACCCTAATGGTTAGTCTTAGGTGGCTCCGTCGACCCCGAGTCACCGTAAACCCTAATGGTTAGGCTTAGGTGGCTCTGTCGACCCCGAGTCACCGTAAACCCTAATGGTTAGGTTTAGGTGGCTTCCTCGACCCCGAGTCACCGTAAACCCTAATGGTTAGTCTTATGTGGCTCCGTCGACCCCGAGTCACCGTAAACCCTAATGGTTAGGCTTAGGTGGCTCTGTCGACCCCGAGTCATCGTAAACCCTAATGGTTAGGCTTAGGTGGCTCCGTCGACCCCGAATCACCGTAAACCCTAATGGTTAGGCTTAGGTGGCTCCGTCGACCCCGAGTCACCGTGCTTCATTAAGCCTCCATAATTCATCACGCAGATCCCCAATGAGCTCACTCCAGAATGTGGGCAATTTCACCATGCTGACATGCAACAGATAGCAGCAGTATTGGTACTAATTTGTCACAAGTAACTGCCTAAAGTTCAACATTCAGAAAACTACCTAAAGTTCAACATTCAGAAAACCACCTAAAGGTGAACATTCAGATAACCACCTAAAGTTCAACATTCAGATAATCACCTAAAGTTCAACCACATATCCAGTAGCAAGTTCTACATATCCAGTACTCCACCTCAAGTTCAACATTACAAGCATCAAGTTCAACATTACTAGAGTACTCCACCAGTACTCCACCTCAAGCATCAAGTTCAACCAAAATAACACCATAGTATTTCACATTACATGGCTCCTCCTCCTCCCATGCTAGCATTGAAGTAGGACATCCATCCAGTATGTGTGCCATCAGTAGGAATGCCAGCATATTGCCTGGGAGCACCTCTTCCAGCTCTTCCTCTGCCTCTGCCAGCTCCTCTTCCAGATGGTGGTGGTGTAGTAGAAGTAGCACCAGCTCCTCTGCCAGCTCCCCTTCCTCTTCCAGATGGTGGTGTTGTAGTAGAAGTAACACCAGCTCCTCTGCCAGCTCCTCTTCTTCCAGATGATGGTGGTGTAGGAGTAGAAGCAGCAGGTCTTGGCTGTCTTGCTGTTGGTGCAGTAGAAGGACCAGCAGCTCTTGGCTGTGAGGTACTTGGAGTAGCCTTGCAAAGAAAAGGAAACAATTAATAATGCTAGAAAGAAATGTACAAGAAAGAAAACATTAGTATATTTCAAGGTGAAAAATTATTACCACATGCTTATTCTTCCTCAAAGCTAGCTCAGGCGTCAACTGTTTAAGACAGTTTGTGTACCTATGCCCTTGGAGACCACAATTGCCACATGTTATGGTCCCCATTCTTGAAGTTTCTTTTGGCTTTGGTACTTCAGATTTGCCCTTGATCCTCTTTTCTTTCCTTCTTCCTCTCTTGATTTTGAATGCAGGTGGTTCTATGTCTGGACCAGGGGTCCTTGTCCAATCATGCTCACCAGGCACAGAGAAAGATCATTGGTTCATAAGCTGCAGCATAAAAATCTTTCTTGAAGAATTTGCTGACATAATCCTCTGGTTTCCTTTTAGCCTTGTTTATTGCAGAGATGGCATGGTTGCAAGGTATGCCACTAAGGTCCCACTTCCTGCATCCACATGTCTGAAGTTCCAGGTTGACAACATGTCTTTGTTGCCCACTTGTAACTTGCCATAAGTTGACCCCTGCCTGTATTGGCTTGCAGTATCTGGCCCTCTCCTTCTCAGCCTCTAGCTTCTCACTGTAATGAGGTGTTATCTCCCATCTTGCTTCCTTAACACTCTCTCTCTTCATGTGCCACCTCACCATCTGCTTATCTTTTATCCCATCACACATTGTCCTTATAGGTTTTCTCCTAACATCTAGAATGTACTTGTTGAACACCTCAGACAAGTTGTTCACTACCAAGTCAGTCTTGCAGTTTGTGTCAAATGCATGCCTTGCCCATGTCTTTTTTGTTATTGCAGTAAGCCACTCCCAAGCTTCCTCACTTTCAGCTCTAAGATCATTCATTGCAATATTAAATTTGTGTTCATTGTAGGCATAGCTAGCATTATCCATGCACTTCTTAAGATCTTCACCCCTAAAGCCAGCATTTTGGAAATTTGCATATATATATATATATATGTCTAAGGTAGAACCTTTGGTTGCAATTTGGAAACACAACATTCACTGCATACAGTAACCCCTGACACAAACAATATAACAAGTCTAAGCTACATCCTAAAGAAATATGCACCAATGAATTAAATATGCATTCTAATCTACTATAAACACTTGTGCAAAACATAATGAAACTCTAAGCTAATGTAAACACTTCTACAAAACACATACCTTTTGTCTATCTGACATTATAGTATAAGGTCCAAACTTGCCCACTTCTCCCCCTAGGCAAATTTTCAGTTGGTGTAGAAACCAACACCAACTAGCTTTGTCCTCTTGCCCAACTATGCCAAATGCCAGTGGATATATGTTGTTGTTGCCATCTCTACCAGTGGCAGCAAGGAGTTGAGCACCTGTAGTGAGCTTAATGAAGCACCCATCAACACCTGCATAATCAACATTTCCAAACATTAAATACATTCAAGTGAGAAACAAAATGTAGTACTCTACAATATGTAAATGGTGCACAAGGTTTAGGAACTAACCAATGAATGGCCTACACCCATTGAGAAACCCCTCCCTTGCTCCATTCATGCAAAAGAACATGGCATGGAATCTTGGGCCTGGGTGGGGTATTCTTGCAGTTGGTGTTGGAGTAACAGTAGTGACTATTACTCTGCTCCCAGGGTTTGTGTCCATGACAGTCTGAGCATAGTCTTTAAGCCTAGGATATTGCTTCTTGTGATCTCCTAACACAGCTTCAATAGCTATGTTCTTTGCCCTATATTCCATGCACTTGGGCACATCTACACCATATTTTTCATTGCATGCATCAATTATAGTCTGAATACCAGTAGTTATATCAGATCTAAAGAGATGCTCATATTTCTGTGCTAGCCACTTAGCACTAAACCTGGTGGTCTCTGTGGTACTAGGGCAAGTGTGTTCTAGTCTCATCTTCTTAATTACAAAGGTTTTCTCCCCTTTTATAACTGCTGCCACCATTAAGAAGTGGCATTGTTTATCTGTACACTCAACAATTATCCTCTGATCTGAATTCCTGTGATACCTGAAATTCCTGGCCTGGGTGATGTGCAAATTCAACAAAGCATCTCTGAATTGATGCTGATCCCTAAAACACAACTTCAAACATAGTTGCTCATGTGGTTGCTCCAATTTCTCATTATACCACTTCCTAGCAGGCCTTTTCTTTGCCCTACTCTTCCTTTTATTTGGTAGGACAAAAGAGAGTGGCTCAAAAACATCATCATCACTCTCCCTCAACAACCCCTTCTCTTCTTCATCTGATGATGGTCTGAAATCAGGTTCAACCTCTGGTAGCTCACTACAATGTGACCTAGTGGTTGGGCCTCTTCTAACTAGCAGCTTCTGCTTCTTCTTTACAGGTTCAACTATAGTTTCTTCTTCTTGTTCAAAAGTCCTATCTTGTTCTACCTCAAATGGGTCCTCAACTTCAGTGTGACCCTCATAATGAAGCATTTCTTCCTCTTCTGATTGATCATCATCTGATTCTTCCTCTTGTGCTTCTAGCTCTCTCTGTCTCTTTCCCTCTTCCACCTCTACATCTTCATCATCAACAATGTAATTAGGGTCACTTCCAATTTGACCATCCTCATCAGAGGCATCACTGTCCTCATAACCCTGAAATCCTTGATATCCCTCTTCTTCTTCTTCCAAAACTGCTTTCAACTTGTCTGTTGCATTTTTGCTTTCTTGTGTGCAAACACCAGCAGGACCAGCAGGGTGATGTGTGATACATTGACTGTCAAAGACTACTCCTTCCTTATCAACAGCTAAGATAGGAGGCTCACTAAGATCATAAACAATAGGCTCTTGGTACACCACAGTGGACAAGTCTGGTTTTTCTAAATGCTGCCTCTCAAAAACAGTATCAGGGGGTGGACAAGCCCTGACTAGCAAATTAAGCACCAATTTGTCCTGGATCTTCCTCTTTATCATCTGTAATTCTGCATGACTGTCTACCAAATCCAGCCCTTTCTGTCCTAAAGATGGATTTTCAATGTGAAACAAACAATCATATGCATTAAATCCTTGGGTTTCCATC
This sequence comes from Triticum urartu, assembly GCF_003073215.2. NCBI lineage: Eukaryota > Viridiplantae > Streptophyta > Magnoliopsida > Poales > Poaceae > Triticum > Triticum urartu. The sequence continues at coordinate 267,999,747 of NC_053025.1, read as the reverse complement.
ACTGCAACCAAATTCAGATAAGTAATATCTGAACCACACAGCTTCATCTCCAATGGCTCTCTTGCATCAAAATGGATCCTTACTTCCCAAATGTCTTCATCCAAACTACAAAACAAATTAAATTTCATGTATTCATTATAATTACTCTTAATTTGCAGAGCAACAATACAGTACAGTGCAATTTAAAGTAACCTGTAAGTCTATTATTTACTAATTGAGCACAATAGCAAAATTTGGAGAGTAGCAGTATAGTACAAAACAATTTAAAGTAACAGTACCAGACAGTACAGAACAATTTGGAGAGCCACAATAATCCCAAATTTTTACTGTCATTGAACTAATTTGAGAGTGCAATACACTATGTTACTAGGTTAGTTTAATTTTCCTATACTAGTCACTTCAATTGGATAAAACCTAATCCCCAACTGGATAAAGCAGAAGATGAACAAACCCTAAAAATGCACAATTGGATAAATCCGAGGAGGAAGAGGACAAGGGTACTTACAGCACGCCGCCAAGTCCATGTGTCAACTCATGGCTGCTGCTAGGGTTCGCCACCCACTGATGCGCCAACCGCAACCGCTGCTCCATGGTGAGTAACATCCACTCCTCGTCGTCGGTCGAGTACGCGGAGCTGGAGTCATCGCTGCCATCCCAGTCGACGCCAGCCGTTCCGCTAGGAGGCCAGAACGGCATCTCACCGCTGCCGTGGACGCCCGCGCCGTAGTCGCTGCTTTCGTCCTCCAAAACCATGGCGTCGGCGAGGCGGTGCGGCGGCCGGCAGTCGGGACACGGGCGGCGGCGACGGAGGAAACGAGCGAGGAGGAGGAGGGGAGGGGAATGGTGCGGCCGGGCTGGAGCTGGTGCGACCGGACCAGGTTGGAGAGCAGCAGCGCACCGGCTCGTCCTAGTCAGCGCGCGGGCACACGCCGATTGGCCAGCGTGGCACCTGACGGGTGGGCCCGAGCTGTCGGATCAGGCGTCAATACGTATAAATACGAGTTTTAGCCTAATTTGCAAAAACTTAGACCAATGTTGGTACTGACACGCAAAAATTAGCAATCATGGTACCAATCTGCATGTGATGCCCGAATTGTGGTACTTCTGTGCAATTAACTCTGAGTTCATGGATGCATATGCAAATGTACCACTGATTACATACAACAAGTCATCAACCCACAACGAAAATGAGGATACACGTTGGATTATAGATCATTTCCAACAAAACATTCTAGTAAAGTTTTTCTCACACAACAAATAACAAAGCGATGAAATGAACTTCAGCTCAACCACTCATCGGCGTTGGAAATGCTTGCTTTGAACCAGAAGTGATTCTCTGGGAAGGGCCAGCTACTGTCAATCTCGAGACCAACGCAAGACTGATCATCCAGGCTGAAGCAGCCTATTTCAATACCCATATTGGGACGGTAGGGAAGCATATTAATGTCCAAGGTATAGATATAGTTGCTTCTCATAAATGGTAGTAACGTTGTGTCAACAGCAGCTGGATCGCCTTCCACCATCATTGGATAGTTTTGTCCAAGGAAGAGCGAGTTTCCTCCAAGACTTTCAATACTGAACCAGGGAGAAGGTGTTGGCTCTAGTACACTAGTATCCATCCCGAATACCCTACAACGGATGTTGGAATAGGTCCGAAGAGTGCGACCATACGAGACAACACCTGCTTCCTTAGTAACATCAATAGTGCCTCGTATACAGACAAGAAGAGGTGATCCATCGGAATAAGTTGCCAGGCGCCACTGAGTATATGGGTCCTGCTCATCCTCATGCTCGTGAATAAAATTTTCAACTATAGGTGGTGAAATGTTCACAGGACCTTGGAAACACAAGAAGGTTAATTAGTAAAGGGAAACTAGCTAACCCGCATGCATGTGGATGAAACAATTATAATTATGATGGAAGACAAACGTACCGAAATCATGAGGATTTCATGCAAAAACAGTGCCACGAGTGGTGGCAGCAAACACAAGACCCTCATATTGAATTGCATCACAATACTCATCCGTGTATAGAAACTGATTTTTGAGCAATATCCATCGAGTCGAACCGTGAAGGATGGCAACAAGCTTGTCGAAGATAGCGACAACATAAGCATTCCTATAACCCCAAGAGCGGTTGGGAACTCGACAAATTGCTATCTTCCGTAGGCGATAGTCAGCATGATCGTATTTGAACTCACGTAGAATACCGGTGTACTCAACCTCTGGGCAGTTGTCTGAGATTTTTCGAAGTGGAACCCGGTGACGAGTGTACACATTCACAAGTTCCCACTCACAGTTGCACCCAATATAAACAACACAATCTCCATTTTCGCCTGGCCAAGCCTTTCCCTCAAGCGATGGCATATTAACATCATACGTATCATTATCAAGTGGCATCAACTTAAACAAGGCGAGGCTTCCCTCGTCCCCGCGCCAGTCAGCAGGGTCACAGCGAAGAAGATAGGGGAGATCAAACCGCTCTTGAACCCTTGGGTTCCTTGTAACGATGTTATTAGTAGTGTCGAGAATGGTCTTGAACGAACCTACCGTGCTAGCCAAGGTGATGACGTCGCACCGATCAATGAGTTCCTCCACTGTATCATCATTTAGATCGGGGCAAGAATAACGGGGTTGTTTCTGGCTTGTTCCCTCCATGGAGAAGACGATCAAACAATGGCAGAAGGAAGGGTGAAGGCAAATGGAGGAGGGAGGAAGAGCTAGCGTGCGAAAATAGTTCCAAATCAAGAGGGAAAGGCGAAGAGTCGGTGGACGGTTGCCATGGTACACGAAGAGGCGCCTGGGGAGCAAATGGTTGCCACAAAGGTCACACAGTGATGACAACAGCCGAGTGAACCGCATGCAATCCCATCGCACAACACACATGTCTTGTTAAGTTGAACCGTTTATGTTCTCTTGTGTCAACGCAAATAGTTCATCCGAGTGAACCGCATGCCGTATATCGCACACACCTTGATCTGGCTGGCCATTTCTTTTGTGTTGCCTAATCACAAACAATTCATCCGAGTGAACTGTATGCTATATATCGCACACACCTTCATCTGGTTGCCCGTTTCTTTTGTGCTGCCTAATCACAAACAGTTCATCTGAGTGAACCGTATGTGGTGTATCGCACACGCCTTCATCTGGCTTCCCGTTTCTTTTGTTCCTCCTCATCGCCAACAGTTAATTGAACTGAACTGTATGCCCTTCATCGCACACGCAACTAAAATCTGAACCGTGTTTGATGCATCCTCCATCGCAAACGTTTTCACCTTTTTTGATGGTTTTCATACACCACCGTTTGCGATTATTGCATCGCACATAGTTTCTCGAAGGGTGTCTGATCATAGTGTCACGTTAGCAGCATCCTATAGTAGTGCACAATCATCATTGATGTACACACCTTTTGAGAGGGACACGCGTGGATCATGAATTTATTAGAATACTCTATGTGCTTCACTTATATCTTTTGAGCTAGGCAATTTTGCTCTAGTACTTTACTTATACCTTTTTAGAGCATGGCGGTGGCTTTATTTTACAGAAATTGTTGAACTCTCTTGCTTCACTTGTATTATTTTGAGAGTCTCTCTAAACAGCATGGTAATTTGCCTTGGTTATGAATTTAGTCCTAATATGATGGGCATCCAAGAGGGATATAATAAAAACTTCCATATAAAGTGCATTGAATACCATGAGAAGTTTGATTCCTTATGATTGTTTTTAGATATAAAGATGGTAATATTAGAGTCATGCTGGTGAGTAATTGTGTATTGGTAGAAATACTTGTGTTGAAGTTTGTGATTCCCGTAGCATGCACATATGGTGAACCGTTATGTGATGAAGTCGGAGCATGATTTATTTATTGATTGTCTTCCTTATGAGTGGCGGTCGGGGACGGGTGATGGTCTTTTCCTACCAATCTACCCCCCTAGGAGCATGTGTGTAGTACTTTGTTTCGATAACTAATAAACTTTTCCAATAAGTATATGAGTTCTTTATGACTAATGTTGATTCCATGGATTATACACACTCTCACCCTTCCAACATTGCTAGCCTCTCTAGTAAAGCGTAACTTTCACCGATGCATTACGCCAACCATTTACCTTCCTCAAAACAACCACCATACCTACCTATTATGGCATTTCTATAGCCATTCTGAGATATATTGCCATGCAACTTCCACCGTTCCGTTTATTATGACACGTTTCATCATTGTCATATTGCTTTGCATGATCATGTAGTTGACATCGTATTTGTGGCAAAGACACCATTCATATTTGTTATACATGTCACTCTTGAGTCATTGCACATCTCGGTATACCGCCGGAGGCATTCACTACAAAAAAATACACTTCCGTGATGATACGTGTTTGTCACAGTAGGTCGCTTTTTTTGTCATGCATGTACATCCATGACAAATTTATGACAGAATCAAGATAGTCATACATGTGCTGTCGTAGAAGTGTTCCATGACATTACCAAAATTATCATCATGAAAGTGTCCAATTCCATGACGATAAATCGCGCGTCACAGAAGTGCTTTCGTCAAGGGTGACCGACACGTGGCATCCACCGTAACAGAACGCCGTTAAGCTATCGGCTCGCGTTTTGGATCCGATAACCCATTAACAGCACCGACCAATGGGGATTTTCCACGTGTAAAATCATCATTGGCTAGAGGAAACACGTGTCGGCTCATCATTGGGACATATGTCATCCACTCATTGGACAGGAGGTGCCTATGATAGGTCGACACGTGGCACGGCCCAACAGTGGCCCATTCCGGTGAAAAAGGCTGGCCCAGTAAAAATTAGCAGGCCGGCCCATATAAGGCCTAATTGTGTCAGGTCCATTTAAGCCCACGGCCCATACGAGATGTGCCAATTCGGCCCGTTAAAGATTTGACACCATTGTAGTCCATCGTCAGTTCGAGCCCGTTAACAGCCCGCTATATATTTGGGCTCAATATCGGCCTGATGAGATTTCGGCCTATTAACGACCCATTTAATGGATGGGCCAATTTTGAGGATGTACATCTTTTGGCCTTTTAGCGACCGATTTAAATGTTGGGCTAATTTCCGGCCCGGTGTGTCTTTCAGCCTGTTGACGGCGCATAAATCTGATGGGCCATTTGTAGTCGGACCTGAGTTTCGACCTTTTAGCGGCCCATTTAAGTGTTGGGCCAATTTCTGGCCCGGTGTCACTTTCAGCCTGTTGACAGCCCATAAATCAGCTGGGCCCATTGTAGTCGGACATGAGTTTTGGCCTTTTAGCGACCCATTTTAGTGTTGGGCCAATTCCCGGCCCTGTGTGCCTTTCGGCCTATTAACGGACCATAAATGAGTTGGGCCATTTGTAGTCGGACCTTAGTTTTGGCCTCTTAACGGCCCATGCCCTTCATGGTCCAATACCAGCCCGGTTTCTCTTTCGGCCTGCTAAGGACCCACAACATAGTTGGGCCGTTTACAATATGACCTGACTTTCGGCCTCTTGGCGGCCCATGCTCTTCATGGTCCAATACAAGCCCACTGTCTCTTTTGGCCTGCTAAAGGCCTACAGTATAGTTGGGCCATATGTAGCCCAAACTTAGTAACGTCCTGTTAACGGCCCGTGAAGTAAATTGGGGCCACCTGTTACCCGCTTCGATGTGGGCCTGTTAACGACCCGGGAGGTAAGATGGCCGACCATTAACTTCCGGCCTAGTAACGGCCCATTAACTTAATGTGCCCACTAAAGTTCGTTCATGTCTTTAGGCCAAATTAGATAATTTGAGCCCATTATGATGAGCAAAGGTACGGCATACAGGGAATAATGTTGCACATCCAGAATATATTACAGGAAATTACATCCACTGGGCAATCAAAGATTGATGCCAGTGCAAATAAATGAGCAGAACCTAACCATCTACAACGTCACAATCTGCAACCTCAGCACAGATGACGCCCATAAGCATGTGGGCAAGTTCTTGCTGCTTTGCCACACTATCTCTGAAAACATTGATCAGTTGTTGTGTCGCACGACTCTGCACCTCTGATTCATCCACCATTTCCATCATTGCTTCAGCCATTAATTGGTTCACAAACATACATTTATTCCGTCGCATTCGAGACAGAGGATACTGAAGAGATTCAGATGGCAATTTTGGCAGGCTTGTATCATTGATAGTGGAGAGTGTCTTGACCACTGCATCATAACATAAATTAGGACGGGAACCAAACAGATTAATCATGAGTTATTGCCATATTACCTGGCCTAGATTTACTGGAAAGAAACAATGGGGTTGCCTTGCTATTTTCAGAGTTTGTCTTCTTATCTTCAGCAGCCTACACAAAATTAACACACTAGCATTGCTATCATTGGCCAAGTCAGATAATAGGAAAGCAACATTGACACAATGAACGTTTGGGCAACTAGCCTACACCAAATTAACACAATATGGCATAGCTATCATCAGCCAGGTAAGGTAATACGAGAGCAACATTGACACAATGAATGAATGGGCAACCAGAGAAGCACTACAATTCAGTAATGTGCGTGATATGAGATAGCACATTCATGCTGCTCAGTACGCAAAACTACCAGGCAGTTTTCCTTACAAAAATCAACATTGGCGCCTTTAACATTTTGCTACAACTAATTCTAGATTAGATAAAGGTTAGATTCAGGCCGATTAACAAAATACATGCTGATGTAAAAATATAGTGATATAGAACAGGTACTTACATCAGCACTGGAGCACAGAGAATTCCTGCAAGATATTTTCCTCGAATACGATCCCAATGGAGGAAGTATTGTATCGTTTAACCTTATTTTCTAAAAGAGAGACGGGTAAGAAACATGTAGAAAATATGATCAGAATGCTATAAAATTTCATGATGCGAGGATACGCACACGCTTCTTAGAATGGAATTGACATTCTTTTGCTGGACTGGAGCGGACTAGTTCCTTGGCCACTGGAATCTGCTTATTATCAGTGGGAGTTGGGTTTCTCTGTGCTGGAGTAGTATCTATGAAAAATGGAGTTGGTTTGTTATCTCCTGGCGTTTGGATCTTTTGCAAAGACCTGGTTTGTAACCCTTCAGATTCTAACATATCCATCTTCCCCTTGCATGCCTTATATAGAAGAATGGTGATTCAGTTATAAAACATGCTATAGCAGAGATGGAACAGGTACTGAAGAATAGAAAGGCATGACATATTGACATGTATTCACTCTATCCGGAAATAAATGGATGGGTCTAGGCGTATTTCAGTTCTAGATACATCTAGTTTTATCCATTTCTGCAACATTTAATCCGGACGGAGGGAGTATGATGTAAGAGCTAGGGATACGACAGGACAACACAGTAAAAAAACACTGAAAAACCCACTGCAGAACCAAAGTATTCAAACCCACTGATATGACATAGTACACTCATGCAACTCAGGATGCAAAACTACCAGGCGGTTTTCCTTGCAAAAATCAACATTGTGGCCTTTAATCATACATTTTGCTACAACTAAATTTAGATCAGATAAAGGTTGGATTCACACCGATTAACAAAATACATGCTGATGTAAAAATATAGTGATATACAACAGGTACTTACATCTACATTGGAGCACAGAGAATTCCTGCAAGAATCTTTCCTCATAAACGATACCATTGCAGAAAATCTTCTATCTGTTAAGCTTATTTTCTAAAAGAGAGATGGGTAAGAAACATGTAGAAAATATGATCAGCATGCTATAAAATTTCACGATGCAAGGATACGCACACGCTTCTTAGAATTGAGTTGACATATTTTTGCTGGACTGGAGCGAACTAGTTCTTTGGCCACTGGAATCTGCTTATTATCAGTAGGAGTTGGGTTTCTCTGTGCTGGAGTAGTATCTTTAAAAACTGGAGTTGGTTTATTATCTCCTGGCATTAACATAGTCGTCTTCCCCTTGCATGCCTTGTATAGAAGAATGGTGCTTTAATTATAAAACATGCGGCAGCAGAGAGATGGAATAGGTACTGAAGAATAGAAAGGCATGACATATTGACATGTATTCCCTTCATCCGGAAAAAATGGATGGGTCTAGGCATATTTCAGTTCTAGATACATCCTTTTTATCCATTTCGGCAACATGTAATCCGGACAGAGGGAGTATGGTTTAAGAGCTAGGGATACGACGGGACAACACAGCAAAAAAACACTAGTTGAATGTAAAACTGTATGCTAGCGGAATACATACAGAAATAACTAAGGCAACATACACGTGTATGATTGGGAAAATAAGATGGCATTGCAACAGAGCACTAGAACAACACTTCAATGTAAAAAAACATGGTATGGTAGACAGATGAAGTACATATTGATGAATAACAATGCATAAGATATTCAGAAGCATGATGTCCAAATTAAGCAGATGGCATTCCGATAGAGTAGAATGAAAGTACTTAAATTTGAAAACATGTTATCATGAATGGAATAGGTACTAAAAAATAGGAAGGCATGACATATTTACATGCATGATCAGCATGCTAAGCACAAGGCATTGCAACAGAGTAGATACACTCCAGGACATTATATGCATGTTGTACCCATATCACAGGCCAAGTTAGAGTAAGGACCTTGTGGGGTGAAGAGGATTCATCATCTTTCTGCAAGTCTTCTAAAGAACTTCCTTTACATTTTCCATCATATTGGGTATCATAGACATCAAGTTTATTGGCCTTTACATTGCTCCGTGAGGTTCTTGTGGATATATCAGTGTGTGCAATTATATCTGACATGCATGGAAGACAACTAGTAGTTAGATTTATGTAATGAGTGCCTGTAGGAGACGACATAAATATTAGGACTGGGGTTAACTAGCAGCAACAGGTCTCATAAACTAAAGGGAGAACACAGATGAAAGCTCCAGAATATGTATCGTTTGTACTCGAGATTAACTAGATGGCACACAAAATTATTAAAGAACAACATAGGAAATACTAGAAGTGGTATAATACTATAATCACCAGCCTGTGGGATAGCATTGGTTGATGGATGATAACTATGGAACAGTGTTACCTAAAGAACAAGTATCTTAGTTGAACTATGGAACATCGTTAACTCCTGAACAAGACCTGTAAGAGATCAGCATGAATATACAGTGAAATGTGATGATCTATTTTCCATGCTTAGATGAATAACAAAGCCATAAATGTTGCACACAAGTAAGATGAGGGTACAACCTATCTGGCTGCCATCCATAGGAGTGAGCATCATGTGCTGACTTGTGGATGGCCCTGCAGTTGTTGTGGTTGTGCATGTCGGGCACGCGCATTCGATGCAGGGAACTGTCGAGTGGGGACTATAGCTCCCTTCTGGTGTATGCTTCCCTTGTTGGAGCAGCTACGGTGAGTCGGAAGACGGTGTGTCTGAAGATGCAGATAACACATAATGTTAAGAACGACATATCTCTTTGATGTGAAGAAATACACTAAGAGATCAACAACAAGGTACGAGAGTGGTCACACGTCTGTTGACTGAAGACTAAATGGGGTCACATGATTTTATTTTATTTTGGTACTGTCCGATCTACACCGGATGGCTGGCCGTCTTGTGCCTCCCGGCTGACACTGTTCGGAATCTTCCCCGAAGAGCCAGCGACCAATGGCAGAGCAGCCTGCCTCCGCCGTCTGTGGCCCCGGCCAAAACCCCGCTCCCCGCCCCACTACACTGCCGTGGTTGTGCCGCCCCTGGGCCAATCCACAAAGACTCCCCGTCATCCAAATCCGGTGGCGGCAGTACCTTCAACCCACGCAACTCTAAAAGATAGCCATCTAAGCGCTGCTTCCGCGGTGAACTTTGCGGCCCCGCACCCTTACGTTAGACACCAGCCAACCGGCAGCCTAGGAGCACCGCCACCGCCGCCTCGAGGGGTGCTGCTTCCCATTGCAAATCGATTGGCCCAGAATAAAAATTCAGACAACTGACGCCTAAATAAAGTGATTTGAGATGAGGGTGCGACCTATCTGGCGGCATGGTGAAGTAGGCAGGTCCAGCTGCCGAGTCGGTGAGGCCGACGCGGTTGCGGTGGCGACCGGCGGCAGGGAAAGAGCGAGGTCGCGATGGTCGACGGCTACGCCGAAGCAGCGCCAGGACTCTGGACGAATCCGAAGTTGGAGCCGCTCCGGCGTCGTGAACAACGGCGGGGGTGAATCGGCTTCGGTACGGTTCACGCGGCCGTCGTCGAGGCAGCACCAGCAGCACGGAGTAAGAGGCACACGACCCAGTGCATGATGACAAATGGACAGTGTCTCCGGCATTAGGGAGGAGGGCGGCTGTGAAATTGGTGCGGTGGGGGCGCCATGGAGGTGGGGCTGAGGTTTCGCGGCACGGGAGAAGGGAGCTTCCCGGGGAGAAGGTGATTTGGCGCCCACGAGGTATGAATGGGGGCGGGCAGGGGAAATTGGGAGGGGAGTGGAACCATGTCTTACGGACGCATTTGTATGAAATGTGAGGGGGAGTTACAGTTCTACCCTTGCCTATAGGCTTCTCGGCTTGGGTCTGTGTACTGAGGGTCAGGGATAGTAGAGTAACTTTGCTTCTCTGGGCGGGAGCGATTTCGGGTGAGGAGGGCGTGTTTTGAACTATAGTGGGCGCGAGCGATTTCGGGCGAGGAGAGCGTGTTTTGAAATAGTGGGCGCGAGCTATTTCGGGCGAGGAGAGCGTGTTTTGCCGACCATGGTTTATGAATTATTCGGCACATGTCATTTCGGCCGAGGAGAAGGCGCGCTTGGATGAAGTTACGAACCTACCCTCGATGTACAACGGGCCAATTGATGCGTGTCCCACATAGGACGGTAATTTCACATCTCCCATTTATTTGCTCAGGCAAATTCCACCGAGCAGAGAGGATGTTTAACGGTTCGTTCAAATTTTCGGAGAACGAGCATCCACGTCTACCTTACCAAGTCGATTCAGATCAAATTTTGAAATATTAGCTTGCCACTTCTTTTTTAGATGGAGAGATGATGCTCGGGAGTAATGTGTTTGTACATGCTCGTTTCTTGCGATTTACTATATGACAAATAGTTGACCCACTCAAAAACGTGAATCAAACCCAAAATGAAATATCTCGATTCAATGAAATAGCTCGTTAAGTAGGTCAAAATAGTGAACTAAATCCAAAATTGAACACCTCAATCGAGTAGCATGTTGTACAGTATTATAGTACTCCATGAATATGTTGAAAGTCAAATTAATGAACTTGTTTGATATACGCATATATCCGTTCATGTGTGGATTGCAGACAACATGTTCTCCAATTTAAATATTTGAATGCAAGTTTATATCGAAACATGGTTTATATCAGTCTTTGATGCATAAAACGCGACCTCCCCTTCTCTCTCTCTCTCTCTCTCTCTCTCTCTCTCTCTCTCTCTCGCCGACAATCTTCAATTCTGTTGCACGCATCTGACACAAAAACCTTGTTCGTCCCTCTCCCTTTCTCTCCATCTCTCTCTCTCTCTCTCTCTCTCTCTCTTTGTGTGTGTGTGTGGGGGGGGTCTTTCTAGTTCGCATGCATATATACACCATCTATAGGTCTCTCTCGCACACTATGTATGATACTGTAGCTAGTCCAAGCTAGATATCTTGGGTGCACTCATCGTACGCGCACAAATTCCTTGTCTCTTTGCCTGTAACTCTCTCACGCACCACTATGTCGTCTCGGAGCTCTCCCCCTCTCTCAAACTCTCCATCCACCCGGGTCACACATACACATGCATATCTCACTCGCACTCGATAGGCCCATCTAAAACTCTATCTCTCCCCCTCGTTCTCTCTCCATCTCACACGCGCACACACACGATCTCATGCCCAGCTAGCCAAATATGATGGTCTCTCACTGAATTGTAGGCACACGCAGTCCCCCCTATATGTATATGACTAGCTAATCTTAGTCTCCATCATAAACATGTGCATGGTCTATCTTGATTTCTCTATTCTCCCACCCATATAGTCCCCTCACGATCTCGACGGGATCTCTCTATCACAAACACACCCTCTCTCCCTCCTCATGCGTCCATGCCATCCATGTGTCCCTCTCGACCTTTGTTCCTTGTTGGCCACACCTCTATTGGACATGTGCTACAGGGGTGTCTCTCTCCGTTGCAAACAATCACACACTAGCTATCTTCGTGTATCTCCTCGCCTCGCTTTTCCATCTCGGAGATGCATGTGTGATATGTTCGCATAAGAAACGAAAAAACACACACTCTCTCTAATTTATCGTTTGTTGTCACTTTCTCTTTCACACACATACTCTTTTTGCACACTTACTCATTCTCCTTCACACGCACTTGATCTGTCTCGATTGAGGCACTCTGCTCGGTTCATAGCATATAGATTTATTGAAAAGTCAAACATCACAAAGTTTGACCATGTACGTGGAGAAAAAGAATTACATCTAGTACGGCAAACATATCCCATTAGATTCACCATGAGATGTAGTTTTGTATGATGTATCTTTGGTATTGTAGATATAAATAACATTTGCGTAAACCTGATCAAAGTTTCCAAAGTTTGACTTCTAAAAAATTTACATGCACTGCATTATCGAGTGGATGGAATATCTCTTTCCCCCTCTCAGCTATCTGACGCACCACTCAGCCTTATCGGGGCTCCTCAATCTCTCTCAAACTTTATTGGTCAGTTTGGTTCGTGACCTGACCCTCATGCCTTGATGGCCGGTACTGCCTGGTGTGGACATGAGATGTAAAATATTTCTGCCTGGCCAGGCTTGTGTGGTGCTGAAGCGTTTGGTTCATGCTTGGGCCAGGCAAAGCATCAACGTCCCATCAATCAATCCATGCATCAATTATTTAATGCTAATATCCATCCATGTTGCTGCTAGCCTCATGGCCACATGGCCAGGCACGACCAGGCATTCGAAATCGGTCGCCTGGGCCAGGCTACTTGCAGTGTGTGGAGTTCAGCCAGGCTAATTAAAGTGCAAGGGAACCCAGGCCAGGCGGGCTTTCTTTTTCATGGGGTAGCAACCAAACAAGCGTGCATGAAATCCAGCCACAACCCTAGGCTAGGCAAAAGATGCTCAGGACGCAAGCCAAACTAGCCTTATATCTCCATGGTTCACAAATACACATGTCTCGCTCGCGCTATACATATAGACCCATCCAACACTCTCCGCCCTTGTTCTCTCTCCATGTGACACGCACCCCCCTAAGTACCATAATCCCTCAATCCATCATAGGTGCAAGAACTCCCCCCTCCTAACTATGATTATCTCTTACTAGCCAACAGGAACACACGTATTATCTCCTTCCATCCATACGTCTATCTCGATATCTCTCGGGGCATCTTCTATCGCGCACACACCTTGTCACTCGATCTCCCACCCATGTAGTCCCATCACGATCTCCAGGGGATCTCTCTATGACAAACATACACTCTCTCCTCCCCATGTCTGCATTTTCTCCGTACGTCTCTCTCGACCTCTCTCGCTTGTTTGTTAGACCCCTCTTGGCCACGTGCTAGGGGTCTTGCTCTCTCGGTTCCAAACAACCACACACTATCTCCTCACCTTGCCTCTGTTGTCGAAGATGCATGTGTGATATGTTTGCATAAGAAACACACGCTTTTTCTCTACTTTTATCGTGTGTTGTCCATGTCTCTTTCACACACGCACACACAGTTTTTTCACTCTCTCTCTCTCTCTCTCTTGTTAGGGACTCTGTCACGTCCATAAGCATATGGATGTTTTGAAAAGTCAAACCTCAGAAATGTTTGACCAGGGATATGTGGAGAAAACATTTACATCTCAAACGATCATTAGATTCATCACAACATGTACTTACTTCATACTATCATTTATCTTTGGTATTGTAGATTTAAATAATTTCTTTATAAACTTGGTCAAGGTTTCAAAAGTTTGACTTAAAAAAATGTTGGAACTACATTATCGAACAGAGGGAGTAGCTCTTTCTCTCTCTGCTATCTCTCACGGGCCTCCCCTCTCACTCGAACTCTCTATACCGACGGATTATACGCTCACTGTGTCAGCGTATAGCTCTGTATATTGTTTAGTTAACCGGTCAACCAATCCACATGCTGCCTTGTCAGCTCGTGTTCTATATCTTCGTGTGCTGGCCCATGTGGCAGTGGGTGAAAATAAGTAAACTAGAGGCCCATCTGACATGCGGTGAAGTAAACAAAGTTGAAACCACTCGGGGTAGCACCCCACATGCTAGTAAATTGAGGGCGCATTGAGGACAAACTTCTTGCGCGTGAAGGACGCACTCGCGCACAATTCACCACTGCACGGCGGCATGCACAGAAGGACGCACTCGCGCACACCCAGCACACAACACACACCAGCACACGTGTACACATTTAGGAGTAGAAGGCCGTGGAAAAATCTGGCGCGATGGCCGCTGCCGGAGCCGCCCGCCCCCAATCTTGGTGTTCCGTGCAATGCAAGGGCATCTACGCACGGGAAATTATGTCGAACAGGGCTAGTTGTAAGACGGCTAGCTCTACAACCATGATGTAGTGACTGCAAACGGTGAGGCTGACTATGGTATGCCGAACACGGCGCCTATACTCAGGCGTCATCTCCGGCGCAGGGTCTTGTCACTTCACTGTGAGGAGCAGCACATAATAATTTGACCAACGGGTAGTATAGTGCTAGTACTCCTACTACTACATTGGTAGTACTACTACTAGTACTACTAGCACCACCGTCTGGATTTAGGAGTACTACCACATCCACCGGCACCGAGGAATGTCTCCAGGTAGTATTGCTTGAGGCCGCCAGGGTGAGGGGTCGCTTGGACGACAACTTTGTCTCCTTGTTCGACGAGGTCCTCGTCGGTTTCCTCGACAAGTTCACCATCGTCAAGAAGCTTGCGGACGACTTTGACGTAAGCCTCCAGTCGACGCGCCCAGGCTCTGCGATGCCCGCCACCCTCAATGGCCACTATGGTAACAACCTCTTCGACGCACAGGTGGCCCTGCGACTGCCCGCCGTCGCGCCGGAGAATGTCCACCTCGAGGTCGCGCTCGCCGCGCAGCGCCTGGCGCAGCAAGACACCATCGACATAATCACCCACGTCTACGCGCAAATCGTCCACAAGGACTACTACATGCAAGAGGAGGACGATAGGACGCTGGCCTTCTTGGAACGCAGGGCAACCTTGGACGACACTGTTCAGAAGCACGTTGAGCTCGCCGCCAACGCCGCTGCTCCTCACACGTCGGTTGGTGACCTGGCGCACTAGGGCGTGAGGATGTCGTTGAATGTTGATGGATCCGTATGTATTTTTATCTTTCCGTCAAATCCATGTAGTAGTATATGATACTACAGTAATTATCTTACCTTTCGCATCAACTTCATAATTTTTGTACATACTCCATGCATGAACGGCGGCAGTACCAAACTTCTCATTACTCTAGGAAAAATCGTTATTTTCTATCTATCGGTCACACCATGGAGCAGAACCAAATTTTACAAGTTACGAGTTCAAAAGGAAAAGCCTGTCGTGTTCACGTCACACCCCCACACGGTTGGTCCGGCACGCCGCTCAAGCGAGAATGCGTGCGGTGTTGCATTTTCACTTACAAGTGGGACCGCAGTTGAGCAAACCTACTATCGGCAAACCCCCACCCCACCCATCGCGCGATGGCTGAGAAAACAGGAGGGAGAAGAGATGGCTGTAGCACGGACTCCAAGAAAATTGGTGTCGGATGGGACTCGTGTGGGTGGCGTGTGCCGTACTGCTAGACGTGAATGCTACTGAGTTATGGCCCATGCCACCCCACTATATCGAGCCTATATCGAGGTACGTAGAACAAATTTCCTGAAGTCCGTGCTCAGCCCTCCTCTATCTCTCTTCTCAGCCAGCCAGCGGATGCGCGGAGCCCATCGTCTGTTTGCTCACATGCGGCCCCACATGTCAGTGAAAACACAAGAGGACCCACTGAACCTGCACATCTTTCACCTCGACGTGCTGGTGATGAAAAACAAATCCAATAAAGATCTTCGGTGGCCGCTTTTGGAGTTACTCAAGAGTAGTAAGATTCTATTAACAGTTTAACCCAAGATGCACATCTCGTGGATTCAACTACCACTCTATTTTCTTTCATGAAACGACCTGGATGCTGGATGTCCCACGTGTCGGCAAAAGGAGGAAGAACCCGACCAAATCTTCGGTTCCGCTCTCGGATTAGACTAGTTGTGCTAACTTAAAAATTTTATTGTGTACTCCCTCCGTTCCAAAATACTTGACTTCCGTTGGTCCAAAAATGGATGTACCTATATACTAAGACATGTCTAGATACATATATATTTTGACAAATAGAAGGCATGTATTGTGCAACGGAGGGAGTAGAATGGATGCAAGTTTTTGTATTGGGAAGAAGAGTACATCCATATGTTGATAGAGCGCAATTTAGTAGATGTTCTATCACTTTTAGCTAGCACAGACGCAAGATCGAGCCTCCGCAGATCAACAATGAATGCATCAAGAAGGCACTAATCCAACTTACAGGAGTAGTAAAATGTATTCTTGTGGTTCTTGTTTTCTTTGGTCTTGCTTTTCTAGTCAAAATTATCGTTGGAGTCCGTGCAAAATGGAGGTGCGTTTGGGGTCGTGCGTTGGAGTTGGCCTTACAAGTGGGACCGCGGTTAAGGAAACCGACTATCGGCAAACCCCCACCTTGCCCACCGCGTGATGGCTGAAGTTAGAGAAATGATGAGGTTGAAGAGATTGCTCTAGCACGGACTCCGAGAAATAATATGGTGTCAGATGGATGTCGTGGTGGTGGCGTGTGCCGTACTCCTGGACGTGAATGCTTGTTCTGGCCCATGCCACCCTACTACTCCCTACTACTTACTCCTACTATATAGTACTAGTATCGAGGATTCGAGGTGCTGGAAAAATCTGGCGAACACATTAACATATGGCTACAGTAAAAACACCCGCCCTATGTGCGAAGCATCTGAAGCTAGTACAAATAGTGTACTACTATTGTTGATTGGCCTCATCCGATAACCTGTTGCAATGCACGTACAATTATGTATTCGGAAAATATTTTTTTGCCTCGTCGCACCACTCACTCAGAGAAGCGACTCGAAAGCCATTCATAAATTTAGTAAGTTTATCACATGCATATCATTTTATTACATACAACAGGTCATCAACCCACATCGACAATGAGGATACATTATAAATACTAAAGTTTTCACCACACAACAAATAACAAGCAACGAAATGAACTTCAACTCAACCATTCCTCGGCGTTGGAAACACTTGCTTTGAACCACAAGTGATTCTCTGGGACGGGCCATCGATTGTCGATCTGGAAACCAACGCAGGACTGATCATCCAGGCTGAAGCGACCTACTATATCCCTACCAGGGTAGGGAACCACAAAAATGTCCAAGGTATAGACACAATTGCTTCTCATAAATGTGTCAACAACAGTTGGATCGCCTTTCACCATCATCGGATAGTTTTGTCCAAGGAAGAGCGAGTTTTCTCCAAGACTATCAATTCTGTACCAGGGAGAAGGAGTTGGCGCTAGCACACTAGTATCCATCCCGAATACCATGCAACAGGTGTTGGAATAGGTCCGGAGAGTGCGACCATGGGAGACACCTGCTTCCTTAGCAGTAACATCATCAGTGGGCTATATACACACAAGAAGAGGTGATCCATCGGAATTAGTTGCCAGGCGCCACAGAGTATATGGGCGCTGCTCGTCCTCATGCTTGTGATCATCACCATCGTCATCTCCCCCTTGGTTATAAAATTTTTCAAGTATAGGTGGTGGGATGTTCAAAGGACCTTGGAAACACAAGAAGAAGGTTAATTAGTAAAGGGAAACTTGCTAACCCGCATGCATGTGGATGAAACAATTATAATTACGGTGGAAGATAAACGTACCGAAACTATGAGGATGCCATGCAAAAACAGTGCCACGAGTGGTGGCAGCAAACACAAGGCGCTCGTATTGAATTGCATCACAGTACTCATCCGTGTACAGAAACTAATTTTTGAGCAATATCCATCGAGTGAAACCATCAAGGACGGCAACAAGCTTGTCGAAGATAGCAACAACATCATAGTTGCTGTAATTCCAAGAGCGGGTGGGAACTCGACAAATTGCTATCTTCCGTAGAATACAGTCACCATGATCGTATTTGAACGTGCGTACATTACCAGTGTGCTCAACCTTTGGGCAGTGTGCTGAGATTTTTGGAAGTGGAACCCGGTGACGAGTGTACACATTCACAATTTCCCACTCGTAGTTGGACCCAATGTAAACAACCCAATCTCCATTTGCGCCCGCCCAAGCCTTGCCCTCAAGCGATGGCATATTAACATCATACGTATCATTATCAAGAGGCATCAACTTGCACAGGGCGAGGCCTCTGTCGTGCCGGCGCCAGCCATCATCAGGGTCACGACAAAGAAGATAGGGGAGATCAAACCGCTCCTTGACTCTTGGGTTCTTTGTTATGATGTTATTAGTTCAGCTAAGGCATTCTAATGCTATTGCATAGCCAGTATACCAACGATGAAACTTGTTACTACCTTCAGATTTTTGCACTGTTAATGCTTATAGATTACATACCTCACTTTCATGAGATAAGTTAATTTTTTTGTACAGTGTCACCAAAATGCCAAGGCGCTGATGTCATTTTATTTTGGTTAAACTGCACAGACAATTATGAAGACAAGAGGAAAGGTCAAGAGTGGGCACCTCCTCCTCCGGCTGTTCTCTTGATTCGTTCGATCAAGTTTTTATGTTTGATCGATTATCAAGATTGGGATAGCAATTTTTAAGGTCCCCCCGAGTTCGAAATGATATTTACCTTGGTGGTACATGGTTTGCAATTTTTATACTGTCATTAGTTAATAATGCTAGTTACCTTCAGACTTTTGTATTTGGTTTAATGCTCATGCAGAGCTAGTATACCAATGTTGAAACTTGTTACCTTTACATTTGCTATTGTTAATTCTTATAGAAAACCTTCCAGTGCTAGAGTTTATTGAAATCTGTTCAGTAAAACCATTGTACTATACCCTGTAATAAACTAACTACTCTACTGTTGCGCTAGCCACTGGATTAGTGTATATTTGTAGTATTCGAATGGTGTTGCATTAGCGTATGGACATAAATAAAGTGTGGCAAGCTTTCCCAGATATGTGCTCAAGAAAAATACTACCTGTTTTTCTAAATACTAGACGTTTGGGTACTTTAAATTGAACCGCGAAAACGTCTTATATTAAGGAACAAAGGGTGTAGAGTTCACTCAAATTATCCTAGTAAAGCTAGTCACACCTTTGTTAAAATTAATGTTCATTATGTTATCGGAGGAGGTCTGTATGTTTGTCTCTAATGCCTGTCGACTACATACCTGACATCATGATGTAATGTTAAGTCATTTCCTTTTGTACAGTGTCACTGAATTGTCAAGGCGGTGATGGCATTTTATTTTAGTAGAACTGCACAAAATTTGCTTAAAAGAAGAGGAAAGATCAGGAATGGCTCAGTTTTTCAGAAAAAACTATGTATGCCTTCCTGACATCAGCCGCTGATGCTTTATTTATTCCTTCAAACAGGTGGTTAGAAACAGTCTTGCTACCTTTTCCCATTATGAAATTGGAATGCTTATATTTGTGAGTCTATGCTTCAACTAGTGCCACTTTTAGAGTAATCACACTTTCAATATCTATGCAAACAGGGATGCTCGATTTTAGTGGAACTGCACAAAAAGTCCAACTGGTTCAACATTAGGAGCATGTTTTTTCCAAACCTTTATATCCAATTGGTGGCACTGTGAGCTGTTCATTATGAAGGTACATGGTTTGCTACTATCTTGCTACTCTTTTTGTACGGTCATTAGATAGTAATACTAGTGGTTTGCATGTGAATTTATTGGCAGGGTGGACCTACATTGGAGGTGCAGGACAGGATTCAATGATTGGATGCTCAATTTCGGTTGTATTGATTTCACCTCTTCCATCACCGCGAACATGGATATCCTTGGTCTGATGAAGAATAGGCGCTATATTTCTGCTCTGAACCAGCAAATCAATTCAGTATGAAATTGTCCAGGGCAAAACATAACTGTATCAGATTGTCCAGTGCAGAACATGACAGATGCTAAGCGGAAGAGACATGTTTAAACCGAAAATACAAGGTGTGGTATATGTTTACTAGCTGCTTGATATTTGTGTAGACAGAGATGTCTTCCTGTTGCTATTTGGCAAACAAACAAAGTGTCCGCAATTTTGATTGAACTGCACAAGAGAATAGTATAGTCACTGCATGTAGTGCCATTTGAAAATAGACACAGAAAGATTGGATAGTCACTTCATGGACTGCAGAAAAGTAGTACTGTACTATTTATTGGCCAACACTAGGTGCTTCATTGCTTTGGTCTGATTATACAATGGGCATCATTTTGCCTAAGTTAAAGTTTGTATTCTGAAAATAGTCTCGCGGTGTGATCGAGAGAAGACCAAATCATATTGTAGTGGATGTTCCTCCATCATGTGTGGTTCATTCTCATGGTTCCAGCTGTTGGTGAAACCACTTACGTTTGCAAGAGGAATTGTAGAGTTCACAAACAAATTTGTCTTTCAGTCTGTACTTAATGTTGGCCAAGAGAAGCATCCATGTTAGTAGGAAGAACAGATGTTTTTTCTAGATCTCTGCTTTTGGAGCTACATATTTGTATATGATCTGTTATTGTATATCTTAATATTTTTGTTGTTGATTTGTTATTGTATATCTTAATATTTTTGTATATAAACTTGGTCAAAGTTTGTAAAGCTTGACTTTGACCAAAGCTAATATGCGAACTAAATAAAAACGGAGGGAGTACCTCCTTTCCGGTTTGCAGGGATTAATTCAGACCTCTCACCAACCAAGGTACTCCCTCCGTCCGGGATTTATTAGTCCCGTGAGCAAAGCAGCAAGACCAAGGCATGGCAATAATTAACGGCATGCAGAAGTTTAAGCCTAATTAATTCCAGCGATTTAAGTGGTTGCATGCGTGCCCTCGGCTGCGACTCATTGCATGCTGGTTCGCGTACTACCTGCGAGCGATTCTGAGTGCCTGCATGCAGCCGGCCGTAATTAAGGCAGCTAACTGATGCAAAAAAAGATACACTTTAAATCCGTGGAATCATTATTGACAAGGAGGGAGATGATTCCAGTGCACTCGTTTGACCGCCATGCCGGCGTGCGACCCAGACGGGACGGGACGACACAGTCATAATTTCAGTTTCTCTAGTTTTCCATGGCAAGCTGGTGCGCTAAGCCATTATGCAGTGAATTCCGATGACCGTCGCGCTACCTTCCGCCTATAACTACTGTTTCCCGGCCTTCTCAGGTGCCACCGTGACCCAACTCGCCATATCCTCATAAGCACTCACCGGCCCGACGTCGCTCGCCACGTCCGCCATGCCCCCACCCGTCCGCAGTAGGCGACGCCAGAGGTGGTCACCGTCGGAACTAGTGTTCGGGTTTTCACCGGAAGGCAGACGAAGGGAGGAGGCATTCTATCTGTCTTTAGATGGAAATGCGGAGATCGAGGAGTTGTTGGAGCGCGACCGCCTGGCGGAGGAGCAGCGTATCGCTGATTTGCGCCGCCAGCGGGACATGGAGCAGCAGTGCACCGACGCTCTGAGTCGCGAGCAGAGCGCCAGCAACTGGGCCGACTACATGGAGGCCGGCGCCCGGCAAATAGCCCTGGAGGCTGTCGGGCACGCACGCGTTCGCGACGCTGATTTTTACTACCACCTCGTCAAGTGGGTTTCCTGCTTGGAAGCCGAAGCTTCGGTGGACCACGTCGGCATGGAAAGGGCCAATGCGCGTGAGCAACGCGCCCTATCGCACCTTTGGCAAGTCTGAGGCGAGGCGGAGGACGCTGGTGCCGGCGTTTAGCATGGACAGCAGATGGCGGCCGGCATCGTCTAGTTAGCTAAGAGTAAGTTAGTACTTGTACGCTACTATAGTGTTAGTGGGAGTAGATAGTTAACTTGGCTATGATGGTTGTCAACGTGCAAGTTCAGTACTCTATATGTGGATCAGACCTGTTACTTTGGTCTGAATGTTGAACTTTCCATTTGAACGTATGGAATGGGCTGTTATTTTTTTAAATGGGCTGTATTTGTCCTCCACGGTTTAGAGGCTGACTTGTGGGCCTAGCAAGTTGACGCGTACACAATCAGGAGATGATTGTACGTGGAGAGGATGACAGCAGGGACCCGCCAAGGTCATGGCAGTGCGCAAGCAAGTGCCTCCTTATTTCAAGCCAATAAAAATGGCTCCTCCTAGTGGATTTCTGACATCTGGGTCCCATGCCATTGTCAACGTAGTCAATAAACAAGAGAATTGCACAACGAGCGGCTGACACCAGGGACCCAGCAGCTCGCCCAGTTATTTTTGTTTTGGGTTAATTTGATAAATGCCACTCCAAATCTGGTGTATCCGAGAAATGCCACTGCAATTTCCAAACTTTGAAAAATGCCATTTCATGCCATTTCTAGTGGCATTTTTCGAAGTCTGGAGTGGCATTTTTCAAAGTTTGCAAACTGCAGTGGTGTTTTTCAAAGTTTGCAAAAATTGCAGTGGCATTTTCCAAAATTTGGAAATTGCAATGGCATTTTTATGAATCGCCATAATTGGAGTGGCATTTATCTAATTTGTTTTTGGTACGGAAGCAGGGTGTCAACTGGGCTGTGTGGGACACTCTCGCCTGTCTAAACAGCCTTTTCTTTTACGTTTACCACAGACCAGCCCAGTAGTTTTTTTTCTTTCTGAAAATGGCTAGCCCAGTTCTTTTGTGATTTGTCAAGTAAGTCGCTTTATCAGGCATGTTGGGCTACAAATCTTTCAAGACGAGGAGAGCTTCATTCGGCTTGCCGAGAAAATGGCCTATCAGTAATGAGAAATGGGCTGTACATTTTTAAAACACATCAAACCGACAATTATTTTCAAATATCTTTTTTTTCATTTCGAGATTTTAAATTGCATTGATTTTTATGCGTGGACAATTTATTGGATTTTATATTGATATACATTTATTTTTAAAATCAGTCTGAATGTGACTTGAAATTTCGAGATTAAAAACAGTTCAGACCGCACCGACATATGCAAAATTTCGTATAATTTTTTAACCGTGGCCACAATATGGGCTGTAATGCTAACATAAAGAATATGGGCCTCCAAAAAAACCCGTAAGAATTAGCAAATGGGCTGTAAATTATTTGAAATAATGGCAGATGGGCTGTATGCTGTTTTCCACAGATTTGAGGCTCTCCACAGATGGCCTGTATACTATTGGATGTCCATCCAACGGCCGTTGTGCTTCTTCAATCTCTGCTCTTCCTTCTCCAGCCGCTCAAACAAGCGCCGGCGGGACTGCCTGCTCCCTCCTCCCCGCAGCCGGTTGTGCTGCCGCGCAGGCCTCACCGCCCCACCGTACTCCCATCGCTGGCCTAGCCATCCCTCTACTC
Source organism: Triticum urartu (assembly GCF_003073215.2). Lineage (NCBI taxonomy): Eukaryota > Viridiplantae > Streptophyta > Magnoliopsida > Poales > Poaceae > Triticum > Triticum urartu. The sequence continues at coordinate 267,976,233 of NC_053025.1, read as the reverse complement.
ACCCACACCTGCTGTTATTCTCTGACGACGGCAGACGAACCAGTAAACCCTCGTACAGTCGTACTCCCCTCCGCGTGGGAAACAAAAACAACGGCCGAGTCTTCCCTGCCTCCGTGTCATTCCCTTCCTAGGCCTCGCCGTCGTCCACCACCTTGGTGCTCTCGGCGTGGCATGGTCAGCGTGGTCAACGACCGACATGCATCTGAAGTGGACTGTACGTGGAGAGGCTGACAGCTGGGTCCACCGCCGCATGCACGGAAATGCCTCCTTATTACGCGCAAAATAATGATTTTCTCCACCTGACATCTGGGACCCACCGAAACGGCCTCTGTATTTCACGAAAAAAACATTACCGCCGCTGACAGCTTGGACCCACCAGCTATATCTTCGCACGCAAGGAAGTGCCTCCTTATTACGCACAAAAAATGAATACTCCTCCTGCTAGCTGGGACCCAGTATAGTGGGCCTACTAAGTTGACGGGGATGAAGGGCTTTGTCAACTTAGTCAATATGCATGATTCTAGCTCGACTGACCGTACGATGTCCATCCAATGGCCGTAGTGCTTCTTCAACCTCTGGTCTTCTTGCTCCAGCCGCCCAAAGTAGCACTGGTCGTGCCGCCTGCTCCTGCCTCCCGTGGCTGGCTGTGCTGCCACGGAGGCCTCACCGCCCCCATACTACTCCCACCACTAGCCAGGACATCCCTCCACTCCACTCACCCACACCCCCTGTTATTCTACAGCCACGGCAGCGCAGCCGAACCAGTGAACCCTCGTACTCCTCTCCGCGTGGGCATCCACTGTCGCGTCTTCCCCGGCTCCACGTCGTCCCCTTCCTAGGCCTCGCCGTCGTCCACCGCCATGGTGCTGTCGGCGCGGCATGGTCAATGTTGTCCACGACCGAATTCCATCGGAAGAATACTGTACATGGAGAGGCTGATGGCTGGGTCCATGGTAGCCGCAAGGAAGTGCCTCCTTATTACGCGGAAAATAATTATTCCTCCACCTGACAGCAGGGACCCACCGGACACCGACCAGTATATCGCGAGAAAAACGTTTGCCCCTGACTGCTGGGACCCACCCGAAGGGCCATCGTATTTCGCGAAAAAACGTTCCCCCTGTTGTCAGCTCGGACCCACCGGAAGTGCCTCCTTATTACGCACAAAAAATGAATACCCCCTGCTAGCTGGGACCCACCTTGGTGGGAGGCTGACTTGTGGCCTACTAAGTTGTCGGGGACGGAGGGCTTTGTCAACTTAGTCAATATGCACGATTCTAGCTCCAGTGACCGTACGATGTCCATCCAACGGCCGTAGTGCTTCTTCAACCTCTGGTCTTCTTGCTCCAGCCGCCCAAACCAGCGCCGGTCGTGCCTCGTGCTCCCGCCTCCCGTGGCCAGCTGCGATGCGGCAGAGGCCTCACCGCCCCCTACTACTCCCACCGCTGGCCAGGCCATCTCTCCACTCACCCACACCCCCTGTTATTCTGCGGCGACGGCAGCCTCACACTGCAGCGAACCAGTGAACCCTCGTACTCCTCTACGCGTGGGCATCCACTGCCGCGTCTTCCCTGGCTCCGCATCGTCCCCTTCCTAGGCCTCACCGTCGTCCACCGCCCTAGTGCTCTCGGTGCGGCGTGGTCAACATGGTCAAGGAACGGCTTCCATCGGACGTGGACTGTACGTGGAGAGGCTGACAGCTGGGTCCACGGCCGCAGCAAGGAAGTGCCTCCTTATTACGTGCAAAATAATTATTCCTCCACCTGACAGCGGGGACCCATCGGACGGGCCACCGTATTTCACCCCCTGACTGCTGGGACCCACCAGCTACATCTTCTCATGCAAGGAAGTGCCTGACAGTCGGGACCCACCTGGTCGAAGCGCACGTAGCGTTGTCATTCTGGTCGCGAACGTGTACGTACATATATACTGGTCGATGTAGAGGCGTGCACATGTCGTAGTAGAGGCGCGCACGTAGCATGCACACGTACGTACAGCGGCCAGGGTGCAAGAAAGAAAATACGGCCACGTATGTGTACATACGGGCGGGGTCTCGAACGCCTACTCGCGCATACGTACGACCAGGGCTCGTGTGCATGGCTGGGTCGGAACGGAGAAACAACGTCGTCGTCGTGTTCATGGGAAGGCAACAAAATGCGTCATGTTCATGGGGAGGCAATGGAATGCGTCGTGTTCATGGGGAGGCAACGGAATGCGTCATGTTCATCGGGAGGGCTTGGACGGAACACACGATGGAAACGAGGCCTGGCGTATCGCAGAACGGAGGAAACGGCCTTGTGTTTGACCGGCCACATTCGAAACAGGATCCTATTCATCGGGAGGGGTCTGGCGTACCGCAAAACGGAGGAAACGGACCTCCTACAGTCGAAACGGGGGTCCTGTTGATCGGGAGGGGTGTGGCATAACGCAAAACGGACGAAACGGACTTGTGTTGGAGCTCTACGGTTGAAACGGGGGTCCTGTTCATCAGGAGGGGTGTGGCATACCGTAAAACGGGACTCCACGGGATACTGTTCATCTCCATCGTCGACCCCCTCCAGCCTCCACGAGCTACTGTTCATCCACCGTCGACCTCCTCCAACCTCCACCTGCAACTGTTCATCCACGAGCTCCTGTTCATCCAGCCTCCACCGCGCGCTACTCCATTGGCTACTGTTCATCGAGCCCTCTCCACGGGCTCCTATTCAACCACCCCTCCACGGGGCTACTGTTCATCCTGCCCTCCACCGTCTACTGTTCATCTAGCCCTCCACGGGGTCCTGTTCATCCAGCCCCAACCGGCTCAATCGATCATGGTCCTGTTCATCCAGAGGCAACACCACGGATCCTGTTCATCCACCCCCACCGGGAACTGTTCATCCAACCCCCCACCCCCCACCCCCCGCAACGCTCACTGTTCCTCTAGAGGCATCATCGATCGGCTTCAGTTAGCAGCAGTATCGAAGGAATCACTCGATCGGGTTCAGTTAACAGCCATTGATCGATCGCTCGGGTTCAGTAATGCGTAGCCTGCAGTGCAATCGCTCGGGTTCAGTTAGAGCCCAACGCCTCACTCGGGTTCAGTTAGAGCCAACACCTCGCACACATGCGCGTACGTGTGTGAGAGAAACGTGCATCGCTCGGCCCCCAACCTCCCACCGTAATCGGGAACTCCCCGAAATTTTCCTCGCCCTCACTTCTACCACAGTTTTTTCTGTCATGGACGGCCCAAAGAATGTCATGCAGCTGCGTCTCCGGCCCGCCCAGGACGAAAAGCCCATTTTCTGTCATGATTTTTTGTCATAGAAGTAGGAGCCCACCACATCTATGATGATATCGGGTTTTGTCACAATTATCGTCATAGAAATGTCATATGTATGACAGAAAAAAATTCGTTCGGCCCAAAATGTCACGGATGTGTCTTTTTTTTGTAGAGTCATATATTTGTTCTAGTATCGGGTTGTAATTCTTGAGTTGTAAAGTAAATGAAAGTGTGATGATCATCATTATTAGAGGATTGTCCCATGTGAGGAAAGGATGATGGAGACTATGATTCCCCCACAAACTGGGATGACACTCCGGACGAAAAAAGAGAGGCCAAAGGCCCAAAATGAGAGAAAAGAGAGAAGGGACAATGCTACTATCCTTTTTCCACACTTGTGCTTCAAAGTAGCACCATGATTTTCATGATAAACAGTCTCCTATGTTATCACTTTCCTATACTAGTGGGAAAGTTGGCTTGTATATTCTGATGAGGACACGAACCTGGGGTAGGGTAATAGGCCTGACCTATACGTCCTACCTAAGGTCCTTGTCATAAGAACAAAAGAAGTTCAAGAATCAGAAGAAGGGATCCAGCAAAGGTGTCGAGTGAAGTCCACTCGACCTACCATTCACTCAGAGATCTCTCTTTATCCGGGTCACTCGACCATGAAACCACTCGACATATAAGAAGACCTAAAGCCGCTCTACGCAGCAACGGTCGGGTACTTACTCATATATTTAATGATCATTTGTAGCACTTTAGTACAGGCGTTACCTGTAACGCCACCCCTTTATGTACATTGAATCCTATGTAACGGAGGGGAGCTGGGGTCCTGGCGCACTCTATATAAGCCACCCCCTCCTCTGGGACAAGGGTTCGCATCCCTTGTAATACACACGCTCATAATCCAGTCGACTGCCCCCGGGCTCCAAGACGTAGGGCTATTACTTCCTCTGAGAAGGGCTTGAACTCGTTAAACCTGCGTGTACAACTCCTCCATAGCTAGGATCTTGCCTCTACATTCCTACCCCCATTCTGCTGTCAGACTTAGAACCACGACAGTTGGCGCCCACCGTGGGTTAGGTGTCTTAGCGATTTGTTGGAGAAGTTGCAATTTGTCCGATCCCCTTCATCATGGTTTCAGGCGGAGGTTTGGCTGAGGGCCGCGAGATCCGGCTCGGCGTGCTCGTGTTTGTCACCGACGACTCCACTTGGCTTCAGGAGGCTCCACTCGACGTCGACGCGCTCCCCGTCCGCGGGGCAACGCACTTTCGCGCGTGCGTCCGCGGCATCCTCCTGCGGCAGCCGTCGACCCAGTATCGGTCGGCTCCTATAGCTTCCCCCTCCCTGCAGCCCGCCGGAGCAAATGTTCCGGTCGGTCGAGGCTTCAGCGGTGGGTGAGGCATGCAGTGGCTCGCCAATCGGCCACCCCCCAGGTCGCGGCGATCGAGCCCGACGAAACTCTCTATGGCATGTTCGATCTATCGACTGGCTCCGTAGAGACTGCATCCGAGTGCGACAGCAGCGACCCCGCGGCGGAAGTTTTGATGGTCAATGGACCATGTAGTCCTCCTGGCTTCACCCATGAAGACGGAGGTGATGGTGGCGGCAATCCGTCGCATGTCCACGAAGAGTACCGACCCGAACCCCTATCTTCACAGAGGAGGGAGGAACTTCGCCGTTGAAACATGGATGCACTTCACACTCCTATCGTTGGAGATACCCCTGAGGCCCAAGCCTTGGAGGAGGCGTGCCTGGCCAACTTTGCTGAGCGCACTCGACTAGAGAACCTCCAACGCGCACTCGACAAGCGTGCTCGGCAGTGTGCTCCCGAATCGAGTCGACGTCAACTTTTTCCACCTCCGACTCAGGTATACCGAACTCCAATCCAGAATCTTGCAGCTGCGGCCCGAATAGCGGAGTCAATTCAACCTTCCCAGTCAGAAGCTGGTCGAGGTTTGGTGCAGATCCGGGCTTTGCTCCGAGCCACGGGAGAGCAGAATATAGTAGTATCTCAGTCGCGGAATAGGATTCACAGCAGATCCGTAGTTGTAGACAGAGTCCAGTCGGCTCACAGCCCGAGATCGCCCCCGAGGCGTGAGGGACGTGGAGACCGACGAGATCAGTACAGAAACCGTGAGTAGTATGATCACCGACTCGATCACGATGATCGTCGTCGAGGGCCCACGCCTCCCCCAAGGAACGGATCATACGTGCCTCGACAGCAGGATGACCGATGCCCTCATAGTGGTGGGCGAAGGATTCCAGTCGACCTCGGCATCAGGTCTGCGGTGATTCCTCCCAACTTCAGATTGGCGACTGGAGTCAGTAAGTTCACTGGTGAGTCCAAGCCAGACACTTGGCTCGAGGATTACCGAGTGGCTGTACAGATCGGTGGCGGCAACGATGAAGTGGCCATGAAGCATCTTCCTTTGATGCTAGAGGGCTCGGCCAGGGCGTGGCTGAATCAGTTAGCTCCTGGTAGTATTTATACTTGGGAAGATCTTGCTCGAGTATTTGTCAGAACATTTGAAGGTACTTGCAAGTGACCAGCAGGGTTGACAGAATTACAGTGTTGCGTTCAGAAACCGAATGAAAATTTGAGGGATTATATCCAGAGATGGATCACGTTGCACCACACAATGGAGAATGTGTTAGATCACCAAGCAATTTGTGCCTTCAAAGAAGGCGTTAAGTATCGGGAGTTGAATCTGAAATTCGGTCGGACAGGAGATATGACTCTGACCCGGATGATGGAGATTGCCACCAAGTACGCCAATGGTGAATAAGAAGACCGACTCCGGAGTGGTAAGCACAAATCAGTCGCCCACGAAACCGAAGGAGGAAACTCCAGTCGAAAGCAGAAGCATAAAGCCGAGCTAGTCGCTCCTGGTGAAGCCTTAGCCGTGACTCAGGGGAAGTTCAAGGGGAAACCTAATGGACCGTGGAACCCCAAGAAGGTAAAAGATCAAGATGGAAATGATGTGCTGGTTTTACCATGCCACATTCACACCAAGAAATATGAGGAGGATAATTTCATTTACCCAAAGCATACCACTCGACAATGTCAACTCCTAATCCAACAATTCCGGGAGAAACAGCCCAAGGAAAAGGAGAAGGAAGCAGACAAAGTTGAGGATGAGGAGGAGGATGATGATGGTTACCCCCACGTCAATTCCACTCTGATGATTTTAGCTGATGTTTAGAGTAAGAGTCGACAGAAAGTCATCAACAGAGAAGTAAACATGGTCGCCCCGGTGACACCCAGTTATTTGAAGTGGTCTCAGACTGCCATACCATTCGACCAGTCCGATCACCCAGCGCACATAGCCACCCCTGGGAGGCAAGCGTTGGTGGTCGACCCAATGGTCGAAGGCACCCGATTGACTAAGGTTCTGATGGATGGTGGCAGTGGCCTGAATATACTGTATGCGAAGACGTTGAAGGGAATGGGCATTCCCATATCCAGACTCAGTGAAAGCAATATGAGTTTCCATGGAGTCATTCCAGGCAAGAAGGCTGCATCACTCGGCCAGATTGCTCTCGACGTGGTTTTCGGTGATTCCAAGAATTACCGCAAAGAAAAGTTGACATTTGAAGTTGTGGATTTCCAAAGTGCTTATCACGCTATTCTGGGCAGGCCAGCTTAAGCATGTTTTATGGCTTGACCATGCTATGTGTACCTCAAACTGAAGATGCCTGATCCTAAGGGCGTGATCACTATCACTGGCAATAGAAAGAAGGCAGAAGAATGCTTCCAGAAGGGCTCGAAGATCGCCGATGCGCAGATGGCAGTAGTGCAATTGCAGGAATATCAAAAAAATGCAGATCTGAGTGATTGCCTGCGAGCTAAGAAGCCTGCCACGGATTCAGCATTTCAGTCATCTGGTGAGACGAAACCGATTCATGTTCACCCGACTGATCCCAATGCTGCTCCGACCCACATTTCAACAACACTCGACTCCAAATAGGAAGAAGCGCTCATCCAGTTCCTCCGTGAGAACTGGGACATCTTTGCATAGAAACCATCTGACATGCCAGGTGTTCCCAGGGGACTAGCTGAGCATCGTTTGTGAGTCGACCCAAAAGTAAAACCAGTCAAAGAACATCTTCGATGGTCCGCCGTACAGAAGAGGAAGGCAATCGGTGAAGAAGTGGCTCGGCTTCTGGCAGCTGAGTTTATCCGAGAGATTTACCACTCCGAGTGGTTAGCTAATGTTTTCATGGTCCCAAAGAAGGACGATTCACTTGCATGTGCATCGACTTCAAACATATCAATCGGGCCTGCCTAAAAGATCACTTTCCTCTCCCTCGCATCGACCAAATAGTCGACTCGACAGCGGGGTGCGAGCGTTTGTCCTTCTTGGACGCTTATTCCGGGTACCATCAGATCCGTCTATACGGACCCGATGAGATAAAAACAACTTTCATCACCCCATTTGGATACTTCTGTTATGTCACTATGCCATTCGGTTTGAAGAACGCTGGAGCCACATTCATGCGGATGATTCAGAAGTGCCTGCTCACTCAGATCGGTCGGAATGTGGAAGCACACATGGATGACATTGTGGTCAAGTCACGTAAAGGTTCCGACCTACTGGCTGACCTTGCTGAAACCTTTGCCAACCTCAGAAGGTATGATATCAAGCTTAATCCATCAAAGTGCATGTTTGGAGTTCCAGGCAGAAAATTACTCGGTTTTGTCGTTTCCGAACGAGGGATCGACGCTAACCTAGAGAAAGTGGGTTCCATACTCTGGATGAAACGCCCTGTGCATGTGCATGATGTCCAGAAGCTCACTGGTTGTTTGGCCACCCTAAGTCGATTCATTTCTCGCCTCGGTGAAAAGGCACTGCCTCTTTACCGACTGATGAAGAAGTCAGATAAGTTCGAGTGGACTCCTGAAGCTGATGCAGCATTTGCAGAGCTTAAAGCCCTACTTTCCACCCAGCCAGTGCTTGCTGCCCCAATCAGCAAAGAGCCTTTACTGCTTTACATTGCAGCCACTGGACAAAGTCGTCAGTACAGTACTTACGGTCGAGCGGGAAGAAGAAGGAAAAGCTTACAAAATTCAGTGCCCAGTATACTATGTTTCTGAAGTTTTGACTCCATCAAAGCAAAGATATCCACATTATCAGAAACTTGTTTATGGGATCTATATGACCACGAAGAAGGTTGCACATTACTTCTCTAATCACTCCATTACAATCGTCAGCGACACTCCGTTATCAGAGATTCCGAACAATAGAGATGCAACTGGTTGAGTGGCAAAGTGGGCGATTGAACTCCTTCCCTTAGATATCAAATTCGAGGTAAAGAAAGCTATCAAGTCCCAAGAAATTGTAGATTTCCTCGCCGAGTGGATAGAACAACAACTACCGACTCAAGTACACTCGGATCATTGGACCATGTTCTTTGATGGTTCCAAGATGCTGAATGGTTCCGGTGCTGGGGTAGTACTGGTATCCCCCCAAGGAGACAAGCTTAGATATGTCCTCCAGATTCACTTTGATTCTTCCAATAACGAAGCAGAATATGAAGCACTCTTGTATGGGTTGCGTATGGCCATTTCACTCGGCGTCCGCCGCCTCATGGTCTATGGCGACTCAGATTTGTTAGTCAATCAAGTGATGAAGGAGTGGGACGTCAGAAGCCCAGCCATGAGTGGTTACTGCAACGCAGTGAGAAAGCTGGAAAAGAAGTTTGAAGGGTTAGAGCTCCATCATATCCCCCGACTGAAAAATCAAGCAGCAGATGATTTAGCAAAGATAGGCTCCAAGAGAGAAGCCATTCCCAGTAATGTGTTCCTGGAGCATATTCATGCACCTTCAGTTCAAGAAGATCCCTTCAATGAAGAACCCCCACAGCCTAAGAGTGCCACAGATTCGACTGAAGTCGAGGTCCTAGCCGTGGTCGACTTGATCATGGAGCTATTGGTCATCACCCCCGACTGTACAGTACCATACATTGGATATATCCTTAGGAAAGAGCTCCCAGAAGACGAAGAAGAGGCTCGACAGATCGTCCGCTGATCCAAGGCCTATACTGTAATAAGAGGACAACTTTTCAGAGAAAGTGCAACTAGGGTTAGCCAGAAATGCATAACACCAGAAGAAGGCCGAGTGATGACAAATTTAAAGCAATAATAAAGAGCCGCCCGGGTTAATAAAACTGAGAAAATTAACTCGGAAAGAAATTTTTTGGAAGCTCCGTTGGATTTGATTTACCAAATCCATAATTATTGTATACTCTTTGATAGATATAGCGCAACCCAAATTAATTCCTAATCCTTATTTTATCCACAACATCCATTCGGGGACCTGTGGTCACCATGCGTCCTCTCGGACCATTGTGGCTAAAGCATACCGAGCTGGATTTTATTGGCCATGAGCAAATGAAATGGCGAAAGATATAGTCGACAGATGTGAAGGCTGCCAGTTCTACTCCAATATGTCGCACAAACCTACATCAGCCCTGAAGACCATCCCACTCGTCCGGCCCTTTGCTGTTTGGGGATTGGACATGGTTGGTCCACTGAGGACTGGTAGGAGCGGCTTCACTCATGTGCTTGTAGCAGTCGACGAGTTTACCAAATGGATCGAAGCCAAGCCTATTAAGAATCTTGAAGCTAGTACTACTGTCAGCTTCATCAGAGAGTTGATTTTCAGATATGGGGTTCCACACAGCATCATCACCGACAACGGATCAAACTTCGATTCTGATGAGTTCAGAACCTTCTGCGCCTCACAAGGCACATGAGTCGACTATGCCTCGGTCGCCCATCTCTAGTCGAATGGACAAGCAGAAAGAGCAAATGGCCTGATTCTCAGAGAACTGAAACCCCGACTGACGCGAGATCTCAAGCACGCAGTGGGTGCCTGGGTTGATGAACTTCCTTCAGTTCTATGGGGATTGAGGACAACTCCTAATCAGTCGACTGGTCGAACTCCATTCTTCTTGGTCTATGCAACTGAAGCTGTTCTACCAAGTGACTTGCTTCATAATGCTCCACGAGTTGAGCTCTTCTCTAAAGATGAAGCAGAACAAGCTCGGCAAGACGTAGTCAACCTCCTAGAGGAGGAAAGAGAGATGGCCTTGATCCGGTCGACCATTTATCAACAAGACCTACGTCGATTCCATGCTAGACACGTGAAGGGTCGAGCTTTTCAAGAGGGAGACTTGGTTCTTTGAGTGGATTAGCAGAAACCACAAAAGCTCGCCCCAGCTTGGGAAGGCCCCTTCATTGTCACCAGAGTGCTCCACAATGGAGCATACCACCTTTACAGTGTCGAGCACAAGAAGGACGAGCCACGGGCTTGGAACGCGGAGCTGCTCCGCCCCTTTTATACTTAAGTATTCATTCGAATAAAATGTAATAAGAAATACCATTGTAATTTGTTTACCAAAGACAAGAGCTTTATAGTCCTCTGGCACGATTGTTGCTGCTTTTGTTTATGTCTGAAAACCCCCAGTGGGTGACTAAGCCGCGAATCCGTTTCGCCTAAGTTCCAAAGAAAATCCTACCGAGTGGTGAGCCAGCCTCCCACTCGGGGGCTTAGCTGCGAACCCGTTTCTCCTAAGTTTTCAAAATCCTACGCAGTGGTGAGCCAGTCTCCCACTCGGGGTCTTAGCTGCAGTCTAGTACTCGCCTAAGTTTGAAAAAATCCTACAGAGTGGTGAGCAGTCTCCCACTTGGAGGCTTAGCTGTAGTCTAGTACTCGCCTAAGTTTGAAAAAATCCTACCGAGTGGTGAGCAATCCTCCCACTCGGGGGCTTAGCTGCAGTCCAGTACTCACCTTAGTTTGAAAAAATCCTACCGAGTGGAGAGCAACCCTCCCACTCTGGGGCTTAGCCGCAGTCCAGTACACGCCTAAGTTTGAAAAAATCCTATCGAGTGGTGAGCCAGTCTCCCACTCGGGGGCTTAGCTGCGAACCCATTTCGCCTAAGTTTTCAAAATCCTACCGAGTGGTGAGCCAGTCTCCCACTTGGGGGCTTAGCTGCAGTCCAGTACTCGCCTAAGTTTGAAAAAATCCTACCGAATGGTGAGCCAGTCTCCCACTCGGAGGCTTAGCTGAAGTCCAGTACTCGCCTAAGTTTGAAAAAATCCTACCAAGTGGTGAGCAATCCTCCCACTCGGGGGCTTAGATGCAGTACAGTACTCGCCTAAGTTTGAAAAAATCCTACCGAGTGGTGAGCCAGTCTCCCACTCGGAGGCTTAGCTGCAGTCCAGTACTCGCCTAAGTTTGAAAAAAATCCTACCGAGTGGTGAGCCAGTCTCCCACTCGGGGGCTTAGCTGTAGTCCATTACTCGCCTATGTTTGAAAAAATCCTACCAAGTGGTGAGCAATCCTCCCACTCGGGGGCTTAGCTGCAGTCCTGTACTCGCCTAAGTTTAAAAAAAATCCTACCGAGTGGAGAGCAACCCTCCCACTCGGAGGCTTAGCTGCAGTCCAGTACTCACCTAAGTTTGAAAAAATCCTACCGAGTGGAGAGCAACCCTCCCACTCGGAGGCTTAGCTGCAGTCCAGTACTCGCCTAAGTTTGAAAAAATCCTACCGAGTGGATAGAAATCCTCCCACTCGAGGGCTTAGCTGCAGTCCAGTACTCGCCTAAGTTTAAAAAAATCCTACTGAGTGGAGAGCAACCCTCCCACTCAGAGGCTTAGCTATAGTCCAGTACTCGCCTAAGTTTGAAAAAATCCTACCGAGTGGTGAGCAACCCTCCCACTCGGAGGCTTAGCTGTAGTCCAGTACTCGCCTAAGTTTGAAAAAATCCTACCGAGTGGTGAGCAATCCTCCCACTCGGGGGCTTAGCTGCAGTCTAGTACTCGCCTAAGTTTGAAAAATCCTACTAAGTAGAGAGCAATCCTCCCACTCGGGGGCTTAGCTGCAGTCCAGTACTCGCCTAAGTTTTAAAAATCCTACCGAGTGGAGAGCAATCCTCCCACTCGGGGGCTTAGCTGCAGTCCAGTACTCGCCTAAGTTTGAAAAAATCCTACCGAGTGGAGAGCAACCCTCCCACTCAGAGGCTTAGCCGCAGTCTAGTACTCGCCTAAGTTCGAAAAATCCTACCGAGTGGAGAGCAACCCTCCCACCCGGGGGCTTAGCCGCAGTTCAGTACTCGCCTAAGTTCGAAATACATCCCTATCCGCAAGGACGACGAGGTGCAGGTCGACTGCAACCTTCTCCTTCGGAGCTATGCCACAAGTACGATGTGCGCTCCATCCCTATCCGCAAGGACGACGAGGTGCAGGTCGACTGCAACCTTCTCCTTCGGAGCTATGCCACAAGTACAATGTGCGCTCCATCCCTATCCGCAAGGACAACGAGGTGCAGGTCGACTGCAACCTTCTCTTTCGGAGCTACGCCACAAGTACAATGTGCACTCCATCCCTATCCGTAAGGACGACGAGATGCTTGTCGACTGCAATGCGTGCTCCGTCCCTATCCGCAAGGACGATGAAGTGCAGGTCGACTGGAGTCATCACCTTAGAGCTGCATCTCAAGCACAAAGATTATTTCGAGCGAAGAACAAAGTCCACTCGAAGGCAAGCGCAAGCATATTCGGAAATAAACCAAGTTCGGATAAATCCTAAAGTACCGGACAATAGATCAAAAGTATTCGAGCATCAAGCCCGAAGGAGTTTAACGGTTACATAATCACTCACCATTCTGAGGCAAATAAAAGTGAGGCATAATGTTTTTTCGGTCACGCATCAGGAGAAGGACTGGCTGGGTCGCAGAAATTGTCAAGGTCAATGTTGTCTGCAATGTGAGTGGCAGCCTCAAGGAAGGTATCCATGAAAGACTGGAAAGTGTGCCTCTTCGTGTTAGCAACCTTGAGTTCCGCCAGCTTGTCTTCTCTGACGTCCTTGCAGTGCACTCGGACCAAAGACAACGCGACATCAGCACCACAGCGAGCGGATGACTTCTTCCATTCTTGCACACGCTCGGGGATTTGATTTAGTCGAGTCATCAAGGACTCTAGGTCTTGAGACAGTTCCGCCTGAGGCCAGAGTTTAGCATCAACCCGAGTCATCGCAGCTTTCAGGCGGGCAAGATAAGCAACCACATTGTCCATACGAGATTCCAACCGTAGCACGGTCATCGCAACATCATCCTTGACTAGACAGTTTATGGGATCAAGACCCGTCTCGACCCGCCCAGTTTCTGCTTCAAAGTCTTGGCAAAATTCTGCACGGTCGAGTGAATGATGAGTCGACTGTATAATTAGACTTGGCAGTCGATAGAAATAAGACAAATTAATCAGTACCTTCAAGTTTCAAAACCAGCTTTGCAGCAAGCTGGCCCAGATAAGACTCCAGTTCGCCATTCTTGGCCTTGAGACCCCCAAGCTCGTCGGTCAGTTTCTCCTTGTCCTTCTTCAGTTGCTCGACCTCCCGATTGGCGTCGGAAACAGCAGTCTTCAGCTTGGAGTTTTCTTCTTCTAACTTGCCGAGTAAAGCAAGCTTCTTGTCAGCAAGTGCTGTTTTATCGCGCGCCTCCTTCTGTGCTGAAGCAAGATCCATGTCCTTCTTCTCCAAAGCCTGCTTCATTTTCTCTAAAGAAACAACACTCTTTAGACGGGCTTGGAGTTGGCGGTTTTCACTATGTACATCTTCTCGAGAGGAGTCACTCGGTTCAAAAAATGGAAAGGAAAAGTGCCAGCAGTGGGATATACAGTTAGCGATTGGTTACCTCCCATGACAGCTACTTCGTCACGAGCGGTCTTGAGATTCTTCTTGGCCAATTCCAGATCAAGGTTGAGGCTGATTTGCTGTTTGTTCATTGCAGAAAGCTGAGCCCCAAGATCACAAGATTTCTGCAATTAAAGCCATATCAGTCGACAGAGATAAAAGACATCACAATGATAGCTACTCTAAGACTACCACCGAATCAAACATTCAATGGCAATCTCGGGGACTACACCCAGTGGGTGCACTTAGCGTGCCCCCACTGATTTTGTAAAAAAAGAGAGAGGTTCAGATTCTCAGACCACGGTCGACTGCCCGCAGTCAACTATGGTCTCGGGGACTACACCCAGTGGGTGCACTCAGCGTGCCCCCACTAGTTTTGGTTCCACTCGGCGTGGCCTGCCTAGTTTGAGTTGCAAAAAAAAAACAAAGTTCCTATTCTCAGACCACAGTCGACTGCCCACAGTCAACTCTGGTCTTGGGGACTACACCTAGTGGGTGCACTCAGCGTGCCCCCACTAGTGCAAAGATTCAGCTTGAATCGACACAAAGGGACATACAATTTCAAAACAGTCACACCCCAGTAGGTGATCAGACAAGAAAATATGGTCGATCAGAAAATCAACTAACCTAGACATTGGCTTGCAGAGCAGCTCCAGCGTTGAAGGCTATCTGACTAGCCTCATGCAACACTTTCATTTGCCCCATCACAAGATTCAACTGATGAAGAGCTTCCTTGGCAGCAGCCGGCGGATCGTCCAGAGTTTGATATGCAGTAAAAAGTGATGAAGGCAGAGCAATCGAAGCAGCCGCCGGATCTGAGGAAGAGAGTTGTATCGGCGCAGCAAGAGTCTGAGCAGCTGATCCTGAGGGGCAATCAGTCGACAGAGGAATGGTGAAGGTGACGTTGGTTCGAGCCAGATCCGTCGATCGCTCGACCGTCGTCCCAGGTGTCACAGTCGACCGAAGAACCTAGACTTTAGGCGCCCTCCCGCCCAGTTCCTTGTCCTTCCTCCTCCTCCCTCTTAGCGGTACTTCTTCTTCATCATCTGGGAGAACAACAATGTCTCGTGGAACTGCAATAAACAGAGAAAGCCATAAGGATAATTGACAAACCGACCAGTCGACCTAATGAATTCAAATCAGACAGACTTACTGGCTTTTGAGGTGACGGTGTCGTCAGCTTCCTCGTCGGCTGGAGTCTTGTCAATATCCATATCAGTCGCAGCAGAGGTCGGGCTATATAGGTTCCTCATCCACTCGGTCAAAACAAGAAAAACCGGTCGGAACAGGAAATTGGTCGGAACAAGTAAATACAAGAAGAACGTTTACCCAGAGGCAACAGGGAAGTCCATCTTGATTCTAGGCAAGGTCTTCTGAGCCTTCGAAGGATTAATTTTGGGCTGCTTGGTGACCTTCTCACTCAATTCTGGAGTCGAGGACCGGGCGCGCTTGTGAGATGGATCATTTGACGCCACAACATTGCCGCGCTTGCTCACGGGATCATGGCGCAGCTTCGATCGACGTTCAGAACGAGGCGGTGAGTCGGCCACTTCCTCATCGTCCGACTCGTCGCTCTCGTCTTCATCATCGTCAGCAGGGAACTCCCACTTGCTGCTCTCCTCGGCACTGTCCTCGCCCTCGTGGTCTTGCTCCAGAGCTTGTTCACCATTGGGCATTGAATACATCTTCGTGTAGATCTGCGAAACAAGGGACCGATCATACATCAATCGGATCAACAGTCAGTCGGAAAATACGTTCAAAACCTCAGTTACGATGACCAGACCTTATCCGGCAGGTTGTTGTTGCTGAAAGGGTCGACTCTCCTAGCACCTCTGGGGTTGTCCTTGTTTCCGGTGATACCCATCAACCACTCGGCCACTATTTTGGCCTCCACCTCCTCCGGATGAACCCGAGCACTGTCGCCAGCCCCGGAGTACATCCACATGGAGTGGTCACGAGCCTGGAGAGGTTGGATCCGCCGACTGAGGAACACCTCGAGCAGATCCGTACCGGTGACACCTTGGTTGATCAGTTTGACTACTCTCTCGACTAGCATGCCTGTCTCTGCCTTCTCCGCAGCGGTCACTTTCAATGAAGATGGAGTTTGAACGCGGTCAAAAGAGAAAGGGGGGAGCCCGGTTGACTGGCCTGGGGTCACGATATCCTGGCAGTAGAACCAGGTCGACTGTCAGCCCCTGACCGACTCCAGAAGTGTCATCGGGGGAAAAGAACTCCTCTTCCTCTTCCTCTTCTAAATGCCCAAACCCCCCCACATCTAAATAACGTGGGTCTTCTCATCGTTCGAGTTCGCTTTCTTCATAGTTTGGGATCGGATGGTTAAAATGTGCTTGAAAAGACCCCAGTGCGGTCGGTACCCCAGGAAATTGTCACACATGGAGACGAATGCAGCAAGATATGTGATGGTATTGGGAGTAAAATGGTGGAGTTGGGCACCAAAGAAATTCAGGAAAACTCGAAAGAAGGGGTGTGGTGGAAGTGAGAAGCCGCGGTCGACATGAGTGGCGAGCAGAACACACTCACCCGGTTGCGGCTGCGGCTCCGCTTCCCACCTCGGCAGACGGGCAGATTTATGGACGATCAGCCCTAGCTCTGCCATATCATCCAAGTCCTCCTGCCGAAGCGAAGATCGGATCCAATCTCCTGGGATCCAACCCGATGGCAGCCCCGAGCGTGATGAAGACCCCCGATTCATCTTCTTGTTCTTCGCCGCCCCCGTCGTCTTCTTCGCACGCTCTAGTGCCGCCGTTTTGTCCTTCCCCATAGCGGCAGAACTGCGGCATCGAGAGCAGTTGGGCTGGACGGAGTGGAGATGCGAGGGGAAGAAGAAGGGAAATGGACGCGCACAGTGCAAAGGTCTGCTTCCGAGTGGCTGACGTGTGGGCCCGAGCGATCCTGTCAAATCCCCCCAACAGTCGCACACGGGATACATGGCGAATAAGGTGGCGCGGAAATCAAAACGTCCTATTTATCTACTTCACTTACCACAGAGTGCTCCGCCTGGCGCGCTTCCACCAAAATTTCGAATCCCGTGAAATCCGGGATCCTCTACAACCGATCACGCCAAAGATATCATGTCAAAGATGTCACTCGACAGATGTCATCGTATAAGCCAGTCGGCAATTTTTTAATCGATCAAGGCGACTGAAACAAAGCTGAAGTTCTAACAACTGGCCTCCACCGGGAGATGAAGACAAGGCAAAGCCAGAGCAGAAGCAAGGTCAACTCCATCCTTCTTTTTTCACTCAAACCTCGATCCATTCGGGGGCTAATGATGAGGACACGAACCTGGGGTAGGGTAATAGGCCTGACCTATACGTCCTACCTAAGGTCCTTGTCATAAGAACAAAATAAGTTCAAGAATCAAAAGAAGGGATCCATCATAGGTGTCGAGTGAAGTCCACTCGACCTACCATTCACTCGGAGATCTCTCTTTATCCGGGTCACTCGACCATGAAACCACTTGACATATAAGAAGACCTAAAGCCACTCTACGTAGCAACGGTCAGGTATTTACTCATATATTTAATGATCATTTGTAGCACTTCAATACAGGCGTTACCTGTAATGCCACCCCTTTATGTACATTGAATCCTATGTAACAGAGGGGAGCTGGGGTCCTGGCACACTCTATATAAGCCATCCCCCTCCTTTGGGACAAGGGTTCGCATCCCCTGTAATACACATGCTCATAATCCAGTCGACCGCCTCCGGGCTCCGAGACGTAGGTCTATTACTTCCTCTGAGAAGGGCCTGAACTCGTTAAACCTGCGTGTACAACTCCTCCATAGCTAGGATCTTACCTCTACATTCCTACCCCCATTCTACTGTCAGACTTAGAACCACGACATATTCCAATGATGTGCTTCCTCAAATTGCCCTATGTCTTCATGAGCAAGCGATTTGGATGCACACCCACTTAGTTTCTTTTTGAGCTTTCATACACTTATAGCTCTAGTGCATCCGTTGTATGGCAATCCCTACTCACTCACATTCATATCTATTGATGGGCATCTCCATAGCCCGTTGATACGCCTAGTTGATGTGAGACTATCTCCTTCTCTTTTTGTCTTCTCCACAACCACCATATTCTATTCCACCTATAGTGCTATATCCATGGCTCACGCTCATGTATTGCGTGAATGTTGAAAAAAAAAATTAGAACATCAAAAGTAGGAAACAATTGCTTGGCTTGTCATTGGCGTTGTGCATGATTTAATACTTTGTGTGATGAAGATGGAGCATAGCCAGATTATATGATTTTGTAGGGATAACTTTCTTTGTCCATGTTATTTGAGAAGACATGATTGCTTTGTTAGTATGTTTGAAGTGTTATTGTTTTGTGTCAATATTAAACTTTTGTTTTGCATCTTATGGATCTGAATATTCGTGCCACAATAAATAAAATTACATGGATAATTATGTTTTTATCATGTTTTTCCTCATCAAAAATTCTGTTTTTATCATTTACCAACTCAAGGACGAGTAGGAGTTAAGCTTGGGGATGCTTGATACGTCTCCAACGTATCTATAATTTTTGTTTGTTCCATGCTATTATATTATCTGTTTTCGATGTTTTATATGCATTAATATGCTATTTTATATTATTTTTGGGACTAACTTGTTAACCCAGAGCCTAGTGCCAGTTTCTGTTTTTCCTTATTTTTGAGTTTCGTCGAAAAGTATCAAATGGAGTCCAAACGGAATAAAACTTTACGATGATTTTTCTTGGACCAGAAGACACCTACGAGACTTGGAGATGAAGTCAGAAGACCCACGAGGCGCCGACAAGCCGTAGGGGCGCGCCCTAGGGGGCGCCCCTGGCTTATGGGCCCCTTGGGAGTCCATCGACCTCCCTCTGAGTCCTATAAATTCCCAAATATTCCCAAACCCTCAGAATCATCCATGAAAATACTTTTCCACCGCCACAACCTTCTGTTCCTACGAGATCCCATCTTGGGGCCTTTTCCGGTGATCTGCCGAAGGGGGGTTCGATCACGAAGGGCATCTACATCAACCCTATTGCCCTTCCGATGAAGCGTGAGTAGTTTACCTCAGTCCTACAGGTCCATAGCTAGTATCTAGATGGCTTGTTCTCTCTCTCTCTATGTTCTTCAATACCATGTTCTGCTCGATGTTCTTGGAGTTCTATCCAAAGTAATCTTCTTTTGCGGTGTGTTTGTTAACAGCCGATGAATTGTGGATTTATGATCAGATTATCTATGAATATTATTTGAATCTTCTCTGAATTCTCATATGCATGATTTTATATCTTTGTATTCCTCTTCGAATTATCGGTTTGGTTTGGCCAACTAGATTGGTATTTCTTGCAATGGGAGAGATGCTTAGTTTTGGGTTCAATCTTGCGGTGTCCTCACCGAGTGACATAGTAGGGGTAGCAAGGCACGTATTGTATTTTTGCCATCAAGGATAAAAAGATGGGGTTTTCATCACATTGCTTGAGTTTATCCCTCTACATCATGTCATCTTACTTAAGGCGTTACTCCATTCTTTATGAACTTAATACTCTAGATGCATGCTGGATAGTGGTCGATGTGTGGAGTAATAGTAGTAGATGTAGGTAGGAGTGGGTCTACTTGACACGAACGTGATGCCTATATGCATA
Source organism: Triticum urartu (assembly GCF_003073215.2). Taxonomy (NCBI): domain Eukaryota; kingdom Viridiplantae; phylum Streptophyta; class Magnoliopsida; order Poales; family Poaceae; genus Triticum; species Triticum urartu. Next base: position 267,956,630 of record NC_053025.1, on the reverse strand, counting down.
ATCATTGCCTTGGATATCGTCATAACTTTGCGCTTTTCTATCAATTGCTCGACAATAATTTGTTCACCCACTGTGCGTTCAAGAGAGAAGACTCTAGTGAAACCTATGGCCCCCGGGTCTATTTTCCATCATATATTTTCAGATCTATAAACCAAAACACCCAAAAATATCATCTTGCAATTTATTTACTTTTATTTTGTTTTATATTTTAATAATATTTTATACCTAGCTCTATCATATCTCACCTTTGCAATTGACCGTGAAGGGATTGACAACCCCTTTATCGCGTTGGGTGCAAGTGTTTGATTGTTTGTGCATGTGCATAGATGCAAGACTTGCTTGTACCTGATACATCCATTTTGCATTAAGATTTTATATTGATATTTATTGCATTATGGGTGATATTACACATTATGGTACAATATGCCTTTTCTCTCTTATTTTACAAGGTTTACATGAACAGGGAGAATGCCGGCAGCTAGAATTCTAGACTGGAAAAGGAGCAAATCCGAGAGACCTATTCTGCACAACTCCAAAAGTCTTGAAACTTAATGGAGAATTATTTTCGAATATATATAAAATATTGGGGGAAGAAAGCACCTGAGGGGACCCACCAGGTAGCCACAAGGGTGGGGGTGCGCCCCCTACCTTGTCGCCCACCTGGCAGGCTCCCGGTGCCCATCTTTTGCTATATGAAGGTTTTTTACCTGGAAAAAATGAGGAGGAAGTTTTCGGGACGAAGCATCAACGTCTCGAGGCGGAACTTGGGCAGAACCTATCTAGGGCTCCGACGAACCTGTTCTACCGGGGAAACTTCCCTCCCAGAGGGGGAAATCAAAGCCAGCGTCATCACCAATGATCCTCTCATCGAGAGGGGGTCAATCTCCATCAACATGTTCACCAGCACCATCTCCTCTCAAACCCTAGTTCATCTCTTGTATCCGATCTTTGTCTCAAAACCTTAGATTGGTACATGTGGGTTGGTAGTAGTGTTGATTACTCCTTGTAGTTGATGCTAGTTGGTTTATTTGGTGGAAGATCATATGTTTAGATCCTCAATGATAATTATGACTCCTCTGATTATGAACATGAATATGCTTTGTCAGTAGTTACGTTTGATCCTGAGGACATGGGAGAAGTCTCTCTACAAGTAATCATGTGAATTTGGTATTCGTTTGATATTTTGATGAGATGTATGTTGTTTCTCCTCTAGTGGTGTTATGTGAACGTCGACTACATGACACTTCACCATTGTTTTGGCCTAGGGGAAGGCATTGGGAAGTAATAAGTACATGTTGGTTGCTAGAGTGACAAAAGCTTAAACCCTAATTTATGTGTTGCTTCGTAAGGGGCTGATTCAGATCCATATGTTTCATGCTATGGTTAGATTTATCTTAATTCTTTCTTCGTAGTTGCGAATGCTTGCGAGAGGTGTTAATCATAAGTGGGAGGCTTGTCCAAGGAAGGACAACACCCAAGCATCGGTCCACCCACATATCAAATTATCAAAGTAACGAACATGAATCATATGAGCATGATGAAAACTAGCTTGACAATAATTCCCATGTGTCCTCGGTAGCGTTTTGCTTTATATAAGACTTTGTCCAGGCTTGTCCTTTGCTACAAAAAGGATTGGGCCACCTTGCTGCACCTTAGTTACTTTTATTACTTGTTAGCCGTTAGGAATTGTCTTATCACAAAACTATCTGTCATCGATAATTTCAGTGCTTGCAGAGAATACCTTGATGAAAACAGCTTGTCATTTCCATCTGCTCCTCGTTGGGTTCGACACCCTTACTTATTGAAAGGACTACAATAGACCCCCTATACTTTTGGGTCATCAAGACTCTTTTCTGGCGCCGTTGCCGGGGAGTGAAGCACCTTTGGTAAGTGGAGTTTGGTAAGGAAACATTTATAAAGTGTGCTAAAATTTACTATCACTTGTTACTATGGAAAATAATCGTTTGAGGGGTTTGTTTGGGGTATCTTTACCCCGAACGGAAGAGAAAAGAGTTTCTGCTCAACCTATTGCACCTATTGAAAATATTTATTATGAAATTCCTTCGGGTATGATATAGAAACCGCTAGCTAATCCTTATACATGAGATGGAACATTACATCCTCATATGCACCTAATCTATGTGGTTGAAGTTTGTGGATTATTAAAGTTTGCAGGTTTGCCCAAGGATGAAGTCAAGAAGAAGGTCTTCCCTTTATCTTTGAAGGAGAAGGCATTGACATTGTATAAGCTATGCCATGATATTAGGACTTGGAACTACAATCGATTGAAATTGGAATTTCATTAGAAGTTTTATCCTATGCATCTAGTTCATCATGATCGGAATTACACATATAATTTTTGGCCTCGTGAAGGAGAAAGTATCGCTCAAGCTTGGGGGAGGCTTTACTCAATGTTATATTCATGCCCCAATCACGAGCTCTCAAAATAAATTATTATTCCGAATTTTTATGCTCGGCTTTCTCGTAATAATTAATCCATGCTCGATACTTCTTGTACTGGTTCTTTTATGAAGAAGACTATTGAATTTAAATGGGATTTATTGGAAAGAATTAAACGCAACTCTGAAGATTGGGAACTCGATGAAGGTAAGGAGTCGGGTATAAACCTTAAGTTTGATTATGTTAAATCTTTCATGGATACCGATGCTTTTCGTGATTTTAGAACTAAATATGGACTTGACTTTGAGAGAGTAGCTTCTTTTGTGAATCTTTTGCTACTCATGTTGATCTCCCTAAGGAGAAGTCGTTTAAATATCATCCTCCCCTTGAATTAAAAGTAGTAGAACCTATTAAAGTTGAAGAAGAAACCATTACTTATAATTTAGATCATGTTGTTCGTACTGCTTATATTGAGAAACCACCTTTTCCTGTTAGGATAAAGGATCATGCTAAAGCTTCAACTATGGTTCGTAAGAGTTATACTAGAACACCTACACCCCCTGAACAAATTAAAGTTGAACCTAGTATTGCTATGGTTAAGGATCTCTTGGTTGATAATATACATGGGCATGTTATTTACTTCTGTGATGAAGTTGCTAGAATTTCCAAACCTGATGATAAAGATAAACATGGACATGTTGTTTACATGCCTGTAGTTTCTGTTAAAATAGGAGATCATTGTTATCATGGCTTGTGTGATGTGGGTGCTAGTATGAGTGCAATTCCTTTTACTTTATATCAAGAAATTATGAATGATATTGCACCTGCTGAAATAGAAGATATTGATGTTACTATTAAGCTTGCCAATAGAGATACTATATCACCAATTGGGATTGTTAGAGATGTTGAAGTCTTGTGTGGGAAAATAAAATACCCTACTGATTTTCTTGTTCTTGGTTCCCCACACGATGACTTTTGTCCCATCATATTTGGTAGACCTTTCTTGAACATTGTTAATGCTAAGATAGACTACAAGAAAGATATTGTTACTGTCGGTTTTGGGGATATGTCTCATGATTTTAGTTTCTCTAAATTTCGTAGACAACCCCACTATAAATAATTGCCTAGTAAGGATGAAATTATTGGTCTTGCTTCTAATGCCGTGCCTCCTACTGATCCGTTAGAACAATATTTGCTAGACCATGAGAATGATATGTTTAAGAATGAAAGGAAGGAATTAGATAGAATATTCTTTAATCAAGGGCCTATTTTGAAACAGAATTTGCCTGTTGAAAACCTTGGGGATCCTCCTCCACCCAAGGGTGATCCCGTGTTTGAGCTTAAACAATTACCTTATAGTTTGAAATATGCTTATCTTGATGAAAAGAAGATATATCCTATTGTTATTAGTGCTAACCTTTCAGAGCATGAAGAAAAGAGATTATTGAAAACTCTGAAGAAGCACTGTGCCGCTACTGGATATACTCTTGATGATCTTAAGGGCATTAGTCCCACTCTATGTCAGCCCAAAATTAATATGGAGCCTGACACTACTAGGGAAAACCTTATACACAGAACTTTAGCAGTAGCGCGTGTTAAAAAAGCACACTGGTGCTAAGTAGCAGTAGCGCGCTGATGTAAACGGCGCTACAGATACAGTAGTAGCAGTAGTGCGCCTGAAGATAAAAGCGCTACTACTAAAATTCCCACGGCTTAGCCGATAGGCTACACATAGTAGTAGCGATCTACGTCGAACCGCGCTACCGCTACTTGCTTTCTAGCAGCGCGTTTATGCTGAAAGGCGCTACTGCTAAAGGAAATAAAATTAAATGGAAAGCAAATAGAAAAGTAAATGAAACTGAAAGAAATAGAAAAGGTGAAAGGAAAAAAAATAAAATGTAAAGAAAAATAAATGAAAAAGGGGAAAAGAGAAAGGAATAGCAGTAGCGCGTATCGAGGAACGTGCTATAGCTAGCTTAGTAGTAGCGCAATTCCTGGAATGCGCTACTGCTACTTGTGACTTAACCGCGCAGTTCGTTCTTCCCCACGGCCACTTCCCCCAAATCCAAGTCCTCCGCTGTCGCCATCGCCGTCACCCGTCGGCTGCCGCGCGCTCTCCCGTCGCTCTCTGCACACCCTTGACGCCGCCCGCGACCCCGGATTCTACACCGCCCCCGACCCCGACCTCGACGCCGCCTGCCCCTCCCTCGCCGCAGGTACCCAAGGTGAGCATACCTACTCCTCCCCCTCCCCTACCTCTGCCTAGGGTTCTTCAAATTTTAGTGGCATCAAATTAGTTAGGGTTCATCTATGGGTGGAAACGAATAGGATGCGGATGTTATCGGATATGGATGCGGCTCAAATGTTTTCTTAGATGATGTTTTCTTAGATGATGAATAAACACTATTGTAATGCATAATAAAATGAGTAAAATTTGACCACTTATTTCACTTTTAAGTTGGATAATTGGAATATCCGCTACCACTTTCTACCCCTAGGTTCATCAAATTAGATGGTAATTAGGGCAGTAGTTCCTAGGTACTAATTAGTTAGTAAGAACTAGGTACTAGTTTATTTTTATTTATAGTAAGTTTATTTTTTAGTAAGAACTAGTTGAACATGTCACATTTGTTGTTGTTTTTTTAGTTAAAGCAATTTTTCCCGCATCGACATCGACAATGCTTATCCCGCATCCTCGTCGTTGACTCGGTGGAGGACGCCTGCTTGACTAGATGGGCCATGTCCGGGACTGGGCTCCGTCGGGCTGGTACTGGGAGGCGCTACCTACCAGGGGCGCAGCTTAGTGAGGAGTCAGCCGTCGTTGACCCGAACCTTCTTTGGTGGCGGTCGCGTGGGCCAGTGATGGTCGAGAGGCTTGAGGACCCCGCGGAGGTGGTACGTCACCGTGTCAGCGAGGAAGGCGCACACGTCCATCGCTACTTGGTTGCGATGGAGCATGGGTTCTCCAATACCTGGCAGGTTCTCCAGGGATCTCACTGGAGCTATGATCCTGTGATGGTTCCTTCTCTTTGGGTGTCCACCGCCCGCGCCGATACCCGTTGTTCGCTAGGGTTTTAGTTGTATTAGTGATGTTATATGTATGATACTATTCGGGATGTATTGGTGATAATATTTGACGATGTACGGACGCAAGAGAAGATTTACTTTTGCTTATTGAATGCATGCTAATTTGAATACTTATTTATTTTACGATTTGGTTTTGCTTATTGAATGCTCATGTCAATATGAGTCCTATAAGATATTCTGAAATGTATATCTTGTGTTGCTCAAATAGGATATGTGCTTGCCCAAGTGGCCGGTCATGTTTGCAGGTTACACCTCCGAGTGGCCTATGTTTTGCCGGAGTGTTGATTCATTTCCGTTCCAGCAAATTTCAGGTGCTCGATATGTCCTATTTTAGCAAAGGTCATGCCGGATTTTTCCATGAATTTTGGCATGACTTGTGCTAGAATATGTAGGAAATATCAAGTGCCCTCAATTTGTGTGTTGAGTATCTTGGTAGTTGTCTTTGATCGATTTTCAATTAATGTTTCAACTATGAACATAGGAAATGTCTAACGATGAAAAGGATTTCGGTATTTGCAAATACTGCGAAGACGAGCGCGGCCTGTGCGACAGAATCTTCCTAGATGATGATAGGCGCCTCAGCATCAAGCTGGACGAGAACTTCCAAGTGGATACAATAAGTCACAACGACAAGTCTTTTATCGTAATTAAGAATGACATCTGCTTCATTTGCTTCAACTTATAATTTAATTTTTTTACTATTCTACTAGCGTATCCCCTCCCATGCAAGAGTTTTTGTCTTGGATAAGATAGGTTTCAGTCGTATGAAAACTACTATGGAGGTAAAGAGAGTTTACTTGAAGACCGAGCATGGTTGTATTTTCCATGCAAAATTATACAACGCAGACACCTACACCTATTTTGGATGCAAAACTTGGCAAGCACTATGCAAGACTTATGCATTTGAGCCTGATATGGTTATCACCTTTGATATTCATCCGAAAGATGATATTGAAGGTAATATCGACATCTGGGTCGATGTGCAGACGCCTCCAGTTATACCATTATGTGAGTTTCTCAACCATATTTATGTCTTTGAAATTGTTTATTCAAAAATGGTTGACAACTAATTTCTATTGACAGCTTATTTCTGTTCAAGCAAACATGTCCAACGCTTGGTAGACAGGACCTACTACTGTCCCGGGGCTGAACTAAACTGCGAGGAGATAAGTCATTATGTTTCATGGCTTGAGGATCTTCATACAGTTAAGACAAATTATTTTTCTGGACTTAAAAATCTTAGTACTCAAAACGTGCGACCAATAGTGTTCGTACTGAACTACGGTCACATCTATTTAGGAAAGATAGTAAGATTTTTACTATTTGTCCTTGGTGAATTATTTTTTAAGCTAAACTTCATTTCTAAGTATGTTACTATATGATGTTCTTCAACAGGGACTCCTGATGAATGTTGTGCCTCATTGGATCGAGACTAAAGGTCGCATGAGAATTGTTAGCTTACGGCCAAGATATCCTAAAATGCACTTTAGTGCATTCAGGATTTCTAATAGCGAGGAATGCTTAATAGTGAAAGACTGGAGCAAAATTGTGAACGATCGTAGAGAAGTACTAGGGGGCAGCAATCAAAAGCGCAGCCCACGATTAGGAGACAGGTTCATCTGCATGCTCCAACTTGATGAAGCAGGAGTGCTACACATGTTTTATGTCATTTTACCTGAGAGAGAGCAGCATGAGTGATTAGCTAGCTAGAAATGAGTTTGAAGATGATGATGTGCTACACTATGACTATCATGATTAAATAGCTAGTGTTGGTGGTAATGACTATGATGATTATTATTAGCTAGTGTTGGTGGTGATTAGATAGCTACCGCGGCTAGTGTTGGTGGTGATTAGCTAGCTAGAATGACTTTGAAGATGATGATGTGCTACACTATGACTATGATGATTAAATAACTACTGTTGGTGGTAATGACTATGATGATGATTAAATAGCTTGTGCTGGTGGATTAGATTCAAGTGGAGGCAACATGTAGTGCACATCGGAAGTATTACTAGTCCAAACTAGATCAAGTTTGGATTAGTAGTATACTTTTGACATGCACCACATATTGCCTCCACTTGAACCTAATCCACCTTCATTTGACACACTGTTATGGACATAATGATATAAACCTCATAATTGGTATTGTACCAAAATTTGTATAACGGCATATGAATACACTCAAAATAAAAAAATGAAAAAAGAATACTAGTAGTGATGGATAGTAAACACGCTGCTACTAGCTAGATTAGCAGCAGCGCGGGAGAGAACAAACGTTGCGACTATGTGTCTTAGCAGTAGCGCGTGTCGCACGCGCTACTGCTAAGTAATAGTTGTAGCACCTTATTAGTAGCACGGTGTCCCGCGCTACTAGTGGGCATTAAACCTGCGCTACTACTAGGGTTTTCCCCAGTAGTGTGATGCTAAACCGGTTGTTGATCACCAATGACGGTTAAATCCAAAAATAAAAGAAGTAGTAAGAAATGAAATACTAAAGCTTCCGGAGGCATGTATAATTTATCCTATTGCTGATAGTAGATGGGTAAGTCCCGTTCATTGTGTCCCTAAGAAGGGAGGTATTACTGTCGTTCCTAATGATAAGAATGAATTGATTCCACAAAGAATTGTTACAGGTTATAGAATGGTAATTGATTTTCGTAAATTGAACAAAACTAGTAGAAATGATCATTACCCTCTACCTTTTAGTGATCAAATGCTAGAAAGATTGTCCAAACATACACATTTTTGCTTTCTAGATGGTTAATCTGGTTTTTCACAAATACCTGTGTCAAAAGAGGATAAAGAAAAGGGGGAAATTTTGGTTTTGCCACTCGACATTTTGCCAATTTTTCTTATGCCACTCTAGATTTTAACATTTCACTTTTGCCGCTCTTATATTTTGACAATTATCACAATTTCCATTTTGTGGCAAAAGCAAAATAATTTTATTTCATTTTTGCCACTCTTAGCTTTTGATAATTGCCACTCTGAAAATTTTTCTTTTGCTATATGAAGGGGGTTTTACCTGGAAATTTTTTCTTTTGCTCATTACTAAATGCCAAATCATTGTTAATTAAAATTGGCTTTGATATACCTTGGGATCCGGGTGGATTCATTACTTGAGCACTTTATGCCTAGCTTAATGGCTTTAAAGAAAGCACTGCCAAGGAGACAACCCGGAATTTTTAGAGAGTCATTTCTTTCTGTTGAGTGCTTTTATAAAGTTTAAAAACAAAAAAAATATAGGGGGGAACTTAAAAACCTTTTCAAAAAAGAGAAGCGATTGGAAGTTATGCATTTGAGAAGTGAGGGTCGACCTTGAACACTTGTGTTCATGCTCATGGAAACAATGTATAATTTTTCATGAAGATTCTCACAAAAATAATTATCCCCTTGTACAATTCCATTTTATTATAAAAATAATGTGCCAAGATTTGCCTTCAGGATGATTAGATTGCTTGTTGGTTTGTGTGGTGCAAAACAGAAACTTTGGCTGTAGTGCTCGATTTTACTTTTTTTACTGGAATGTCAAATGGTTCTGAAACCTTTTGTACTGTCTTTATATACAAAATGTTTATTCTGTCCTAATTTTTCAGAATTGTTTGAGTTACAGAAGTATGGTAGATGTTCAAATCTTTACAGACTGTCCTGTTTTCACAGATTGCTGTTATAGCTTCATTGTTTGCGTATGTTTGAATTCTTGTTGAAGCCTCCTTGACTTGGGGCCATAGAATTGTGATAGCATACAATGGGTAACTTTTGTTTATAATGATACAATAATGTTACAGCAGTACATGATGGGATTTCATTGCCATATTCACTAACCCCGCCACTAAAAGTTCGGTTAAGTTTTGTGTGAATGAAGTGTTCGAAGATCAAGGAGGTCTCGATACGAGGAGAAGGAGGAGAGGCAAGAGCTCAATCTTGGGGATTCCCAAGGCACCCCAAGTAAATATTCAAGGAGACTCAAGCGTCTAAGCTTGGGGATGCCCTGGAAGGCATCCCATCTTTCTTCAACAAGTATCGGTATGTTTTCGGTTTCGTTTCGTTCACGTGATATGTGCAAACCTTGGAGCGTCTTTTGCTTTTAGTTTTCATTTTTCTTTTATGCACCATGCTGGTATGAGATAGTCCATGGTTGATTTATATAATTCTCATTTCACTTCACTTGTATCTTTTAAGTGTGGCTTTATAGAATGCTTCATGTGATTCACTTATATCATTTGAAGTTTGGATTGCCTATTTCTCTTCACATAAGAAACCTGTTATTTGTAGAATGCTCTTTTGCTTCACTTATACTTATTAGAGCATGGTCTTTTGTAGAAAGAATTAAACTCTCATTCTTCACTTAGATCTATTTAGAGAGTTAACAGGAATTGGTCAACTGCATGGTCAGTCATAAAGTCCTACATAAAACTTATGGATCACTGAATATGATATGTTTGATTCCTTGCAATAGTTTTGTGATATAGAGATGATAATATGTGGGAGGTACTAGTAAATGGTTGTGTTTAGTAAGAATATTGGTGTTAAGGTTTGTGATTCCCAAAGCATGCACGTATAGTCTCTCGTTATGCTATGATGTTGGAGCATGATTTATTATTGATTTTCTTCCTTATGAGTGGTGGTCGGGGACAAGCGGTGGTCTTTTCCTACCAATCTATCCCCCTAGGGGCATGCGTAGTAGTACTTTGCTTCGAGGGCTAATAAAATTTTGCAATAAGTATATGAGTTCTTTATGACTAATGTGAGTCCATGGATTATACGCACTCTTACCCTTTCGCAATTTGCTAGCCTCTACGGTACTGTGCATTGCCCATTCTCAAATCGAGACGTGGTGCAAACTTCGCAGGTGCATCCAAACCCCATGATATAATACGCTCTATCACACATAAGCCTTATTATATGTTCCTCAATACAGCCACCATACCTACCTATTATGGCTTTTCCATGGCCATTCCAAGATATATTGCCATGTAACTTCCACCGCTTCCATTTAATGACTTGAGCATTCATTGTCATATTGCTTTGCATGATCATATAGCTGACATAGTAGTTGTGGCTCAGCCAGCGTGCATCATATTTCATACATGTCATGCTAGATCATTGCACATCCTGGTACATTGCCAGAAGCATTCATATAGAGTCATATTTTGTCATAGGTATTGAGTTGTAATTTTTATTTCTTTTGAGTTACAAGTAAGTAGAAGTGTGATGATCATCGTTATTCATTTTTAGAGTAGTGCCCAATGAGGAAAGGATTATGGAGACTATTATTCCCCCACAAGTCGGGACGAGACTCCGGACAATGAGAGAGAGAAAAGAAAAAAGAAAAAAAAGAGAGAGAAGGGGCATTGTTAGTATCCTTTACCACACTTGTGCTTCCAAGTAGCACCATGTTTTTCATTTGGAGAGTCTCCTATGTTGTCACTTTCATATACTAGTGGGAATTTTTCATTATAGGATTAGATGCACACCCACTTAGTTTTCATATTGAGCTTTCATACACTTATAGCTCTTAGTGCATTCGTTGCATGGCAATCCCTACTCCTCGCATTGATATCGGTTGATGGGAATCTCCATAGCCCGTTGGTCAGCCGCATTGATGTCAGACTTTCTTACCTTTTTGTCTTCTCTATATTTATCCCTATCATTATACTCTATTCCACCAGTAGTGCTATATCCATGGCTTTCTCTCATGTATTGCGTGAGAGTTGAAAAAGCTGAAGCGCGTTAAAAAGTATGAACCAATTGCTTGGCTTGTCATCGGGGTTGTGCATGATAAATACTTTGTGTTAAGAAGACAAAACATGACAAGACTATATGATTTTGTTGGGATAGCTTTCTTTAGCATTGATATTTTGAAAGACATGATTGTTTGTTGGGATGCCTGAGTATTGATATCTTTATGCCAAATTATAGAGTATTTCTTTGAATCACTTATGTCTTAATATTCATGCCATGATTAGATATAGGATCAAGTTTATGCTAGGTAGAATTCCACATCAAAAATTATATTTTTTTATCATTTACCTCCTTGAGGACGAGAAGGAATTAAGCTTGGGGATGCGGATACGTCTCCGTCGTATCTATAATTTTTGATTGTTTCATGCCAATATTATACAACTTTTACATACTTTTGGCAACTTTTTATATGATTTATTGGACTAACCTATTGATCCAGTGCCCGGTGCCAGTTTGTGTTTTTTGCATGTTTTTTGTATCACGGAATATCCATATCAAACAAAGTCCAAATGAAATAAAATTTTATGGAGAATTATTTTGGAATATATGTGATTTTTGGGAGTTGGAATCACCGCAAATGGTGGCCCACGCAGGGCACAAGACACCAGCGCACCACCCCTGAGCCTGGTGTGCGGTGGTGGGTTGTGCCCACCTCGTGTGTCGGTTGGACCTCTACTTCGGGCGCAAGGAAGCTTATATCCATAAAAATCATGTTAAAATCTCAGCAGAATCGGAGTTACGGATCTCCGGGAATTTAAGAAACAGTTTTCTGGAAGATCTGTGGAGCGCGAAACAGAAGAGAACAGAGAGGGAGATCCAATCTCGGAGGGGCTCCCGCACCTCCGCGGCCATGGAGACCAAGGACCAGAGGGGGAACTCTCCTCCCATCTAGGGGGGAGGCCAAGGAAGAAGAAGAAGGAGGGGGGCTCTCTCCCCCTCGCTTCCAGTGGCGCCGGAGTGCTGCCTAGGCAACGATCGGGACGGCGATCTACATCAACAATCTTGCTACTGTCAACACCAACTCTCTCTCCCCTCTATGCAGCGGTGTAAGAGCAACTCTAGCAGACCCCGCAAAAACTTGACCCGCAAAACACGTTTGCAGTTTCATGAAGACCGCGATTGCGGGTCGAAAACTAGCATGGCCGAACAGATACTGTAAAACAAACTGTAAAACTGGAATAAAGAGCTCCTTCCTCCAGTTCGACCGTTGCTGCCCCTTCCTCCAGCTGGCCGTGCCCCGTAGCCCGCAGGCCATGCCCCGTCGCCCATCGGACGTGCCCCATCGCCCATCGGTCGCGCCCCGTCCCTCCTGGTCACGCCCAGCCTCGCCGGCCACGCCCCGTCGCCTCCATTGTCCGCGCCTTACTCTATTGCCAGGCGAGCCGTTCCCCTTTGCCTGCCGTGTCGGGAGGATTCCGACAGCCAGGCTGAGGTCATGGGAGGCCATGACGATGTCGAGCTCGTCCAATTCGAACCAGCGGCGATCGATTGCGGCGTCTAGCGGCCTTTTCCGTTGTGCGACGATGAATTCCGGTGAGTTTAGGGCGGATTCCGGCAAACTCCGCGGCGGCGTGTTTGCTCCGACGAGGTTTGACCAGTATACGGAGGCCCCTAAATTCGCCCTTCCAACCTCCAAAGATAAGGGTTTCGGCTATGCATTTGCGGTGGCCCTTAAAAATTTTATGGGTTGGACCACTTTTATGGTTTCTATTCTGGACACTTTTTTGCCCAAAACTGTAAAACGCAAAAAAATTGCTGGTTTGACCACTTATGCGGGGTCTGCTAGAGATCCTCTAACACCTCTTCCCCCCGCTGTAATCTCTACTTAAACATGGTGCTCAACTCCATATATTATTTCCCAATGATCTATGGTTATCCTATGATGTTTGAGTAGACCCGTTTTGTCCTGTGGGTTAATCGTGATCTTGGTTGGTATGATTATATATTTTACTTATGGTGCTGTCCTACCGTGCCCTCCATCCTCATGCAAACATGAGGGGCCCCCGCTGTAGGGTGTTGCAATATGTTCATGGTTCGCTTACGGTGGGTTGCGAGAGCAACAGAAACTTAAACCCGAGTAGGTGGGGTATGACGTATGCGAATAAAGAGGACTTGATACTTAATGTTATGGTTGGGTTTCACGACCTTAATGATCCTTAGTAGTTGCGGATGCTTGCTAGAGTTCCAATCATAAGTGCATATGATCCAAATAGAGAAAGTATGTTAGGTCATGCCTCTCCCTCATGTAAAATTGCAAGAATGATTCCCGGTACTTGTTATCGGTTGCCTAGGGACAAATGACTTTCCTATTGACAAAAGCTTTCCACTTTTATTAACTTGCAATTTATCCGTAGTTTTATTCTCGCAAAGTACTCATAGTTTTATCCCTGTAAAATAGTTTCATTCTTGTTTCCGATAAAGCAAACATCAAGCGTGCGTAGAGTTGTATCAGTGGTCGATAGAACTTCAGGGAATATTTGTTCTACCTTTAGCTCATCTTTGGGTTCGACACTCTTATTTATCAAAAAAGGCTACAAACGATCCACTATACTTGTGGGTTATCAGTGGGCGGTGAATGAGGCGAGGTAGCTGGCCCGCCCAGCGATCCGGCCTGCCTGCTCCACCATCTGCTCCTTTGCGCCGGCTGGCTGGGCCGCCAGCTGATCCAGCTTGAGTCTCGGATACCAGGACATGGCGAAGAGCAAGGCCAAATCTGTGCCGACACGGGCCGCAGAGACCCTCCAAGCATGGAGACGCGCTGGCCCAGCTTTCGGCCAGCGTGCGAGCCGCGTGAAGCTGCTAGACGCCACCGCACCCGGCCAAAGGGCAACTACCATCCCCAACCCAGCCACAGACAACCTCGTTGTTTGCTTGTCCAGGGCCTTCAGGCGGGCATCAACGGCGAGCATGATCTCCGAGAAGGACCAGGCAGCATACAGGGCGATTGTGACGCCTGCATCCGCTGGGTGGTCCGGTGTGTGCGCATGACTGCGTCCGCCGTGTCGTGTGCCCGGGAAGAACTCTAGGAGTGAAGATGGAAAACAGTCACATATGTAAAGAATCGGCCGGCTTGCAACGAGGCAAAACAAATGTAAAAGCACTTACTGACGAGGAGCTCGTCCAGATGCTGCGCCTCGCACAACATACCGTTCCATTCCAGGTCCCACGCACGATCGCAGGCCTTGAGCGCGTTTTCAAGCTCGGCGCGCTTCTAAGTGACTGCCTTCAGCTCCTCGTCCTTCTCGACGTCTGCCTTCTCATGCTCATCCTTCAGCCAGATGAGCTCAGCTGGGTGAGCCTCCGCCGTCAACCGCTCCACCTCAGTCCGGAGCTGGCCATTGTCAGTGACCGCCTGGTCGCACTGTTGGCCGGCTTCAACCAACCGGGTTCCAAGGTCCGGCACCTCGGCCATGGTGGCTGTGCGGCGAAGCTTCAAGTCAGATGCTGGAAGGGAAGGAGAAATACACTTTAAGGTTCGACCCAACTACTCCATAGTTGGTGCGATTCTCATGGGCTACACCCGTTGGGTGCGCTACGCGCCCCCACTGAAAGCGTGCGAGACGTACCTTCGGCAAGATGGAGTGCCTCCCCCTTGGCGGCAAGCTGTGCCTTAACCTCACGGTGTTTCTCTAGAAGCTGGTTCTGGATACCTACTCTAAGGCCATCCAGGTGCTGCACAGAAGCAAGGGTTAGCAAAAACCACAAAGATACTTTAAGATTCGATCCAACTACTTCATAGTTGGCATGAATCTCGGGGGCTACACCTAGTGGGTGCGCTAGCGCGCCCCCACTGATCACCCGTGAACCAAGCCAAGAGAAGAAAGAACTCACCAGCACGGAGCGCTCTAGCTCCCGCGTCCGCTCCAGCTCGCTCTGGGCGAAGGCGTGAAGCCGGTCCACGCATCCACGGAGATGCTAGTGCACGACATCCATCGCTGCCTCCTCCTGGGCGCGTGGCCTGACCACGGCCTCGCCAGCTCCGGCCGGAGGCTGGTGCAACCCGGCGGCAGGGCCGCTCCCTGACACTGCTTGCGAGGCATGCCCACCTCCTGCCGGCTCCTCTGTGACCGGCGACGACCCCGACGCTCCAGCCAGCGTCGCCTGCGGCGCTCCATCTAGGGCGGCGTCCTCCACACGCCCCTCTCCTCCAACCTCCACCCGCTTGGCCACATCATCCCAGGGCGGGGTGTCCATGACCATCTCCTCAACCTCCGGGTTGTCAACAGCCGCCTCCACCCGCCCGTCCGGGTCGCGCCCATCGTCTACCTGGGGCACGACGACGGTATCAGTCGGTGTCGTGCCCTCTGCCATCTCTGGGTAGGCCTGGTCCATGGTGGCCTGGCCCCTCGCCCCGGTGGCCCTCACCACGCCCGGGCCGAGGCCTCCTCCGTGCGCCTTAGCGGCCGCCGCCTCCTCCTCAAGGGCCATGTTCCGTTCTTGATATGTCTCCTACGTATCCATAATTTTTGATTGTTCCATGCTATTATATTATATATTTTGGATGTTTTATATGCATTCATATGCTATTTTATATTATTTTTGGGACTAACCTATTTACCTAGAGCCCACTGCCAGTGCTAGTTTCTGTTTTTCCTTGTTTCTGAGTTACAGAAAACGGATATCAAACGCAGTCCAAACCGAATAAAACTTTTGCGATGATTTTTCTTGAACCAGAAGACACCCAGCATACCTAGAGAGGGGGCCAGAAGAGTCCCGAGGGATCCACAAGCCCTTAGGGCGTGCCCTAGGGGGAGCCCCTGGCTTGTGGGCCCCACGGGCTCCTCCAACCCCAATATTTCATCTATAAATTCCCAAATATTCCCAAATGACCAGAAGCGTCCACCAAAATAATTTTCCGCCATTGCAAGCCTCTGTTTCCGCGAGATCCCATCTTGAGGCCTTTTCCGGCATCCTACCGGAGGGGGATTCGATCACGGAGGGCATCTACATCAACTCTATTGCCCTTCCAATGAAGTGTGAGTAGTTTACCACAGACCTACGGGTCCATAGCTAGTAGCTAGATGGCTTCGTCTCTCTCTTTGATCTTCAATACAATGTTCTCCTCGATGTTCTTGGAGTTCTATCCGATGTAATCTTCTTTTGCAGTGTGTTTGTCGAGATCCGATGAATTTTGGAATTATGATCAAATTATCTATGAATATTATTTGAATGTTCTCAGAATTCTTATATGCATGATTTGATATCTTTGTATTTCTCTTCGAATTATCAGTTTGGTCCGGGCCAACTAGATTGGTTTTTCTTGCAATGGGAGAGGTGCTTAGCTTTGGGTTCAATTTTGTGTGATTTCACCCAGTGACAAAGTAGGGGTAGCGAGACACTATTGAATTGTTGCCATCGAGGATAAGAAGATGGTGTTTGAAGGAAATATGCCCTAGAGGCAATAATAAAGTTTTTATTTATATTTCCTTATATCATGATAAATGTTTATTATTCATGCTAAATTGTATTAACTGGAAACTTAGTACATGTGTGCATAGGTAGACAAATAGTGTATCCCTAGTATGCCTCTACTTGACTAGCTCGTTAATCAAAGATGGTTAAGTTTCCTAGACATGGACATGTATTGTCATTTGATGAACGAGATCACATCATTAGAGAATGATGTGATAGACAAGACCCATCTGTTAGCTTAGCATAATGATCATTTAGTTTATTGCTATTGCTTTCTTCATGACTTATACATGTTCCTATGACTATGAGATTATGCAACTCCCGAATACCGGAGGAACACTTTGTGTGCTACCAAATGTCACAACGTAACTGGGTGATTATAAAGGTGCTCTACAGGTGTCTCCGATCGTATTTGTTGAGTTGGCATAGATTGAGATTAGGATTTGTCACTCCGATTGTCGGAGAGGTATCTCTGGGCCCTCTCGGTAATGCACATCACTATAAAGCCTTGCAAGCAATGTGACTAATGAGCTAGTTGCGGGATGATGCATTAAAGAACGAGTAAAGAGACTTGCCGGTAACGAGATTGAACTAGGTATTGAGATACCGACGATCGAATCTCGGGCAAGTAACATACCGATGACAAAGGGAACGACGAATGTTGTTATGCGGTTCGACTGATAAAGATCTTCGTAGAATATGTAGGAGCCAATATGGGCATCCAGGTTCCGCTATTGGTTATTGACCAGAGAGGTGTCTCGGTCATGTCTACATAGTTCTCGAACCCGTAGGGTCCGCACACTTAACGTTCATTGACGATATAGTACTATATGAGTTATGTATGTTGGTGACCGAATGTTGTTCAGAGTCCCGGATGAGATCACAGACATGAAGAGGAACTTCGGAATGGTCCGGAGATAAAGATTGATATATGGGATAATAGTGTTTGGTCTTCGGAAGGGTTCCGGAATTCATTGAAAGGGGTTCCGGATGTTTCCCAAAATGTTTGGGTACGGGAACACTTTATTTGGGCCACAGGGGAAAGCCCACAAGGTTTTTGGAAAGAGCAAAAGGAAGTTTTGCAGAGTCCAGGGGCCAGACGCCAGGGTCCCTGGTGTCTGGGTCCCGACGTCGGGATCCCTGGCATCTGGTCCTGGAGTCCGAGAAGGACTCTTGTCTTTTGGGTGAAACCGACTTTGTTTAGGCTTTTACTCCAAGTTTCGACCCCAAGGATCAACATATAAATAGAGGGGTAGGGCTAGCACCCAAGATAGATCAAGAAACACCAAGTCATGTGCCGGCAACCCCATCCCCTCTAGTTTATCCTCCGTCATAGTTTTCGTAGTGCTTAGGCGAAGCCCTGCGGAGATTGTTCTTCACCAACACTGTCATCACGCCTCGTGCTGCCGGAACTCATCTACTACTTTGCCCCTCTTGCTGGATCAAGAAGGCGAGGACGTCATCGAGCTGAACGTGTGATGAACGCGGAAGTGCCGTATGTTCGGTACTTGATCGGGATGGATCGTGAAGGTGTACGACTATATCAACCGCGTTGATAAAACGCTTCCGCTTTTGGTCTACCAGGGTACGTAGACACACTCTCCCCTCTCGTTGCTATGCATCACCATGATAGATCTTGCGTGTGCGTAGGAAATTTTTGAAATTACTGGGTTCCCTAACAGTGGCATCTGAGCCAGGTCTATGCGTAGATGTTATATGCACGAGTAGAAAACAAAGGAGTTGTGGGCGTGGGTATATACATATTGCTTGTCGTCACTAGTTGATTCTTGATTCAGTGGTATTGTTGGATGAAGCAGCTCAGACCGACATTACACGTACGCTTACACGGGACTGGTTCTACTGACGTGCTTCGCACACAGGTGGCTAGTGGGTGTCTATTTCTCCAACTTTAGTTGAATCGGATTCAATGAACTGGGTTCTTTCTGAAGATAAAAAGCAATCACTATACCGCGTTGTGGTTTTTGATGCGTAGGTAAGAACGGTTCTTGCTAAGCCCGTAGCAGCCACGTAAAACTTGCAACAACAAAGTAGAGGACGTCTAACTTGTTTTTGCAGGGCATGTTGTGATGTGATATGGTCAAGACATGATGAGATATAAATTGTTGTATGAGATGATCATGTTTTGTTAAAGTTATCGGCAACTGGCAAGAGCCTTATGGTTGTCTCTTTATTGCATAAGATGCCAGCGCTATATAATTGCTTTACTTTATCGCTATGCGATAGCAATAGTTGCAAAAGCAATAGTTGGCGACACAACCATGTGACGACACGTTGATAGAGATCAAGATGATGGAGATCATGGTGTCATGCCGGTGACGATGGAGATCATGACGGTACTTTGGAGATGGAGATCAAAGGCACAAGATGATGATGGCCATATCATGTCACATATATTGATAGCATGTGATGTTTATCTTTTATGCATCTTATTTTTCTTAGTACAACGGTAGCATTATAAGATGATCTATCACTAAATTTCAAGGTATAAGTGTTCTCCCTGAGTATGCACCGTTGCGACAGTTCGTCGTGCCGAGACACCACGTGATGATCGGGTGTGATAAGCTCTACATTCACACACAACGGGTGCGAGCCAGTTTTACACACATGGAAAACTCGGGTTAAACTTGAAGAGCCTAGCATATGTAATATGGCCTTGGAACATTGGAGACCGAAAGGTCGAGCGTGAATAATATAGTAGATATGATCAACATAGTGATGTTCACCATTGAAAACTACTCCATCTTACGTGATGATCGGACATGGTTTAGTTGATTTGGATCACGTAATCATTTAGATGACTAGAGGGATGTCTATCTAAGTGGGAGTTCTTAAGTAATATGATTAATTGAACTTTAATTTATCATGAACTTAGTCCTGGTAGTTTTTGCATATCTATGTTGTAGATCAATAGCTCGCGTATAGCTCCCCTGTTTTATTTTTGATATGTTCCTAGAGAAAACTATGTTGAAAGATGATAGTAGCAATGATGCGTACTAGGTCCGTGATCTGAGGATTATCCTCATTGCTGCATAGAAGAATTATGTCCTTGATGCACCGCTAGGTGACGGACCTATTTCAAGAGCAGATGCAGACGTTATGAATGTTTGGCAAAGCTCGGTATGATGAGTACTAGATAGTTTAGTTGTAGCGCCCCGAGACCGATGTGCCAGTTGTCGTCCAGTTATTCGTCGTCGTTGCCATGTCATTTTGCTTGCGTGTTGCATCTTATCATGTCATCATGTGCATTGCCTCATCATGTTTTCAAAACTTGCATCAGTCCCGGTCTCCTCGTTCCGTCCGTTGTCCGTTCTGAGCCCAGACACACTTGCACGCGCCCGCGGCATGTCCGAGATATTATTTTATAAGTGGCCGAAAATGTTCTCAGAATGGGTTCAAAGTTGGCATGCGGTGTTGTTATGTTGCCAGTAGGCCGCCTACCAAATTTTATCGCATTCGGAGCTCGTTTGATAGCCCAACCATTAAACTATAGCGGCATTATAGCCGGTCTAACGTCGGACGTTTTCGGTCTCCGGAAACAGTCGCTGGGCCTCCCTCTCTCCTCTTTCTCTCAGCTCGAGACCGTCTACACTGCTCACTACCTACCGCCAGGTCCAGCCTAACCTCTCTCGTCAGCCCGCACCCCCCCCCCCTCGCGCGCGTCCGAAAATTGTCCCAGACCCGACCCGAGCAGTCGTCACCGTCGTGTCCGGATCATCCCCAAATGTCTACAAAACGTCTCCTTTTCTTTATTTGGGCCCCCTAACCTATTTATTCGCGACCGTCCAATTACAATCGGAGGGACCAAATACCCCTAACCAAAATTCTCGTTGCTATATAAATAGATGGAACCCTAGTCCTGTCCCATCGATCCATCTAATCCTTCCGCCGCCGCACCCATGTTCCTCAGGAGCTTGTCCCATCACCAACCAAATCCCCCTCGGGATCCATTCCCCACCAACCATCGCTCGCCACCAACTCCTCCTTGCCTCGATCCAGACCACAAGAAAGGAGCTCCTCCTCTGTTTTCTTCTTGAGGCCGCAACAACAACGCAGCTCCTGAGCGCCTCCTCCTCACCTCGTTCCCCCCCTCGGCTGCCGGCGACCACGTCCAGGACCAGGTCGCCCCTCTCCCTGCTCTCCCACTCTCTGTTTCCTTCCCTGGCTTCTCTCCTCTCTACCTCACCCCTCGTTCTCTCCCTGTACCAGGTACAGGAGTTCACCTGCAACCCCGCTGGCGTCAAGGAGAAGCTCCGTTGCCGGAGCGCTGCCGCCGGTGGCCACCTCCATCAGGGATGCCATGGACGCCCGCTCTGCAGGAGCTTCGTCCGTTCCTCTGCATCGCTATAGTCGCCCTCTTCTACGACGAGCACCACGCGCCACCGTGTTTCTTCTGCAAGGCCAGCTCCACCGAGCCGAAGAACATCCTCGCACCGCTGGAGCTCCATCCCCGCACCCAGACCCGCCAGATCCCGCCGTCCCAGCACCTCCTTGCCGTCCCCTCGCCTGAAGTCGCCGTGCCATGGCCCTCTGCCTCGCCTCTGTCCTTTCGAAGGAGGTAGACGATGCGTCCGGCCGGCTTCATTGACCCGGCCTCGTTCGGCCTCCCGTGCCAGATCGCTCGGCCTGCATACATCCGGGTGGGCCTCAGCCTGCTGCGTCATGGATTGGCCTCTTCCACCGACCTGGGCCATAGCCCATGGTGAGCAATCCCCCTCCCAGAGCCTGTTCCTGTTAGGCCCGCGACTGGATTCGGCCCAGTGTGTTTTTATTTCCCTGTTGCGATTTTAGCTTTTTATCCTGAGACTGCAGTTTTTGCAGAAAAACCCTTGCTCAACATGCATATAATAACTCACAAACGATGCATCATACTAAAACAATTTGTATATGAAATATGCTTAGATTTGCATCTAGCTTCATAATATGTCATTTTCATCCATGTTTAAAATGTTTAAAATGTTGTTTGATTAATTTTTGCTCTATGTCATGTTAAAATGATTTAATTCATAACTTTTCAACCGTACCTCCAAATCTAACAAACTTTATATGTATTTGGGGTAGAAAAATGCCTAGTTTAACGTGGCGACCTTAATTTGCATGTTTAACAACTTTAAAATATGGTTTAGGGCAGAACAGGACCAAACCTAATATATGCACATGGGGATTTACCGGAATTGTTGTTCGCTGCTTCCGGCCTCATTTAAACTTGACTAGATAGGTAGTTTACTTTGCTTCACCTCTTGCCATGCTAACAAAATTTAATATTGTTGGGTACATAAACGAGATTCGAACTAAATAATTGATGTGGTGTTCCGTCAATATGCAACTCGTTGCATATTGAGCTCCACTTAACTTGTAGTGTTGTTTGTGCATTTTTCCATGCCATGTTTCTTTAAACCGGAAATGCATTATACTTGTTTGCGCATCGTGCCATGATTATGTGGTGGTTGTTTACTATGTTGTTTGCTTTCTTTCCGGTGTACTTCGTCTCGGTAATCTGGTAACGTCGTGTTGTGAGGATTCGTTTGACTACGTCCGTGTGTCTTCTTCGTGGACTCGTTCTTCTTCCTTGCGGGATTTCAGGCAAGATGACCATACCCTCGAAATCACTTCTATCTTTGCTTGCTAGATGCTCGCTCTTTTGCTATTCCTATGCTGCGATACCTACCACTTTCTTATCATGCCTCCTATATTGTTGAACCAAGCCTCTAACCCACCTTGTCCTAGCAAACCGTTGATTGGCTATGTTACCGCTTTGCTCAGCCCCTCTTATAGTGTTGTTAGTTGCAGGCGAAGATTGAAGTTTTGTTCCTTGTTGGAACATGGAGATCGTTCCTTGTTGGAACATGTTTACTTGTTGGGATATCACAATATATCTTATTTAATTAATGCATCTATATACTTGGTAACGGGTGGAAGGCTCGGCCTTATGCCTGGTGTTTTGTTCCACTCTTGCCGCCCTAGTTTCCGTCATATCGGTGTTATGTTCCCGGATTTTGCGTTCCTTACGCGGTTGGGTGATAATGGGAACCCCTTGATAGTTCGCCTTAAGTAAAGCTCTTCAGCAATGCCCAACATTGGTTTTACCATTCGCCACCTAGCCTTTTTTCCCTTGGGTTTCGCGGACTCAAGGGTCATCATTATTTTAACCCCCCCCCGGGCCAGTGCTCCTCTGAGTGTTGGTCCGACCGAGTAGACTGCGGGGCCACCTCGAGGCAACTTGAGGGTTGGTTTTACTCGTAGGATGTCTCATCTGAGTGTGCCCTGAGAAAGAGATATGTGCAGCTCCTATCGGGATTTGTCGGCACATTCGGGCGGTGTTGCTGGTTTAGTTTTACCCTGTCGAAATGTCTTGTTGTACCGGGATAACGAGTCTGATCGGAATGTCTCGGGAGGAGGTCTATTCCTTCGTTGACCGTGAGAGCTTGTGATGGGCTAAGTTGGGACACCCCTGCAGGGATTTGAACTTTCGAAAGCCGTGCCCGCGGTTATGGGCAGATGGGAATTTGTTAATGTCCGGTTGTAGATAACTTGAACCTTAACTTAATTAAAATGAGTCAACTGCGTGTGTAACCGTGATGGTCTCTTCTCGGCGAGTCCGGGAAGTGAACACGGTGTTGGAGTTATGCTTGACGTAGGTTGTTATAGGATCACTTCTTGATCATAGTTTACCGATCGTGCCTTGCCTTCTCTTCTCGCTCTCTTTTACGTATGTTAGCCACCATATATGCTAGTCGCTTGCTGCAGCTCCACCTCATACCTTTTACCTTACCCATAAGCTTAAATAGTCTTGATCGCGAGGGTGCGAGATTGCTGAGTCCCCGTGGCTCACAGATACTTCCAAAACCAGCTTGCAGGTGCCGTTGAACCGTGCAGATGACGCAACCAAGCTCAAGGAGGAGCTCGATAAAGATTGTGTTCGTTATGTTGTTCCCGTTTCCAGTTGATCAGTAGTGGAGCCCAGTTGGGGTCGATCGGGGACCTTTGTCGCATTTGGGGTTCTTCTTTTATTTTGGCTCCGTAGTCGGGCCTTGATTGTATTTGGATGATGTAATGCTTTATTCATGTAATTGTGTGAAGTGGCGATTGTAAGCCAGCTATGTATCTCTTTCCCTTATGTATTACATGGGTTGTGTGAACATTACCTCACTTGCGAAATTGCGTTCAATGCGGTTATGCCTCTAAGTCGTGCTTCGACACGTGGGAGATATAGCCACATCGAGTGTGTTACAAGTTGGTAATCAGAGCCTTCCCCGACCTTAGGAGCCCAATTACTTGATCGTTTTTAGTAGTCGAGTTGTGTCTAGAAAAATGTTTTGAGTCATTTAGGAATTATATATCGGAGAGTTTAGGAATTATTTTTACTTCCCAGTCTCCTTCATCGCTCTGGTAAGGCATCCTGACGTAGAGTTTTGACTCTTCTCTTCTCAAATTTCACTAAATTTTTTTTGGATCATGCGGGTATCTTGGAATCGTTCCGATGGTTTTATGACGAGAACATTGTCTTGGTGCTTCCTGTCAGGGGTTTTGTGGAAGTGTCCCGGGGAGTTGAGCTCTGAGGTGTTGTCGTCATAATTTTATCGTTGCAGTTCTGGAATACCTGAGTTTAGTACGCCGACATCGAAAATCTCTTTTATACAGTTCGTTGGTGAGATAACCTCGATGCCACCCAGTACTGGGGCGGGAGTTCGGGAGTATTGCCATAACTTGTATAACGGATGCTTTTTGAAGGTTGAGGTAGATGATTTCCGAAGGTTTCTTGGTTATGTGTTGAAGGATGGATACAGCTGGATGTAGGATTTGTTAGTTTGGGTGAGATATTATGCTTCCCCTGTATCCCCAATACCTGATTGCATAACCGGAAAATTTCGGGAGTTTCATAGGTGGGAATTCAAGTAGCTCTTAGGATATCTTTCCGATAGATGTATGATTTGAAATTGGGGTTCGACGTCTAGTGGTCCGCCTATTCACGGTCGGTTTTACAGTGGTCTCATTGTGTCTTAAAGAGTCCTTGGCTATGCCGACTCGGGGACGCTTCGTATGTCATGTGCACTGCCTTGTACATGATGGTGCTGTACGATCGAGCCCGTGTAGGTCCCACCACGAAAACTTCGGACGAAATCTCTATCATATATTTGTTCTGGCTTATTCCACAAGCCAATCCTTGTTTTGTTTTGAGTTGTGGTATTCGAGTTGCTTCAAAGTCAAATGTGGATTCCATACCTTTCCTAAGCGGTGTTCTCATATTTCTTTGAGAATACAAATCCTTCTCGTTTATTGAGATTGTCATGTCAATCCTTTTTCACCGGTGTGTTTCTCTTCAAGTGGATCCGATCATTTCAACAACCGCAAGATCAAGTATCAGTTCTTCTCAACGGTGTTTGTTTCATTCGTCTCCAAGTTGCCTTTGTTTACCCCCCCCCCCCCCCCTTTTTTTTTTGGGGACTCAGATTTCTTATTCAAGTATCCTTTTACTGATAAGAAGTCTCTCCATTCTTTTCCGTCAATGTTCTTATCCGTTGATTCTCAGGAAGATGCTAACGGAGCTTCAAGTTCGTCACTCTTCACTCGTTCTCTTCTCCGGTGGATTCAAATCAAGCTTTTGGTGTTTGATCATATTCTTTTCCTTATTTCAAATGTCTTCTCTTGCCGGTGCACCTCTCAATCATTAACTTTTCGTTATTCATTTGTTTCGGAGTGCTAAAGATATCTCGAAGATTCGTGTTTCCACTCTGCATTCATTCAAGATCTTTCGAGGTTGTTATCTCATTCAAGCCATTTAATTCAACCGGTGTAATCTCTCCTTCAAATCATTTCAACGGTGTTTCTTTTGAGTGGGCCCTAACCCACAGGTCTTTTCCCAGGATCTTACTTGACTCTTCTTATTCTCCCAGAGTTAGTCTCAAATTCATTTCAAAGTTTGACGTAAGAATGAGTTATCATTAGTCAAATGCCTTTCTCCAAGATCTTTCCAACTCTTTTCATCATTGGCTCAACCTTTCTAATTTTTCATTCCGGAGTGCCTCAACAATTCTTGGTGGTGTTTCTCGTTATCTTTCTCTGCATTTGAAGACCGAAGAAGATTTTCTCTTAATCTTGCTTCATTCTCTTCAAGATTCATGATTCTAGATTGTTGCCATCCTCTCGTAATTGTCTTGATCGTGGGAATTCTTTTTACCTATCCGGAGCAATTCAGGAGTCTTTTCAGTTTGATCATCCGGAGTCCATCATCTCAGATTTATTCATTCTCAGCTTTCAGCTCTCGTTCTCCAATTTTACCAGTGCATCATTCAAGTATATTCTCTAATCAGCTTGTGATCTTTTGTTCTTGTGGATCTAATTTCCCTCAAGTATTTTCATTCGTTCCCTAATCCTTTCCGGTGATTTATCCCTTTACTTCGTTCTTTGTCAATGCTTACGGCGGTACATTCAAGATTTTTCTTCTTTCTTATCATATCAATTCATTCGTTGTTTCCTAATCATACCGGTGGATCATCGAAGGCCTCTTCAAGTTTGCGCATTATCTATCTTAATCATTTCTACGAGAATAAGTAGTATGCCAATTCCATTGGTTGTCATCAATTTGAATTGGTGAAGGATAAGCATAATGTAATTCTTATTCTTGTTTCATCGAGTTGATTCAATTCCTTATTCCGGAGTGGTTCATCATACATATTCTTGGTTTCAAGTGCTCATCTTTCTTTTCTAGAGTTCCAAGCTTTTCCGCATTATCTCATCACGAAGCTCCATCTAAATCATTGCAAGGCTTCACCTTGTGATTTCAACTACCCCTTTCTTTCCGTTTGATCATTCTTTTGTTATCGGAGTTCTTCATGGAGGTTCTACATGATGGTTCATCAAGGATTTAATCCCTTCTCGAAGTGCTCATCAAGATTCTTTTCAGAGGAACTCAAGCATTCTTCATTTTGCAATCCGGAGTGCAATTCTTTCTTCCGTATCATTGGAGGTGGTATTATGTCATTCTTGATAATTTGAGCTCATGTTTCATGATTCACACGTTGTTAAGAATGAGGTATTTTAAATCCATCAATCTCTTCGTTGGAATTATCTTGGGTTATATTTCACCTAAAACTTTCCCTAAGTTTTGTTGCTAATTATGGTGATAATATATGATCCAAGTTCTTCATCTATCCTTCCCGGTGAAATTAGTTTTCTCATCTCCTTGTTGATATCAATCCAATCTATTATTTTTCGTCAATGGCAGAATTTCACCTCATAATTTGAGATGTATCCCATAAGACCATTTAAAGCTTATTCTTTTCGTTGTTGGTTTTTCCAGCAATTCCGTTCGAACCTTCTCCTAAAGATGCTTCAATCTCATTCGAGATAGAAGATATTGTTTTCCTCCTCCGTTCATTCCATTCCATTATCTCATTTCTTCCGGAGGCAGTGTGATGCTGCTCTCTTCAAACCTTCTTCTGTTCTTGTCAGGTTCTTGTTCTTTTCATGCTTATCCATTTAACCGGAGTGTTGTACCATTTTGCTCAAGTTCTTTTAATATTATCAAGTCTTGCTTAACTTATTAACCGGAGTGTTTTCAATATATATCTTGCCCTTCAACCTCAAGGTTTTTCGCAATGTTCTTTGTCCCTCTTTTCTAACAGAGTGTTTTCGACCTTGTTCACCTTCATTGTATTCTTTTCTCGAATTTGTTCAACCTCTCAAGGTTCTTTGGTTTCACTTGTTTGTCAAAGGATAAACTTAGTTTACCTCTCTTTTTTCTCTTCCGTTGTCCCTATGGGGACATTCTAGATCTCGGGACGAGATCCTCTCATAGTGGTGGAGTGTTGTAGCGCCCCGAGACCGATGTGCCAGTTGTCGTCCAGTTATTCGTCGTCGTTGCCATGTCATTTTGCTTGCGTGTTGCATCTTATCATGTTATCATGTGCATTGCATCATCATGTTTTCAAAACTTGCATCAGTCTCGGTCTCCTCGTTCCGTCCGTTGTCCGTTCTAAGCCCAGACACACTTGCACGCACCCGCGGCATGTCCGAGATATTATTTTATAAGTGGCCTAAAATGTTCTCGGAATGGGTTGAAAGTTGGCATGCGGTGTTGTTATGTTGCCAGTAGGCCGCCTGCCAAATTTTATCGCATTCGGAGCTCGTTTGTTAGCCCAACCGTTAAACTATAGCGGCATTATAGCCGGTCTAACGTCGGACGTTTTCGGTCTCCGGAAACAGTCGCTGGGCCTCCCTCTCTCCTCTTTCTCTCAGCTCAAGACCGTCTACACCGCTCACTACCTACCGCCAGGTCCAACCTAACCTCTCTCGTCAGCCCGCACCCCCCCTCGCGCGCGTCCGAAAATTGTCCTGGACCCGACCCGAGCAGTCGTCACCGTCGTGTCCGGATCATCCCCAAATGTCTACAAAACGTCTCCTTTTCTTTATTTGGGCCCCCTAACCTATTTATTCGCGACCGTCCAATTACAATCGGAGGGACCAAATACCCCTAACCAAAATTCTCGTTGCTATATAAATAGATGGAACCCTAGTCCTGTCCCATCGATCCATCTAATCCTTCCGCCGCCGCCGCCCATGTTCCTCGGGAGCTTGTCCCATCGCCAACCAAATCCCCCTCGGGATCCATTCCCCACCAACCATCGCTCGCCACAAACTCCTCCTTGCCTCGATCCAGACCACAAGAGAGGAGCTCCTCCTCTGTTTTCTTCTTGAGGCCGCAACAACAACGCAGCTCCTGAGCGCCTCCTCCTCACCTCGTTCCCCCCCTCGGCTGCCGGCGACCACGTCCAGGACCAGGTCGCCCCTCTCCCTGCTCTCCCACTCTCCGTTTCCTTCCCTGGCTTCTCTCCTATCTACCTCACCCCTCGTTCTCTCCCTGTACCAGGTACAGGAGTTCACCTGTAACCCCGCCGGCGTCAAGGAGAAGCTCCGTTGCCGGAGCGCTGCCGCCGCTGGCCACCTCCATCAGGGATGCCATGGACACCCGCTCTGCAGGAGCTTCGTCCGTTCCTCTGCCTCGCTGCAGTCGCCCTCTTCTGCGACGAGCACCACGCGCCGCCGTGTTTCTTCTGCAAGGCCAGCTCCACCGAGCCGAAGAACATCCTCGCGCCGCTGGAGCTCCATCCCCGCACCCAGACCCGCCAGATCCCGCCGTCCCAGCACCTCGTTGCCGTCCCCTCACCTGAAGTCGCCGCGCCATGGCCCTCTGCCTCGCCTCTGTCCTTTTGAAGGAGGTAGACGACGCGTCCAGCCAGCTTCGTTGACCCGGCCTTGTTCGGCCTCCCGTGCCAGATCGCTCGGCCTGCATACATCCGGGTGGCCTCAGCCTGCTGCGTCCTGCATTGGCCTCTTCCACCGACCTGGGCCATAGCCCATGGTGAGCAATCCCCCTCCCAGCGCCTGTTCCTGTTAGGCCCGCGACTGGATTCGGCCCAACGTGTTTTTATTTCCCTGTTGTGATTTTAGCTTTTTATCCTGAGACTGCAGTTTTTGCAGAAAAATCCTTGCTCAACATGCATATAATAACTCACAAACGATGCATCATACTAAAACAATTTATATATGAAATATGCTTAGATTTGCATCTAGCTTCATAATATGTCATTTTCATCCATGTTTAAAATGTTTAAAATGTTGTTTGATTAATTTTTGCTCTATGTCATGTTAAAATGATTTAATTCATAACTTTTCAACCGTAGCTCCAAATCTAACAAACTTTATATGTATTTGGGGTAGAAAAATGCCTAGTTTAATGTGGAGACCTTACTTTGTATGTTTAACAACTTTAAAATATGGTTTAGGGAAGAACAGGACCAAACCTAATATATGCACATGGGGATTTACCGGAATTGTTGTTCGCTGCTTCCGGCCTCATTTAAACTTGACTAGATAGGTAGTTTACTTTGCTTCACCTCTTGCCATGCTAAAAAAATTTAATATTGTTGGGTACATAAACGAGATTCGAACTAAATAATTGATCTGGTGTTCCATCAATATGCAACTCGTTGCATATTGAGCTCCACTTAACTTGTAGTGTTGTTTGTGCATTTTTCCATGCCATGTTTCTTTAAACCGGACATGCATCATACTTGTTTGCGCATCGTGCCATGATTATGTGGTGGTTGTTTACTATGTTGTTTGCTTTCTTTCCGGTATACTTCATCTCGGTAATCTGGTAACGTCGTGTTGTGAGGATTCGTTCGACTACGTCCGTGTGTCTTCTTCATGGACTCGTTCTTCTTCCTTGCGGGATTTCAGGCAAGATGACCATACCCTCGAAATCACTTCTATCTTTGCTTGCTAGATGCTCGCTCTTTTGCTATGCCTATGCTGCGATACCTACCACTTGCTTATCATGCCTCCTATATTGTTGAACCAAGCCTCTAACCCACCTTGTCCTAGCAAACCGTTGATTGGCTATGTTACTGCTTTGCTCAGCCCCTCTTATAGCGTTGTTAGTTGCAGGCGAAGATTGATGTTTTGTTCCTTGTTGGAACATGGAGATTGTTCCTTGTTGGAACATGTTTACTTGTTGGGATATCACAATATATCTTATTTAATTAATGCATCTATATACTTGGTAAAGGGTGGAAGGCTCGGCCTTATGCCTGGTGTTTTGTTCCACTCTTGCCGCCCTAGTTTCCGTCATATCGGTGGTATGTTCCTGGATTTTGCGTTCCTTACGTGGTTGGGTGATAATGGGAACCCCTTGATAGTTCGCCTTAAGTAAAGCTCTTCCAGCAATGCCCAACATTGGTTTTACCATTCGCCACCTAGCCTTTTTTCCCTTGGGTTTCGCGGACTCAAGGGTCATCATTATTTTAACCCCCCCCCCCCCCGGGCCAGTGCTCCTCTGAGTGTTGGTCCGACCGAGTAGACTGCGGGGCCACCTCAGGGCAACTTGAGGGTTGGTTTTACTCGTAGGATGTCTCATCTGAGTGTGTCCTGAGAAAGAGATATGTGCAGCTCCTATCGGGATTTGTCGGCACATTCGGGCGGTGTTGCTGGTTTAGTTTTACCCTGTCGAAATGTCTTGTTGTACCGGGATACCGAGTCTGATCGGAATCTCTCGGGAGGAGGTCTATTCCTTCGTTGACCGTGAGAGCTTGTGATGGGCTAAGTTGGGACACCCTTGTTGGGATTTGAACTTTCGAAAGCCGTGCCCGCGGTTATGGGCAGATGGGAATTTGTTAATGTCCGATTGTAGATAACTTGAACCTTAACTTAATTAAAATGAGTCAACTGCGTGTGTAACCGTGATGGTCTCTTCTCGGCGGAGTCCGGGAAGCGAACATGGTGTTGGAGTTATGCTTGACGTAGGTTGTTATAGGATCACTTCTTGATCATAGTTTACCGATCGTGCCTTGCCTTCTCTTCTCGCTCTCTTTTACATATGTTAGCCACCATATATGCTAGTCGCTTGCTGCAGCTCCACCTCATACCTTTTACCTTACCCATAAGCTTAAATAGTCTTGATAGCGAGGGTGCGAGATTGCTGAGTCCCCATGGCTCACAGATACTTCCAAAACCAGCTTGCAGGTGCCATTGACCGTGCAGATGACGCAACCAAGCTCAAGGAGGAGCTCGATGAAGATCGTGTTGGTTATGTTGTTCCCGTTTCCAGTTGATCAGTAGTGGAGCCCAGTTGGGGTCGATCGGAGACCTTTGTCGCATTTGAGGTTCTTCTTTTATTTTGGCTCCGTAGTCGGGCCTTGATTGTATTTGGATGATGTAATGCTTTATTCATGTAATTGTGTGAAGTGGCGATTGTAAGCCAGCTATGTATCTCTTTCCCTTATGTATTACATGGGTTGTGTGAAGATTACCTCACTTGCGACATTGCTTTCAATGCGGTTATGCCTCTAAGTCGTGCTTCGACACATGGGAGATATAGCCGCATCGAGGGTGTTACATTAGTGCACCATGCTTTACGTCTTAGAACCAGGACTTCAAAAATGTTTTGAAATGTCATGAAACATATAAGATGTTCTAAGAGTTGAAATTGGTATTTCATACTCATGCCCGTGTCGAGAGGTATGAGACCTCTGACAGTACTTTGCCTACATGATGGAGGAGAATAGCTCAACTAGTGAGCATGTGCTCAGATTGTCTGGGTACTACAATTGCTTGAATCAAGTGGGAGTTAATCTTCCAGATAAGATAGTAATTGACAAAAGTTCTCTAGTCACTATCACCAAGTTACTAGAACTTAGTGATGAACTATAATATGCAAGGGATGACGAAAGTAATTCCCAAACCCTTTGCGATGGTGAAATCGGCGAAGGTAGAAATCAAGAAATAGCATCAAGTGTTGATGGTTAACAAGACCAGTAGTTTCAAGAAAAGGGCAAAGGGAAAGAAAGGGAACTTCAAGAAGAATGGCAAACAAGTTGCAACTCCCATGAAGAAGCCCAAAGCTAGACCTAAGCCTGAAACTGGGTGCTTCTACTACAAAGGAAATGGTCAGTGGAAGTGGAACTGCCCTAGATACTTGGCGGATAAGAAGGATGGCAAAGTGAACAAAGGTATATTTGATATACATGTTATTGATGTGTAGCGACCCGACCTCAAACGGTCAAGTCTCTGTGCTTAATTGTCATCCCTGGATCGGTATGCTGACACACACAGTAGTCGAGGATTTATAACAGATTTAATCACATGTATAAAGTAACATAAATACTATTACCTCAGTCCAAATAGCGGAAGTAACAACAAGGTTGTGGATTCCCATCAACACCAACGGCAAAGTTGAGTGTAGAAATCGTAACCCTAATGTATCACTTACTCGTCGTAAGAATCCTGGAACATGAGACATTGCAGACACAAAGGGTCAGTACATTGAATGTACTGGCAAATTCACACCATAGGATAACGTTGAATAAATGCTATCACTACATGCATATTTGGCTGGTGGAAAAACTCTATGGTTATCATGTTTTTGCGAAAAGCCAATTTTTCCCTACAACAAAGGAATATATTTTATTTACTACAAAGTTTGTTGAAAACATTGAGAATGGTAACCCCATCTCAATCCCAATTAAAATAATCATTAACCCAACCAGTTAATTAAATAAACTGATGAGATCAACAGGATATTTCAAGAACCAGATACTCAAGATGTCCATAACCGGGGACACGGCTAGTCATGTTTAGTTTGTACACTCTGCGGAGGTTTGCACACTTTTCCCCACAAGACTCGATCTCCTCTGTTGGATTTCTCGCACTACATGATGTTTGAGAAACGGATGACCGAGACACAGTCTTTCCGAAGAGGTCCCCTTAACCGATTGATAGGCCGATACACCTACAACCCCCTACATCTGCTAGCCCATCATGGAAAGGTTTCCCACAACTTACTCAACTATGCCAGAGCCCATAATGGCTTGTGGCTGCACACGGAAGTTTCTAGCATGAATAATCTTATGATCCCTTTGAGCCTGGGTGGCAAACCATAGGATGATCAGACGGTAACCCCGGGATCTCCTAGGACAACACTTGTAAATCCCTAGGTGTTTGGGCAAGTCCACTGGTATATCCCCAAGGTGCCCCAACCAATCCACCCAGATGTGTATTGAAGTAGCACCTTAACTTAAACCTTAGTTAACAATAATCTCTCACATCTTTCATAAATTCTCTCAAACCAATCCACGTCTACGAGCATGGCATAGCAGTATGAGCATAACGTAAAAGTAACTCCCAAGTTTTGAATGCAGGACAATAGGTTCCTACCTCATCAACTACTTCCCAATACCCACATGTTATCAATCCTACTCATGCAATGTTTGAGGGTTGAAACTAATGCATAAAAACTAGGTAATGAAAAATATGATCAAAGTGTGAACTTGCCTCGTACTGTTGATTAAGATGATTCACACTCATAACTCCTGATAGTTTTACTCGTCACACTCCAGTCAATCTATCGTAAGTAAGCAATAGTAACCACACATAAGCGATCATGCAAAAGAACCGAAGAAAAGATCTCGGAAAACTTCGAAAACAAGCAATTAACTCTTGCAACAGAAAACAATTTCTAACAGTACCAAAATTACGTGAATTTGGCCTTATCAGAAACTTTAGGTCAAGAGCTTCAATTTGCAAAAAGAATCAACTCAAACGGAGTTATAAAACTCGAGTTATGAACAAAAGAAGTTTGAATTCAAATCTGTTTGAAAATCAAATTTTAGACTTTCAAAAATATGTTCAAGTTGATTAATTGTATAGAGGAGATCATAACAAATAAGTGGGTGTTGGTTTCGTTGGATTTGGACAAGCGAGTAAAAAGTTGCGCTAGTTTGAAAAGCAGGGGCTAAACTGTAAATAAAACATCTACAAAGAAGTCCCTGACTAAAACTAATAGAAAAAGACTAAAAAACGAATGTTCGCTACAGTGGCTTACGAGATGAAAACCGTTCGCTACAAATCCTAGACTAGCGAACGTCCACTAATTAACCTAACTAATAAATAAAACTTGCTAAAAGAAAACCGAAGAAAACCTAAAAAAGAATAAACCGGACTGGGGCGGTTTATTACCGGTTCGGGCGGTTTTCATTGAAAATCGGTGGCGGATCGGTTCGAGTGGCAGCGGCGGATTGGCGGCAGCGGCTTCGGCGACAGCGAGGCAGGGCAAGGCGGCGCGGGATGCGGCGGCTCCTGTGGTGGTGCAGTGGCGCAGGTGCAGGGACGGCGCGGTGCTAGCGGCGCGGTGGCGGGCGGAAATGCGGCGGCGGCGCGAGGCGAGGGGAGGCGGCGGCGCTACGAGGGAAGAGAGAGAGGCGGGGCCTGGGGTGAAGTATATATAGTGGGAGAGGCGGTCAACTACGGGAGGCGTACCCGGATCGGAGTTCGACGGCGGCGGCGACGTACAGGAGTAGGTCTCCTGCGAGAGGTCGATGATGGCGCAACGCGGGCTGGGCCGCGGCCTGTTGGGCCGGCCCAGTTCGGCGGCGGAGAAAGATTTTTTTTAAAGGCAAGTGAATAAAACAAAAAAGAAAATAAAAACTAAGTAAAATATAGGCATATAATTTATCGAAATTTTCAAAAAAAAGATTTTCTACAACATGAACATTTTTCTAGCATCAAATAAAATCTACAAAAATTCAAATAAATCAAACAATGCTACTCCTCTAATAAAATCCAAATAAAAATCATTTTAAAAATACCAAAACAATTTCAAACCCATTTTTCTCCAATTTTCTAATGTAGGGAATCATTTTACCCTTATTTCCATATATTTTATTTTTGGAGAAAAATAATTTGAATAAGCACCAAAATAACTCCAAATTGAAAATGATTTCTAAGGGGCGTTAAATTTGGTTTCTTTGAAACTTCCAACTCATATTTCATATAATTTGAAGAAGTCATTTTATCTTCTCTCGTGAAAATCATTGAGTTACATAAAGTTTCTGAGTTGAAAAATATATTTCCAAATATAATTCAAATATTTTCAAAAACCCTTTTCATTTATTTAAATGGAAGAAGTCATGTCATCTTCTCTCTAGGGTTTTGTATTTGAAAAGAATTTGAATTCACGGAGATCATAAACGCAAAATGAAAGTTTGGGAAATTCCTTTTATTCCCTCTCATTTAACTTTCAAAAAGTTTCAAATTTCACTGAATTTCACACAATCAATCAAAACTATTTATTTAATATAACATTTCAAAATTTAGAATTTTGGGATGTTACAAACCTACCACCCTTAAAATGAATCTCGTCCTCGAGATTCGGAGAGGCTAGAAAGAAATAGGTTAGGTTTGGGATCTTCTCAAAATCCATCAATTCACACAGGGGTCTCGGGTGCTACCACCCTTAGAAGCATTGTTACGGTTCCAACAAAACTTATATACTCCATCCTTATTGTTGGCAGTGTCGGTCTTCTTAGATCTTCAGGATAATTCCTTCTCTGGCTCTTCCGGTAGTGGCATAACCTTTTCCTCAATTCTTCTGTCCTTTTATCTTTGGTATGGTCCTCCTGTGACTGGGTCTTCTTAGCTGACGGGTCTGGCGCTAATACTAAACAACTATCGATATCTCATGGTGGTCAACAAACAATTTGACTGGGTCCCTGCAAAAAATGGGTCTGGGCTTAAACCTCATCGTATGACCTACGGTTGGCAAAAGCTGCCTTGTACAAGGGAAAATTGGCATACCATTCTAAGGTTCAAACAAGGTTTTGATCGTCGTCGCTCCACTATGGGTAAGTCACTCAGATTCACCATCCCATATAGCAAGGTGAATAATAAGAGTAAGTCCGTATGGTGATCAATCCATCCCGCACCCAAATCATTACTTTGTATATGGTTTACCAAATCTCGCATTCTAACACTCGGTTATCCTCACAAGCATTGCAGAATTTCTCTTGTTGACGAACTCTTCGGATAAATCCATTGATT
This sequence comes from Triticum urartu, assembly GCF_003073215.2. Classification (NCBI taxonomy): domain Eukaryota; kingdom Viridiplantae; phylum Streptophyta; class Magnoliopsida; order Poales; family Poaceae; genus Triticum; species Triticum urartu. Next base: position 267,920,593 of record NC_053025.1, on the reverse strand, counting down.
CTGCAAGCCAAACCAAACATCTATCATTCCTTCACAACTCTCAGGTTTTGCGTTACTCCTATAAGATCGTCTGTTGATGAAGCCGTAACTTCTTCCAGGGTTTTTCCTTCAGCAAGAGTGTGCTTGCTTCTTGGCAGGTCCTGGGGCCTATGGGTTATGGCCCATCTCATCACTTGCAAACCTTAAACTCATCATTGGGCAACTGTTCATTATTCCAACATCCAGCTTCCTAGCATTCTTAGTTCCATCCAATTTTTTTACTGTCTCTCTTCCTTCTATTCGTACCAAACTAAGCCGTGATTACTTAGACTCATCATGGAGTTACAACTGCTCCATTTACCAACATTATACCTCATTTATATTCCAATAGTACCTCATCCCTTCATGCTCTTGGGATATCCCACATATCGAGATAAAACTCGTCCTTATTTTGTCCAAAGTCCACTCCGTGGAATATCATTATCCTTTCCAAGGGTCAAGGGTCTTCACAGTTACTACCACCCTTGAAATGCACAAACTCATCCATAGACCATATTTCTCATATCCTCAAAAATGGTCAAAATCTTTCTTCATAAAGTAACAACTCATAAAAATCCAAATCAGTACCAACGGTGCTAACTTTATTGATTCTCCAATGATTACAATCTCTTGCTTTTCCATTACATGCCTCAACTCATCGCCTCAATATAAAGGAAAATGTTCTCACTACTACTATATACTTCTCACAAACACAACTAATTATCACAAGTCTCTTTCTCCTTGGGACAATCTTTGGCAAAGTGCCCTACTTCATTACAACGGAAACATATTACTTCTGACAAGTCTCGAGGTTTCCTTTTTGGGCAACCGCTGAAGTAGTGCCCTAACTTCTTGCACCTAAAACATGTGATATGACTCAGATCCTTCTTTGTAGAAATTTGGTTGTTCCTAGAATCCAATCTATTTCTTTTCCTGGACTTTTCTGTGCCAATTAGGGCTTCTATTTCTTGTGGGTCATACTCTACTTCCACGGTCGGGAATTCTACTAGGTCCCCATTCAGACAATTTTGGGAGATGTGTCCTTCTTCTCCACATGAATATCATGACTTGGTGCAGGGTTTAATTGGTTCTTCTTTGGGTGTGTCCTTCACCTCTTCCCTCATCACAGGTTCTTCTAAAATTTCCATGAGGGCTCCTTTCATTACTTCTTTCTTCTGCTGGATGGTTCTTTGTACCATGGGGTAAATGTGACACAGAGCAGGGTAGTGGGTAGTCCCTTCACACAAGAAACAAGTGATCTCCCTAGTTGGGCATTCTTCAGATGGGTGGCTTTCTTCACAATGAGGGCGTTCATCCTTGTGTTCTTTATGGGTGTGTCATATTTCTCCACAGAGATTGCATGCACAAGGTTTCTTCATATCACTTCCGTCAGGCTTCAACTTCTGGGACACAAGCCGAGATTTTAGCAGACTCAACTTAAATTCTTCCCAAGTGGTTACTTCTTGACATCCATTGATGGTTTCGTACATCCTCCACCAAGTAGCAGCACCTCTTTCAAAGCATCGAAGAGCATGATGGGTCATATCCTTTCCAGCTATAGTGTTATTCTTCATGTGATCCTCCATGTTCTGAATCCATCGGTCTGTCTCCAATTGACTCATCGGTCCAGAAAATATAAGCTCATCTCCATTCATCCTCTATTGGGTACATGTGTTTTGGGGTGAGACGAGAGATATAGAGAGGGATACACACAATGCAAGCAATGGTTTTGAAAAGACTGATTTTATTGTGGCTGTCGAAAAAACAACAAACAAATGACAGCTCACAATTGTCGCATCTAACGTAGGTATATAACAGGGGTTTGGTCTTCTAATGGTCAATAAATCTCAAAGTCGTCAAACATCTTAACATCTTGTTCATGTCTCTGATAGCTACTTCCGATCATGCTTGTCCTTCTCAAGTTCTTTTGCTAGATCATCTCTGTCGACGCGAAGTCTCTCATGTTGTCCTTCAATATTCTAGAGTTGTGTTCCAAACTTCTGGGTTTCAACATCCTTGGCATGAACCGCGGTCCTACTGTCCTTCAGTTCCTGATGGTTCTCCGGTATCTTGAGGTTTCGCTCCTCCAGCTTGGCTATTCTCAGCTTCTGGTTCCTCAGTTCTTCATGAAATACTTCCTTGTCAAATACGGCTTCCTGAAGGTCCATCTAAAATTCTTCATGTAATACTCCAGATCCTGGCGATACACCGGCTAAGGTTAAAACCGCATCCTTTGCTGACGGATGCCCCATCGGCCTTCTACCATCCAATCATTCCGAAGAAATGCATGTTTAACTCAGCATGGTGACCATAGTATCAGTGGCGATGACATCACGAATAATCGTGTTTCTGCTCTTGTCATTGCCATGAGCTATCTTCCATAATTGACATCTCCTGTCTTAGGGTTTTCTTGACAAAAACTTCGAGTTTTGAACTCTCCATGTTCTGGTCTTTCTCCGACACACCTTGATCTCGGGTATTGACAGCTTCAATAGTTTCACAAGTTCCATAAGGGTAGCTTTCCTAGGTCATACAAATCTGGAAATTCTTCAGAGCCTTCAAATTCTCCTAGTCTTCGGAGTCTTCAACCATTGTAGTTTCCATTATTATAATGCACGGTAAGATCCTCTTCATTCCGGTGTGGTCTTAGTTGTCCGATATCTTGTACTTCTTGGAGTGTTCTCATCAGTCGAATGTTCGTGTGGTCAAAAGGGGAAAGGGGTATAGTCTAGCTAAAAGGGAATATTTGAATAAGCTCGGAAGAGAAGGGAGGTAACAGATCTTTTTAAAAAGAAGTTATAGAGAAAAGCTTTCCTATGGGCTTGCCAGTTTCTAGGGGTCACGTCCTACAGTCAACATGTTCTTTGATACCATCTTGTAGCGACCCGACCTTAGACGGTCAAGTGTCTGTGCTTAAGTATCATCCCTGGATCGGTATGCTGACACACACAGTACTTGAGGTTTTATAACAGAGGTAAATCACATGTATAAAGTAACATAAATACTATTACCTCAATCCAAATAGCGGAAGTAACAACAAGGTTGTGGATTCCCATCAACACCAACGGCAAAGTTGACTGTAGAAATCATAACCCTAACGTATCACTTACTCGTCGTAAGAATCCTGCAACATGAGACGTTGCAGCCACAAAGGGTCAGTACATTGAATGTACTGGCAAATTCACACCATAGGATAATGCTGAATAATAGCTATCACTACATGCATATTTGGCTGGTGGAAAAACTCTATGGATATCATGTTTTTGTGAAAAGCTAATTTTTCCCTACAATAAGGGAATATATTTTATTTACTATAAAGTTTGTTGAAAACATTGAGAATGGTAACCCCATCTCAATCCCAATTAAAATAATCATTAACCCAACTAGTTAATTAAATAAAGTGATGAGATCAATAGGATAATTCAAGAACCAGATACTCAAGATGTCCATAACCGGGGAGACGGCTAATCATGATTAGTTTGTACACTCTGCAGAGGTTTGCGCACTTTTCCCCACAAGACTAGATCTCCTCCGTTGGATTTCTTGCACTACATGATGTTTGAGAAACGGATGACCGAGACACAGTCTTTCCGAAGAGGTCCCCTTAACTGATAGATAGGTCGGTACACCTACAATCCCCTACATATGCTAGCCCATCATGGAAAGGTTTCCCACAACTTACTCAACTATGCCAGAGCCCATAATGGCTTGTGGCTGCACACAAAAGTTTCTAGCATGAATAATCTTATGATCCCTTTGAGCCTGGGTGGCAAACCATAGGATGATCACATGGTAACCTCGGGATCTCCTAGGAAAACCCTGGTAAATCCCGAGGTGTCCGGGCAAGTCCACTGGTATATCCCCAGGGTGCCCCAACCAATCCACCCAGATGTGTATTAAAGTAGCCACCTTAAGTTAAACCTTAGTTAACAATAATCTCTGACATCTTCCATGAATTCTCTCAAACCAATACATGTCTACGAGCATGGCATAGCAGTATGAGAATAACGTAAAAGTAACTCCCAAGGTTTGAATGCAGGACAATAGGTTCCTACCTCATAAACTACTTCCCAATACCCACATGTTATCAATCCTACTCATGCAATGTTTGAGGGTTGAAACTAATGCATAAAAACTGGGTAATGAAAAATATGATCAAAGTGTGAACTTGCCTCATACTGTTGATGAAGATGATTCGCACTCATAACACCTGATATTCCTACTCGTCACACTCTGGTTAATCTATCATAAGCAAGCAATAGTAACCACACATAAGCAATCATGAAAAAGAATCGAAGAAAAGATCTCGGAAAACTTCAAAAACAAGCAATTAACTCTTGCAACATAAAACAATTTCTAACAGTACCAAAATTATGTGAATTTGGCCTTCTCAGAAAGTATAGGTCAAGAGCTTCAATTTGCAAAACGAATCAACTCAAACGGAGTTATAAAACTCGAGTTATGAACAAAAGAAGTTTGAGTTCAAATTTGTTTGAAAATCAAATTTTAGACTTTCAAAAATATGTTCAAGTTGATTAACTGGATAGAGGAGATCATAACGAAGAAGTGGGCGTTGGTTTCATTGGATTTGCACAAGCGAGTAAAAAGTTGCGCTAGTTTGAAAAGCAGGGGCTAAATTGTAAATAAAACATCTACAAAGAAGTCCCTGACTAGAACTATCAGAAAAAGAAAAAGACTAAATAATGAACGTTCGCTATAGTGGCTTACAAGACGAAAACCGTTCGCTACAAATCCTAAACTAGCGAACGTCCACTAATTAACTTAAGTAATAAATAAAACCGGCTAAAAGAAAACCGAAGAAACCCTAAAAAAGAATAAACCGGACTGGGGCGGTTTATTACCGGTTCGGGCAGTTTTCATCGAAAACCGGCGGCGGATCAGTTCGAGCAGCAGCGGCGGATCGGCAGCAGCGGCGAGTGGCTCCGGCGAGAGCGGAGTAGGGCAAGGTGGTGCGGGGCGACGTGGCCGGCGCGGGATGCGGCGGCTCCGGCGGTGGTGCGGCGGCGCAGGTGCGGGGGCAGCGGCCGCGCGGGGCGGCGTGGTGGCGGGCAAAAGTGCGGCGGCGGCGCGAGGCGAGGGGCGGTGGCGGCGCTATGAGGGAGGAGAGAGAGGCGGGGCCCGAGGGTGAAGTATATATAGTGGGAGAGGCGGTGAACTTCAGGAGGCGTGCCCGGATCGGAGTCTAACGGCGGCGACGACATACAGGAGCAGGTCTCCTGCGGGAGGTCGGTCACGGCGTGACGCGGGCTGGGCCGCGTCCTATTGGGCCGGCCCAGTTCGGCGGCGGAGAAAGATTTTTAAATGTAATTGAATAAAACAAAAAAGAAAATAAAAACTAAGTATAATATAGGCATATAATATATCAAAATTTTCAGAAAAAGATTTTCTACAACATGAACATTTCTAGCGTTAAATAAAATCTACAAAAATTCAAATAAATGAAACAGTGCTACTGTTCTAATAAAATCCAAATAAAAATCATTTTAAAAATACCAAAATAATTTCAAACCCAACTTTCTAATGTAGGGAATCATTTTTCCCTAATTTCCATATATTTTATTTTTGGAGAAAAATAATTTGAATAAAAACCAAAATAACTCCAAATTGAAAATGATTTCAATAGGGCATTAAATTTGGTTTCTTTGAAACTTCCAACCCATATTTAATATAATTTGAAGAAGTCATTTTATCTTCTCTCATGAAAATCATTGAGTTGCATAAAGTTTCTGAGTTGAAAAAAATATTCCAAATGAAATTCAAATATTTTCAAAAACCCTTTTCATTTATTTAAATGGAAGAAGTCATGTCATCTTCTCTCTAGGGTTTTGTATTTGAAAAGAATTTGAATTCACGGAGATCATAAATGCAAAATGAAAGTTTGGGAAAGTCCTTTTATTCCCTCTCATTTAACTTTCAAAAAGTTTCGAATTTCACTCAATTTCGCACAATCAATCATAACTATCTATTTAATATAACATTCCAAAATTTAGAATTTTGGGATGTTACATGATGTGTACTTTACTAGTGTTTATAGCAAACCCCTCGGTATTTGATACTAGTTCAGTTGCTAAGAGCAGTAACTCGAAACAGGAGTTGCAAAATAAATAGAGACTAGTTAAGGGCGAGGTGATGATGTGAGTTGGAAGTGATTCCAAGGTTGATAAGATCACCATCACACACTCCCTTTACCTTCGGGATTAGTGTTGAACCTAAAATAAATGTTATTTGGTGTTTGCGTTGAGCATAATATGATTGGATCATGTTTATTGCAATACGGTTATTCATCTAAATCAAAGAATAATTGTTATTCTATTTACATGAATAATACCCCTCTGGATCAAGTTTGTGACGCCCCCGATTCAATCGTAGACTAATCATACACGCAAACGTGTACGATCAAGATCAGGGACTCACGGGAAGATATCACAACACAACTCTACAAATAAAATAAGTCATACAAACATCATATTACAAGCCAGGGGCCTCGAGGGCTCGAATACAAGAGCTCGATCATAGACGAGTCAGCGGAAGCAACAATATCTGAGTACAGACATAAGTTAAACAAGTTTGCCTTAAGAAGGCTAGCACAAACTGAGATACATATCGAAAGAGGCGCATGCCTCCTTCCTGGGATCCACCTAAACTACTCCTGGTCGTCGTCAGCGGGCTGCACGTAGTAGTAGGCACCTCCCGAGTAGTAGTAGTCATCGTCGATAGCGGCGTCTGGCTCCTGGGCTCCAACGTCTGGTTGCAACAATCAAGAATAGAAAGGGGGAAAAGGGGGAGCAAAGCAACCGTGAGTACTCATCCAAAGTACTCGCAAGCAAGGAGCTACACTACATATGTATGCATTGGTATCAAATGGAGAAGGCTATCATATGTGGACTGAACTGCAGAATGCCGGAATAAGAGGGGGATAGCTAGTACTTTCGAAGACTACACTTCTGGTAACCTCCATCTTGCAGCAGGAGAAGAGAGTAGATGGTAAGTTCACCAAGTAACATCGCATAGCATAACCCTAACCGATGATCCTCCCCTCGTCGCCCTATGAGAGAGCGATCACCGGGTTGTATCTGGCACTTGGAAGGGTGTGTTTTATTAAGTATCTGGTTCTAGTTGTCATAAGGTCAAGGTACAACTCCAAGTCGTCCTGTTACCGAAGATCACGGCTATTCGAATAGATTAACTTCCCTGCAGGGGTGCACCACATAACCCAACACGCTCGATCCCATTGGGCCGGACACACTTTTCTGGGTCATGCCTGGCCTCGGAAGATCAACACGTCGCAGGCATACCTAGGCACAACAGAGAGGTCAACACGCCGGTCTAAATCCTATGGCGCAGGGGTTTGGGCCCATCACCCTTTGCACACCTGCACGTTGTGAACGCGGCCAGAAGCAGACCTAGCCTAGAAGGCGTTCCAGTCCAATCCGGCGCGCGCCGCTCAGTCGCTGACGTCACGAAGGCTTCGCCTGATACCACGACGTCGAGTGCCCATAACTATCCCCGCGTAGATGGTTAGTGCGTATAGGCCAGTAGCCAGACTCAGATCAAATACCAAGATCTCGTTAAACGTGTTATCTTGAAATAACCGCGAATGCCGACCAGGGCCAGGCCCACCTCTCTCCTAGGTGGTCTCAACCTACCCTGTCGCTTCGCCACAAAGATCCACTCAGAGGGCCGTCGGGACAAACGTCCTTTCGGACCCAATCCGTGGATCACTTGCGAGTACTCCTACGAGCCGACCCATCTTTAGTCACCAACTGTATAGCATGTATTTATGTACAAGTATATACCCGTGATCACCTCCCGAGTGATCACGGCCCGATAGTATAGCATGGCAGACGGACAAGAAAGTATGGCCACTGATGATAAACTAGCATCCTATACTAAGCATTAGGATTGCAGGTAAAGGTAACCACAGTTGTAGCAACAATGACAGGCTATGCATCAGGATAGGATTAACGAAAAGCAGTAACATGCTACACTACTCTAATGCAAGCATTATAGAGGAGAGTAGGCGTTATCTGGTGATCACGGGGGGGGGGGGGGGGGGGGGGGGGGGGGGGGGGGGGGGGGGGGGGGGGGGGGCTTGCCTGGTTGCTCTGGCAAGAAGGGGTCGTCAACATCGTAGTCGATCACAAGGGTACCAGCAGCGGTCTTGGGGTCTACCAAAAAAGTAACGGAGGGGGAACACAATAAATAACAGAGTAATCAAACATAACATGACAAACGCGGTGCTAGAGGTGATCTAACGCAGGGATAGGTGATACCGGCGAAGGGGGAAACATCTGGGAAAGTATTCCCGATGTTTCGCGTTTTCGGACAGATGAACCGGAGGTGAAATGTTGCAGGTTTGCTATGCTAGCGATGTGTGGTGGGCGAACGGACTGCATATCCGGATTCGTCTCGTCATTCTAAGCAACTTTCATGTACAACGTATTTTCATACGAGCTACAGATTATTTTATATGATTTATCAAAGTTTTATGCTTTTTTGAAATTTATTTTATTATTTAAACCGAACATTATCCAGAACAAGAAAGGTGATGTCAGCATGACATCACCATGATGTCAGCAGGTCAAACCTGGCTGAGCAGAGTCAAATCTGGACTGTGGGTCCAGTGGGACCCACCTGCCATAGACTAACATGTTAATGAGGGTTTAGTTAAGTAGGTTTAATTAAGTTTAATTAATGGATTAGGTTAATTAAACACAATTAATTAAGTTAATTATTTTAGTTAATTAATTAATTAATATTTGTATTAATTATTATTTTTAATTCCTGTTTTACATATGTTTCTTTTAACCGTTCCAGGGTGTTGCCCCACATGTCATTGGCCCTAGGGGCCCTAGTGGGTTCGGATGCGAGCGGGCGCGGGCGTAGAGCGCAGGCGCCCAACCCGTTTGGGCGTTGGGCGATGCCCGGATGCAGGGGCACGGTGAGGCGGCAGGCGGGCGGGGCAGTAGGCAGAGGAAGGGGCCGGCGGCAGCGTGAGCGAAGGGCAGGAAGCAGTAGCAGCAACGGCGGTTGCGGGTCGCGGCGAGCAGCAGTGAAGAGCGCGGCGCGGACGGGGCTGTGCAGAGCAGCAGCAGGGAGATCCGCTGCGAGCGGCTCGGGCGGGAGGCCACGGGCACGACGAGCACGTGCGCACGAGGCGGCAGCGGCTGTAGGCGGAAGGGCGCGACCAGTGTGGATGGGTTGCGGCCAGGGGAGAGCGGGGGTTGTGGTGACCCGACCCGAATGGATCAAGTCTACTGTGCTCGGGTGTCATCCCTGGATCAGTAATGCTGACACCACACAGTACATCGAAGGATTTATAGCAGAGTGGCAATCACACACTTATTACATTGTTGTCTCAAAGAGAGCTTATTACAATAAATATGGCTTAAGGCCATCTAATGTCGATAACAGCGGAAGACTTGGAAGATAAATGGGTCCATCAACTCCAACGGCATCACTGAGTATAGGACCACGACCTAAAACACCTCAATCATCGTCTGAAAAGTCTGCAACATTAACGTTGCAGCCCGAAAACAGGTCAGCACATGGAATATGCTGGCAATGTAACACATAGAGAGTAATGGAATGAAACAGCTATACTATATGCATATATGGCTGGTGGAAAGCTCTATGGTTACAGTTTTGCGTAAAGCCAGTTTTTCCCTACTGCAAAGGAATAAATTTATTTAACTATCATGGTAGTTGTGAAACATCGAGAATGGTTGACAGCATTCCGATCCCAATTAAGTGAACAATTAAAACCCAACAACATTAATTAGAAGTAGCATGTTGAGATTCACATGATATTCAAGTACTAGATACTCAAGTTGTCCATAACCGGGGACACGGCTAATCATGATTAGTTTGTACAATCTGCAGAGGTTTGCGCACTTTTCCCCACAAGACTCGATCGCCTCCGTTTGGTTTCTCGCACTACATGGTGTTTGAGAAGACGGATGACCGAGACATAGTCTTTCAGAGGCGCTAGCACCTTACGATCGGGTAGACCGTACCACCTACATCCCCTACATCTGCTAGTCTACCACTGTAAGAGTTCGCACAACTTAGTCAACTATGCTAGAGCCCATAATAGCTTGTGGCTGCACACGGAAGTTTCTAGTATGAATAGTCTCATGATCCCTTTGAGCTTGGGTGGCGGTCCAAAAGAAAACAGGCAAGTCCTGCAATACCCAGGTGCCTCAATCCACCCAGATGTGTGTTTAAGTTGCCACCTTAGATAAACCATTTAAAATTATCAACTCACATCTGTCATGGATATCACTCACCCTATCCATGTCTACTGGCATAGCATGGCATAATAAGCAAACGTAGAAGTAACTCCCAAAGGTTTCATAATAAACAGGTAATAGGTACTACCTCATCTACTTCCCATCCCACAATTTAATTAGATCCTAATCATGCAATGTGAGAGGATTGATCTAATGCAATAAAACATGGGTTGTAGAAAAGGTATGATCAAAGTGTTACTTGCCTTGCTGATGATCCGCGAGACCTAGGGTTTCGAAGTAACAGGCGGCGCAATCCGGGTAATCTATCGCAGACAAACAACAAGCATACAATAAGTACTCATCTAATGCACAGGTAAAACTCGAACAAGAGAACGAACCAGAAAGTTCAACTTAAGAACTCCGGTTGCAAAGAAAGAACGAACCGAACAAAGAAACGGAAAACAAAAGGCGGAAGAAAACAACTCGGTTCTAGCAAGTTGAAACTAGGTCAAATTTTACCGGGGCAAAAACTTGTTTAAGTTGATTAGACGGAACGGCGGTTTCGAAATGAAACTCCAGGCATTTGAATCACCTGATTCCGATAAACGAGCGAGAAGAAAGACTAGAATGAAGTACGGATCTGAGATCGCGATCGCGGAATAAATCCGACGAGAAGAAAAAGAAGAACGGTTAAACGAACATGTGTTCATTAACCTAGAAGAATCCGGTGATCACGTTCGTTAGGAAGAACGGTCCGGCGAACGGTCCAAAGGCAACTAAATCGGAAAAGAAAATGAATCCGATCTAGGGTTTCGGAGAAGAAAACCGAAACGAAAAACCGATCTAGAAAACGAATCGGAAGAGAAGAAAAGAATCAGAACGATTAGAAGAAAACGATCCGAGGAAAAGAGACGCGGGGCAACCTCCGGCGAGGTCTCCGGCGAGGGGCTCCGGCGGCGTGGGCGTAGGGCGGCGGCGGCGTGGGCAAGGTGCGGCGGCGCAGGCAAGGTGCGCCGGCGCGGGTGGGGGGTGCGGGGCTTGGGGTTTGATTTGATGGGTTTAGGGGGGGGGTGTTGGGGTATTTATATTGGGGAGGGGAGAGGAGACTTGGGGTAGGGGACAAGAAATAGAGTAGGAAAAGGAAAACGAAACAAAGGAAAGGGCTAGCCTAGAATCCTAATAGGATTCGGCCAGGGATGGCGGCTGCCTGCGCCTGGCGCTGGCGCGCGCGCGGCTGGGAGGAGGCCGGCTGGCTGGGCCTTTGGCCCGGCTGGCCTGCGGGTTTTTTTAAATGGTTTCGCGCGCAGAAAAACACAGAAAAGAAAATCTAAACGAGCTCCAAAATTACTAAAGTAAATTTTCCCCGACTCCTAAAAATGAGTCGAACAAAATGAACTTTACTCCGGGCTAAAATGCAATTTTCGAAAACACGCATTTTTTCCCTATCCAAATAAAATGCATATAAAACTCCGACAAAACCAAAACTTGATCTATTTATTAAATCTTCATTTTTCCTAAATTTTGGGAAAGTCATATTATTCCCTCTCTCATTTTTGATATAGGAAAAATAATTGAAGATAAAATAAATAAATCAAATGATCCTCTTTTCAAAATTTGAGAAAACTCTCAAATATGAAAATAGCGAAATCTCCAACTCTCTCCGTGGGTCCTTGAGTTGCGTGAAATTTCGAGGATCAACCAAAATGCAAGAAAATATGATATGCATGATGATCTAGTGTATAACATTCCAAATTAAAAATTTGGGATGTTACAAACCTACCCCCCTTAAGATGAATCTCGCCCTCGAGATTCGGGTTGGCTAGAAAATAGGTGAGGGTGGTCCTTGAGCAAATCTTCTTCTCTTTCCCAGGTGGCTTCATCCTCTGAATGGTGGTTCCACTGAACTTTGCAAAACTTGATAACCTTGCTGCGAGTAACTCTGCTGGCATACTCGAGAATCTTGACTGGTTTCTCCTCATACGTTAAGTCGTCCTTCAACTGAATCGCTTCGAGTGGCATGGTATCTCTTAGCGGTACCTCCGCCATCTCGGCGTGACATTTCTTCAGCTGAGAAACATGGAATACATCATGAACTCCTGACAGTTCCTCTGGTAATTCCAACTTATAAGCGACTTCTCCCATACGTTGCAGGATCTTATATGGTCCAACGAAACGCGGTGCTAACTTTCCCTTAACTCCAAAGCACTTAACTCCTCGAAGTGGGGATACTCGAAGATAAACTCTGTCTCCGGTTTCCTAAACTGTCTCCTTGCGTTTAGAATCTGCGTAGCTCTTCTGCCTGGACTGGGCTACCTTGAGCCTATCGCGAATCAACTTAACTTTCCGTTCAGACTCCTTAATCAAATCTGGTCCAAAGAACTGACGGTCTCCAACTTCGTCCCATGACAACGGTGTCCTGCACCTCCTTCCGTATAAAGCTTCGAAAGGTGCCATCTTCAAACTGGTTTGATAGCTATTGTTGTAGGAAAACTCCGCATACGGCAAGTTATCGTCCCAACTAGATCCATAATCTAGTGCACAAGCTCTCATCATATCTTCCAAAATCTGATTGACTCTCTCGGTCTGTCCATCTGTCTGCGGGTGAAAAGCTGTGCTGAAATCTAGTCTGGTTCCTAAAGTTTCATGCAACTGATTCCAAAACTTTGAGGTAAATTGGGTTCCTCTATCTGATACGATACTCCTCGGAACTCCATGCAAACAAATGATCCTAGTCATGTATATCTTCGCCAACTTAGCACTGGTGTAAGTGGTCTTAACTGGAATAAAATGTGCTACCTTCGTCAAACGATCAACTACTACCCATATCGAGTCATAGCCTGATTTTGTCCTGGGTAGTCCTGTGATAAAATCCATGCCTATCTTATCCCACTTCCATTCGGGTATCGGCAATGGTTGTAACAATCCTGCTGGCTTCTGATGCTCTGCCTTTACTCTCTGACATACGTCACAAACTGCTACATATGCTGCAATATCCTTCTTCATTCCGGTCCACCAGAATGTTTCCTTTAAATCCAAATACATCTTGGTATTCCCTAGGTGAATCGAATACGATGAATCATGTGCCTCTTGCAAAATCAACTTCCTGATCTCTGGGTCATTGGGCACATAAACACGGTCTTCAAACCATAAGGTATCGTGCTCATCCTCACGAAATCCCTTTGCTTTTCCTTCGCTCAATTTTTCTTTTATAGCAGCAATCTCCTTGTCAGATTTCTGGGCTTCTCTTATCTTATCCATCAATGTTGACTGAATCTCCAATGCTGCTACATAGCCTCTCGGAACTATTTCCAAGCATAGCTCACGAAGGTTTTCTGCTAACTCCTTGGGTATTTTCCCCGTCATTAGAGTATTGACATGGCTCTTGCGGCTCAATGCATCAGCTACTACATTAGCTTTTCCGGGATGGTAATGCAATCTCACGTCATAATCCTTGATGAGCTCCAACCATCTCCTCTGTCGGAGGTTCAACTCCTTCTGCGTGAAAATGTACTTCAAACTCTTGTGATCCGTGTACACCTCACAATGATTTCCAATGAGGAAATGTCTCCACGTCTTCAATGCATGCACTATGGATGCTAACTCCAAATCATGCGTGGCATAATTCAACTCATGAGGCTTCAGTTGTCGTGAAGCATACGAAACAACTCTTCCTTCCTGCATAAGCACTGCTCCAAGTCCTCGACATGAAGCGTCGCAATACACCTCATAATCCTTGGTCTGATCTGGCAAAATCAATACTGGTGAGGTAACCAAGCATTTCTTCAGCTCTTGGAAACTAGCCTCACACTCCAGTCCATTTGAACTTAGTATCCTTCTTCAACAACTCCTTCATAGGCTTCGCAATCTTTGAGAAATTCTCAATGAATCTCCGGTAGTATCCTGCGAGTCCAAGAAAACTCCGGATCTCTCCAACTGTTGTTGGTGCTTCCCATTCGGTTACGGTCACAACCTTTGTGGGGTCAACTGCTATACCTTCTCCGGATATAACATGTCCGAGGAATCCAACTTCCTTCAACCAAAACTCACATTTGCTGAATTTGGCGTATAACTGATGTTCCCTTAGTTTCTCCAAAACCAAATGCAAATGTTCCTTATGCTCCTCTTCATTCTTTGAATAAACCAGGATGTCATCAATGAACACTAAGACGAACTTATCCAAAAACTCCATAAACACTTTGTTCATCAGGTTCATAAAATAGGCAGGTGCGTTAGTCAATCCAAATGACATAACGGTATATTCATACAGTCCATATCTCATGGTGAATGCTGTCTTAGGTATGTCCTGCTCTCGAATCTTCAACTGATGGTACCCTGATCGCAAATCGATCTTAGAAAACACTTTAGCTCCTTGCAACCGATCAAACAGATCGTTGATCATTGGCAGTGGGTACTTATTCTTGATGGTTACTTCATTCAATCCCCGATAATCTACAACCATCCTTAATGATCCATCCTTCTTTTCCACTAGAAGTACGGGTGATCCCCAAGGAGAAGAACTTGGGCGAATGTAGCCTTTCTCCAGTAAATCCTTAATCTGATTTTTAATCTCCACCAAATCCTTTGCTGGTATCCGGTACGGTCGCTTCGATATTGGGCCTGTACCTGGCAATAACTCAATCAAAAACTCAATGTCTCTATCCGGTGGCATGCCTGGCAACTCTTCTAGAAATACGTCAGGAAAATCCTTTACCACTGGTACTTCCTCTTGCACAACTCCTGATAAGGAATTTACTTGTGTCCTGTTTGGCACATGCCGGGATACATATTTGATCCTTCTTCCTTCTGGTGTGGTAAGCAAAATTGTCTTACTGGCGCAATCGATGTTTCCTCCATACATCGACAGCCAATCCATACCAAGAATCACATCCAGACCTTGGGATTCCAGAATAATTAAATCCGTTGGGAAAACATGCCTTCCTATACTTAATGGCACTTGGAAACATCCTTGTCTGGCCATGTACTCTGCTCCTGGCGAGCTTACTAGCATAGGTGTTTTAAGAATCCTAGTGGGCAGGCTATACTTTTCCACAAATCCCCTTGATATGTATGAATGCGATGCACCAGTATCAAAAAGAACGAGTGCAGTAAATGACTTAACCAAAAACTTACCTATTACTGCATTGGGCTGATCTTCAACCTCCTCCACATTAACGTGGTTCACCTGTCCCCTATTGAAAGGGTTCGGCTTCTTCCCAGAGCTTCCATTTCCATTTCCATTCTGGCCTTCAAGACATTCATTGGCATAATGCCCTGGCTTCGAACACTTATAGCAAGTGACGTGGCTCAGGTCCTTCTTGGCTGGGGTTGATGGGGTGGTCCGGTTCTGGCCGTTGATTCCTCCATTCCCATTACCATTCTTGTGGCCATTATGGTTGTGCGAGCTACCTCCTCCATGGGTGTGCTGAAACTGAAATCCCGGTTTAGGGGCAAAACGGGGCTTCTGCTGGGCTCCAGAGTTATACTTCCCCTGTCCATACTTCCTCTTACGGTTCTCAATCTGCTGTTGCTTTCCTTCAATCATGATGGCACGATCTACCAACTCCTGGTAGTTGTTGAAACTCGCTACCATCAACTGCATGCTTAGTTCATCATTCAGTCCCTCCAGAAACTTCTCTTGCTTAGCTGCATCCGTAGCAACGTCATTTGGGGCATAACGTGCTAACTTGCTGAAGTTGTCAACGTACTGGCCAACTGTCCTTCCTCGTTGGCATAAGTTGTGAAACTCACGCTTCTTTATGGCCATAGCTCCTGCTGAAACATGGGCAGTGCGGAAAGCTTGCTGAAACTGATCCCATGTGACAGTGTCAACTGGGTAAGTGGCTATGAAATTCTCCCACCATGCTGCCGCGGGTCCGTCAAGCTGATGTGCGGCAAACTTCACTTTCTCACCATCCGTGCATCCTGCAGTGGTCAACTCCCTTCCTATCTTGCGGAGCCAATCGTCTGCTACTATCGGCTCGGTGCTACTGGAAAACACCGGCGGATTCAGCCTAAGGAAACGGGCTAAGTGGTCAACAGGTGGTGGTGGTGGGTTGTTGTTGTTGTTCTGCTGGTTCTGAACTATCATCTGCATCAATTGATTCTGTTGCTGGATCAACTGAGTGAGCTCCGGTGGAAATCCATTGTCACATCTCGGAGGCATCTGAGGGTTTAGAAAAGACGAGAATTAAGAATAGAGTGAGGTCTAAAGGGAAAACACTACCCCAATGCACATGAGCAAATGCACACAAAAATCACTTCATTCAATCAAACAAGGGCTTACAATTGGTCTAAAACTATTGCAAAAGTGCTCGACTATAATGTTTACATGGGGGAAATACTACTACTATCTGGTGGTCATCTAGAAATTTGAACCGGTGGAAGACTCCATGATATCTGCTCCAGCTTCGTCTTCAAAGTCGGGTTCACTTGGATCCGAATCGGTGTCATCGATGATGATGTAGTTGTCCGGACATGCGACGTACTCGTCGTCCTCCGTGGATGCTAACTTCCTCTTGAGTTTTTCAATCTCCTTCTTAAGATCGCCATTGTGCCTTGCTAGAGCTACGATCTCGTCCATGTAGTCCTTGCGTGTAGACTTTAGTTCTCCTTCTAGCTTGATGATCCTTGCCTTTGCATTCTTCAACTCTATCATATCTTTGCACATCTGGTTCTCGTGGCGTCGAATGTGCTGGTTTAACTCCTGGATGAAAGATGCAATGGATCTATCCTTCTTGGTGCTGACTAACTCCCATTGTTCATCTCGGCGTCCGCAAATCTGGTAGATAGTGTCCTTGAGGTCTTCTTGGTAAACTTCTCCAATGCGTCCTATGGTGATATGAGCTGCCATGCTCTTTCCCAGACTCCAGGTTGGTGCATTGAAAACACTATCTATAGGCTTCGTGATTGGCGTGAATGTCCTTCCCGGAACATGAGCTTGAATCTTCCAGCGCTCCTCTTCAGGCAGAGTGGCGTTGAAGGTTCCCGTGAAGCTTGGTAATCCAATGTTCAAGTACTTGGTGACTTCCTTCAGGTGAAATCCAAAAGGTGTGCCTTCATCCGGTTGAGCGTACTTAATCTTCGCGTTCGTCATCCTAAAAGAGTAGAAAAGATGAGGAGTTAGAAAATGAGAAGAGAATGGTGATCTATGGCTTTAACTTAGTGGTCGTGTCCGACAGTCAGCGTGTGCTCTGATACCATCTCTGTGGCGACCCGACCCGAATGGATCAAGTCTACTGTGCTCGGGTGTCATCCCTGGATCAGTAATGCTGACACCACACAGTACATCGAAGGATTTATAGCAGAGTGGCAATCACACACTTATTACATCGTTGTCTCAAAGAGAGCTTATTACAGTAGATATGGCTTAAGGCCATCTAATGTCGATAACAACGGAAGACTTGGAAGATAAATGGGTCCATCAACTCCAACGACATCACTAAGTATAGGACCACGACCTAAAACACCTCAATCATCGTCTGAAAAGTCTGCAACATTAACGTTGCAGCCCGAAAACGGGTCAGCACATGGAATATGCTGGCAATGTAACACATAGAGAGTAATGGAATGAAACAGCTATACTATATGCATATATGGTTGGTGGAAAGCTCTATGGTTACAGTTTTGCGTAAAGCCAGTTTTTCCCTACTGCAAAGGAATAAATTTATTTAACTATCATGGTAGTTGTGAAACATCGAGAATGGTTGACAGCATTCCGATCCCAATTAAGTGAACAATTAAAACCCAACAACATTAATTAGAAGTAGCATGTTGAGATTCACATGATATTCAAGTACTAGATACTCAAGTTGTCCATAACCGGGGACACGGCTAATCATGATTAGTTTGTACAATCTGCAGAGGTTTGCGCACTTTTCCCCACAAGACTCGATCGCCTCCGTTTGGTTTCTCGCACTACATGGTGTTTGAGAAGACGGATGACTGAGACATAGTCTTTCAGAGGCGCTAGCACCTTACGATCGGGTAGACCGGTACACCTACATCCCCTACATCTGCTAGTCTACCACTGTAAGAGTTCGCACAACTTAGTCAACTCTGCCAGAGCCCATAATGTCTTGTGGCTGCACACGGAAGTTTCTAGCATGAAAGATCTTATGATCCCTTTGAGCCTGGGTGGCGGTCCAAAATAAAACAGGCAAGTCCTGATAGACATCAGGTGCCTCAATCCACCCAGATGTGTGTTTAAGTTTCCACCTTAGATAAACCATTTAAAATTATCAACTCACATCTGTCATGGATATCACTCACCCAATCCACGTCTACTGGCATAGCATGGCATAATAAGCAAACGTAGAAGTAACTCCCAAAGGTTTCATAATAAACAGGTAATAGGTACTACCTCATCTACTTCCCATCCCACAATTTAATTAGATCCTAATCATGCAATGTGAGAGGATTGATCTAATGCAATAAAACATGGGTTGTAGAAAAGGTATGATCAAAGTGTTACTTGCCTTGCTGATGATCCGCGAGACCTAGGGTTTCGAAGTAACAGGCGGCGCAATCCAGGTAATCTATCACAGACAAACAACAAGCATACAATAAGTACTCATCTAATGCACAGGTAAAACTCGAACAAGAGAACGAACCAGAAAGTTCAACTTAAGAACTCCGGTTCCAAAGAAAGAACGAACCAAACAAAGAAATGGAAAACAAAAGGTGGAAGAAAACAACTCGGTTCTAGCAAGTTGAAACTAGGTCAAATTTTACCGGGGCAAAAACTTTTTTAAGTTGATTAGACGGAACGGCGGTTTCGAAACGAAACTCCAGGCGCTTGAATCACCTGATTCCGATAAACGAGCGAGAAGAAAGACTAGAACGAAGATCGGATCTGAGATCGCGATCGCGGAATAAATCCGACGAGAAGAAAAAGAAGAACGGTTAAACGAACAGGTGTTCGTTAACCTAGAAGAATCCGGTGATCATGTTCGTTAGGACGAACGGTCCGGCGAACGGTCCAAAGGCAACTAAATCGGAAAAGAAAACGAATCCGATCTAGGGTTTCGGAGAAGAAAACCGAAACGAAAAACCGATCTAGAAAACGAATCGGAAGAGAAGAAAAGAATCAGAACGATTAGAAGAAAACGATCCGAGGAAAAGAGACGCGGGGCAACCTCTGGCGAGGGGCTCCGGCGGCGTGGGCGTAGGGCGGCGGCGGCGTGGGCAAGGTGTGGCGGCGCGGGCAAGGTGCGGCGGCGCGGGTGTGGGGTGCGGGGCTTGGGGCTT
The DNA here is from genome assembly GCF_003073215.2 of Triticum urartu. Taxonomy (NCBI): domain Eukaryota; kingdom Viridiplantae; phylum Streptophyta; class Magnoliopsida; order Poales; family Poaceae; genus Triticum; species Triticum urartu. The sequence goes on along the minus strand of NC_053025.1, from coordinate 267,901,076 downwards.
GGGGTTTGATTTGATGGGTTTAGAGGGGGGTGTTGGGGTATCTATATTGGGGAGGGGAGAGGAGACTTGGGGTAGGGGACAAGAAATAGAGTAGGAAAAGGAAAACGAAACAAAGGAAAGGGCTAGCCTAGAATCCTAATAGGATTCGGCCAGGGACGGCGGCTGCCTGCGCCTGGCGCTGGCGCGCGCGCGGCTGGGAGGAGGCCGGCTGGCTGGGCCTTTGGCCCGGCTGGCCTGCGGGTTTTTTTTAAACGGTTTCGTGCGCAGAAAAACACAGAAAAGAAAATCTAAACGAGCTCCAAAATTACTAAAGTAAATTTTCCCCGACTCCTAAAAATGAGTCGAACAAAATGAACTTTACTCCGGGCCTAAAATGCAACTCTCGAACTGAAACTTTAAGAAAATATCGAGAGTAAAGTAAGGAGGTACCACGAGAAGTCTCAAGCGGGTAGGTAATCGTTTGAGGGCCTAATTACAAGGTGAAAGGGGTTCAGAGCAATGGGCATAAGTATTGTTTCGGATACCAGAATTGGTGATCTCTCAGAAGGTGGCTCGTGAATTACATACGAGGCCACGCGCGAGGAACAACCATGGAAACAAGGGGTGTACAGGAGAGTCAGGTTTCGATCCTATGGACCTGTGGGTTATGGGCCCACCATGTGTGTTAAAAGTAGGAAGGGCGGTGACGTCTTGCTTGATCATGTAAGCAAGGCATGTCAGAGGATAGTGTGTTGGTTATGTCGGCAACAACATTGGTACCAAGGGCGAGGGACGAAGAGAACCATTTTCCTGCTCGTTGAACGAGGCAGACCAATAGGCAAAGTTCTCCTCGATCGGTGGCTACCGGAATGTCATCAACAATAGTAACAGGGTCTTGCTGACAGAATTGTACACCGAGATGTTTGCACAAGCAGGGAATTATTACTGCTTATATCATATAGATCATAGAAAGGGTTTAAACAAACCAATGGAAAGGGAAAACTGTCTATCAGATTTAATCAAAACAATGGAAAGAAAAATGTGTTTGACACATATACCAGGGGTATACCCTTCCCAAGGACAAGCAGAGCATGATATCCATGGTAGGATATAAAGTAGAAAAACCTTCAGGAAAAGGGAGAGAAATTTCATGACATTACCCATACAACAATGTTTGGATAATTGATCAAGAAACATTTAGCATTATGCTTCAAATGCTCTTATTGAAAATCGGATTACCACAGACATGCTTCGAGATAGCATTGACATGGCCTTCAAGCAAAGGCCAGACTCTGGATACAGGAACGATCCATCAGGAACAACTTGTAGAATAAGTCTTGCAATTTCCTCATGGAGGAATGGATAACCTTGCTAATAAGGAAACTATAACAGCAGGTCATCCGGCCAGGTGTGCTGGGCATGCCATCACCTTACCGGGTCATAAAAGACTAGTGTTATAACTCTTGGTAAAATGTTCCAACCATCATATCTGACCGAGATTCAGATCTGATTGGTGTTAGGATACCTCAGACTCAGGATGCCTGAGAAGGAAAGGTGCAAAACAAATTGACGAGACAATATTGTAAGATCCTCGGAAAATGAACTATGGAAGCGAGTTCTGAAACAAGAGTTCATCATTTAAACCAAGGAGAGGGTGGGAGGTTGCTGATGGACTCAGCGACAACTAATCGAGATTTCCAAAAGATGGATTTCCACGGTTATGTAAACAAGGAGATAACATTTGTCAGATCAAATAATATGATGGTGTATGCTCGAGGAAAACATACACAATTAAACATTGGTTGAAAGGTGCACCCGAAATATGGGCTTAGGGAGCATGATCGAGGTTAGAATGCGGATTCAATAACCGATAGGCTAAGAATGAACTGTCGATCATTAACTTCGAAGCAATAGGGTTGTTAGAAGGGTAGAATCCAAACAGTGTCGTTCACTCGTTGGTATCCCGGTTAGAATCAACACAGGGACCAAGAAAGAATGGTGATGGTGAGAAGTATCACTATACCAAGAATTCTCAAGAGGTGGAGTAATTCTCACAACATCCTTGATATAAAAGGTGGTAATATTCCAAGGTAAGGAAGAACAACTGCTGGTTAGCAAGGATCCCAAGGTATAACACAAAACACGAACAAGTTTGTGTTGAACGGAAGGCAATAAAGTGGTCGATGATAACACAAATCATCGAGGGCAAGGATGGTATTTCTCATCATGAATTTGATTGGTATCCTGGAAGGAGTTAAAATGTTGATGATGATCACAACAAATTTTGCTGAGAGGCCCCATGAGGATGCAATCGCTCGGCGATGACATCAAGCCAAGGGAATGGTGAAGCAAAAGGTTATTATAACCATAGATAAGATGCCATCTCAGAATTCAGAGTTGTCTCTCAAGACAAACAATATGATGGTGAAAGTTCGATGTAAGCTTAGAGCACTGTCAGGATTGTGTCCCGAGGATGAAGGACATAGGTAGAATGGTCAAGCAGTAAGCCTGACGATGATGATGTGGTCAATCAGCTGGGAATGACACGACCGAGTACAAACTCGTATGCATTGAAGATTACTAAGAGTTGTTGAATCGCAGTGCGGACTCGATTCAGTTATCGATGACTTTGAGTGTTAAATTACTCAGAGCCCATGAAAAATTGGAATCAATGAGAATGTAGCACTTGATGAAGAACTCATAAGAAGTTATGCAGTTTCGTGATAATCTTGAGATACCATGGGGTAATACTCGACGAAAAATCAAAGTAGAGGTTGGTCTGGGGTATTACTCCGCAGAAGACAAGTGCTTAAACTTGCACGAGAAATGGTATTTAAAGGAGAACATGGTCGGAACCACGATTGCAAAAGGCCAGATCCCAGATATAATATGAACTTATACCAAAGGAATAATTAATTAAGAGAAGCTTTAATGGTAAGATCTACATCGTGTCCATGGGCATGAACGCAAGGTTCAAGGTCGACTCCCACTTCTTCAATGCATAACCTTTCATTCACTGCTCTAGTTAAAAATGATTTCAGTGTCAAAACCTACCTGGTGAATTACTAGAGGAGTATGACCCGTGAAAACTTTCGGGTTCACACAGATTAAGGAAGGCATAGGTTCAACCCGTCAGGGTATCATGAAATCATATACCACAAGCTTCAATCGTAAATACCACCAGCTCGAAAACAGAGCATGGTTGAGAAAAACAGAGGATACAATTCACCAAAAGCATTATGTATCCGAGGAAAGGCTCACAAGGTTATTGAATATGAAGGACGTTGTCGGATAAAATCCATGAAAGGATCTGTCGGCCCTTAACAGAGCTGACGTGAGCATTGGCACACAACCAGAGGAAGTAACAATGCAAAGGCATTGGATTATGGAAACAACTGACTAATCCAGAGCTCAAATGCAAAGGAATTATGATTTTCAAATCAAGGGATCAGAAGCAATGTTCTAATTAGGGATGGATAAGTTGAATAGCCTTAGGGGTACAATCGACGGCAATTGGATTTGTTGAGAACTAGCTCATGTTTAAAATGACGTCTGAGCCGGAAAGATAATTTAAAAGGATCAACTGATGATTGCGTGCATTCGCACCCATGTTGAATCAAAGGGATCAAAATGACGGTGCCTAAGGATACTAACGAATATTGCCAGACATATAGAAAGCATCCATCATGCAAGCAGACAAGTATTGCAGAGCAATAAGCTACTAAGGATTTTTGGAGGATCGAATAGTATTTCGATGACCATTGTGAAACACATGAGCAACTGGGAGATGAGCGGATACTCGATAAGTGCGAGAATTATCCGTAGGGGTATTCAGGTGACAAAGAATAGCAAGGCAGAAAGCTCAAAGGATTATCGAAACAACGACGAGTATTTCGGGGTATCTTGTAATAACAAGACCAATTGGGAATAAAAGTAAGAACGACAGGTGTAAGTATTTATCCATAGGGATTTTTCGGTGGTAGGGAATTGCAAAAGCAACAGGCACAAGGTCTCGAGAAAATATCGGAGAGTATTGTCAGAATCTTCTGTTGAAGCAGTCGATCATCCGTAATGAAAGGGTTCTCCGGCAGGAAGTGGTAACGAGAACCTAGAGTTAGATGTTAGCAAAATCATTTAACCCGAATAGAAGAGAGATCAGAGTCCCAGAGTATAGATCGAGGAATAAAAGATCCTAATAACACCCGATGGCGACGTGGGCCCAGGGGCCGCACATCCAAGTTATTAAAACAATTTTCATCGACTAGACTCAACTTCGACCAAGGAGTGTGGAAGGGGGATTCCTACAGGCAGTCGGCTCTGATACCAACTTGTGACACCCTCGATTCAATCGTACACTAATCATACATGCAAACGTGTACGATCAAGATCAGGGACTCATGGGAAGATATCACAACACAACTCTACAAATAAAATAAGTCATACAAACATCATATTACAAGCCAGGGGCCTCGAGGGCTCGAATACAAGAGCTTGATCATAGACGAGTCAGCGGAAGCAACAATATCTGAGTAAAGACAGAAGTTAAACAAGTTTGCCTTAAGAAGGCTAGCACAAACTGAGATACAGATCGAAAGAGGCACATGCCTCCTGCCTGGGATCCACCTAAACTACTCCTGGTCGTCGTCAGCGGGCTGCACGTAGTATTAGGCACCTCCCGAGTAGTAGTAGTCATCGTCGATGGTGGCATCTGGCTCCTGGGCTCCAATGTCTGGTCGCAACAATCAAGAATAGAAAGGGGGAAAAGGGGGAGCAAACCAACCGTGAGTACTCATCCAAAGTACTCGCAAGCAAGGAGCTACACTACATATGTATGCATTGGTATCAAATGGAAAAGGCTATCATATGTGGACTGAACTGCAGAATGCCAAAATAAGAGGGGGATAGCTAGTCCTTTCTAAGACTACGCTTCTGGTAACCTCCATCTTGCAGCAGGAGAAGAGAGTAGATGGTAAGTTCACCAACTAACATCGCATAGCATAACCCTAACCGATGATCCTCCCCTCGTCGCCCTGTGAGAGAGCGATCACCGGGTTGTATCTGGCACTTGGAAGGGTGTGTTTTATGAAGTATCCGGTTCTAGTTGTCATAAGGTCAAGGTACAACTCCAAGTCGTCCTGTTACCGAAGATCACGGCTATTCGAATAGATTAACTTCCCTGCAGGGGTGCACCACATAACCCAACACGCTCGATCCCAATGGGCCGGACACACTTTTCTGGGTCATGCCCGACCTCGGAAGATCAACACGTCGCATCCCTACCTAGGCACAACAGAGAGGTCAGCACGCTGGTCTAAATCCTATGGCGCAGGGGTCTGGGCCCATCACCCTTTGCACACCTGCACGTTGTGAACGCGGCCAGAAGCAGACCTAGCCTAGCAGGCGTTCTAGTCCAATCCGGCGCGCGCCGCTCAGTCGCTGACGTCACGAAGGCTTCGGCTGATACCACGACGTCGAGTGCCCATAACTGTCCCCGCATAGATGGTTAGTGCGTATAGGCCAGTAGCTAGACTCAGATCAAATACCAAGATCTCGTTAAACGTGTTATCTTGAAATAACCGCGAACGCCGACCAGGGCTAGGCCCACCTCTCTCCTAGGTGGTCTCAACCTACCCTGTCGCTTCGCCACAAAGATCCACTCAGAGGGCCGTCGGGACAAACGTCCTTTCGGACCCAATCCGTGGATCACTTGCGAGTACTCCTACGAGCCGACCCATCTTTAGTCACCAACTGTATAGCATGTATTTATGTATAAGTATATACCCGTGATCACCTCCCGAGTGATCACGGCCCGATAGTATAGCATGGCAGACGGACAAGAAAGTATGGCCACTGATGATAAACTAGCATCCTATACTAAGCATTAGGATTGCAGGTAAAGGTAACCACAGTTGTAGCAACAATGACAGGCTATCCATCAGGATAGGATTAACGAAAAGCAGTAACATGCTACACTACTCTAATGCAAGCATTATAGAGGAGAGTAGGCGATATCTGGTGATCAAGGGGGGGCTTGCCTGGTTGCTCTGGCAAGAAGGGGTCCTCAACATCGTAGTCGATCACAAGGGTACCGACAGTGGTCTTGGGGTCTACCGGAAAAAGTAATGGAGGGGGAACACAATAAATAATAGAGTAATCAAACATAACATGACAAACGCGGTGCTAGAGGTGATCTAACGCAGGGATAGGTGATACCGGTGAAGGGGGAAACGTCTGGGAAAGTATTCCCGGTGTTTCGTGTTTTCGGACAGATGAACCAGAGGTGAAATGTTGCAGGTTTGCTATGCTAGGTATGTGTGGCGGGTGAACGGACTGCGTATCCGGATTCGTCTCGTCGTTCTGAGCAACTTTCATGTACAACGTATTTTCATCCGAGCTACGGATTATTTTATATGATTTATCAAAGTTTTATGCTTTTTTGAAATTTATTTTATTACTGAAACCGAACATTATCCAGAACAAGAAAGGTGATGTCAGCATGACATCACCATGACGTCAGCGGGTCAAACCCGGCTGACCAGATTCAAATCTGGACTGTGGGTCCAGTGGGACCCACCTGCCATAGACTAACATGTTAATGAGGGTTTAGTTAAGTAGGTTTAATTAAGTTTAATTAATGGATTAGGTTAATTAAATACAATTAATTAAGTTAATTATTTTAATTAATTAATTAATATTTGTATTAATTATTATTTTTAATTCCTTTTTTATATATGTTTCTTTTAACCGTTCCAGGGGGTTGGCCCCATATGTCATTGGCCCTAGGGGCCCTAGTGGGTTCGGATGCGAGCGGGCGCGGGCGTAGAGCGCGGGCGCCCAGCCCATTTGGGCGCTGCGGGCGTTGGGCGATGCCTGGATGCAGGGGCACGGCGAGGCGGCAGGCGGGCGGGGCAGTGGACAGAGGAAGGGGCGGGCGGCAGCGTGAGCCAAGGGCAGGAAGCAGCAGCAACGGCGGTTGCGTGTCATGGCGAGCAGCAGTGAAGAGCGCGGCGCGGACGGGGCTATGCAGAGCAGCAGCAGGGAGATCCGCTGCGAGCGGCTCGGGCGGGAGGCCACGGGCACGACGAGCGCGTGCGCATGAGGCGGCAACGGTTGTAGGCGGAAGGGCGCGACCAGTGTGGATGGGTTGCGGCCAGGGGAGAGCGGGGGTTGGCGTGGCGGCAGGGCTAGCAGGACGCGACCGTAGAGCTTGAGGCGTGCGCGGTCAGGGTGTGGCCTGGTCGGAGTGAGTATGACAGGAGCACAGCGGAGCAGAGAAGGGGGAGAGGAAGTCGAGGCTCACCGAGCCCTGTAGTTGAGCGAGGTGGGCTCGGGGAGGAGTCGAGGTCGGTCGCCGGCGATGTGGCTGCGGCGAGGTAGCGCCGGGCGGCGGTCGGTGTCGAGCGGTGACGGGGTAGAGGCGCGGCGTCGGGGCGGCCTTGGTCGATCCGGCCATGGAGCTAGACTGCGGGGATGAGGAGGCATCGGCGACGACGGTGGGGCATGGCGACGTGGGTCCGGCGGCGGCGGCTGGTCGATCCCCCAGATCCAATCGGTGGCAGAGGGGAGAGGTGGATCGAGGGAGCGGGGGAAGTGGGGCGACCGGTGGGTTAGGGTTTCGGCCAGGTACGGGGGGGGGGAATAGGCCATATAGACCAGGGGTATTGGGGTGGGCCGGCTGGCTGCTAGGTGGGCCGAGAGGCCCAGGGAGAGGGTGGGTTTCTCTTTTGTTTTAGTTTAGTTATTATTGTTTTCTATTTTCTATTTTATTTCATTTCTTCTTTTTTGTTTTATTAACTTTCTGTTTTTATGAAATACCCAAGTTGTACCTAAAATATTATTAATACCTATGCCACTACCACAATTATCCTGGCCCCTAATATAAAATAGTTTGTAATTGTTTATTATTTAATAATCATTTAACTAATTGTTTTTGCTACTATTTTATTCATTTTGAGTATTTACATATTTTATACAAGTGTGGTTTCTCCACCTTTATTATTTAGAATTTATCTGTGAACATTTTAGTTTTAATGTTTCAAAACTTTTGATGTTTGTCTATATTTTAAATTAGAATTTGAATCGTTTTTGAACCATCGCAAGATTAACAACAGTAACCGAGGTGACGTGGCATCATTAGCATGGAGTTACTATAGCCTAATTATCCGGGCGTCACAAAGTTACTACCGAACCTCGTAGGTCAACCAGAGTAAGATCCGCACCAGAGTGGTACAGTAATCCTTTTTGGAAGTCATGTTACTAGACCATGACGAACCTACGAACTATGAGGAAGCAATGATGAGCCCAGATTCCGCAAAATGGCTTGAGGCCATGAAATCTGAGATGAGATCCATGTATGAGAACAAAGTGTGGACTTTGGTTGACTTGCCCAATGATCGGCAAGCCATTGAGAATAAATGGACCTTCAAGAGGAAGACGGGCGCTGGTAGTAGTGTTACTATCTACAAAGCTCGAATTGTCGCAAAAGGTTTTTGACAAGTTCAAGGAGTTGACTACGATGAGACCTTCTCACCCGTAGCGATGCTTAAGTCCATCCGAATCATGTTAGCAATTGCCGCATTTTATGATTATGAAATTTGGAAAATGGATGTCAAAACTGCATTCCTTAATGGATATCTTAAAGAAGAGTTTTATATGATGCAACCAGAAGGTTTTCTTGATCCAAAAGGTGCTAACAAAGTGTGCAAGCTCCAGCGATCCATTTATGGACTGGTGCAAGCCTCTCGGAGTTGGAATATATGCTATGATAGTGTGATCAAGCATATGGTTTTATACAGACTTGCGGTGAAGCCTGTATTTACAAGAAAGTGAGTGGGAGCACTACAGCCTTTCTGATAAGTATATGTGGACGACATATTGTTGATCGGAAATGATGTAGAATTTTCTGGAAAGCATAAAGGAGTGTTTGAAAGGATTTTTTTCAATAAAAGACCCCGGTAAAGCTACTTACATACTGGGCATCAAGATCTATAGAGATAGATCAAGACGCTTGATAAATTTTTCAATGAGTATATACCTTGACAAGTTTTTGAAGTAGCTCAAAATGGAACAGTCAAAGAAGGAGTTCTTGACTGTGTTGCAAGGTGTGAAGTTGAGTAAAGACTCAAAACATGACCACGGCAGAAAATAGAAAGAGAATGGAAGTCATTCCCTATGCCTCAACCTTAGGTTCTATAAAGTATGCAATGTTGTGTACCAGATCTATTGTATACCTTAGCATGACTTTGACAAGGGAGTACAATAGTGATCTAGGATTAGATCACTGGACAGCGGTCAAAATTATCCTTAGAGGACTAAGGAAATATTTCTTGGTTATGGAGGTGATAAAAGAGTTCGTCGTGAAGAGTTACGTCGATGCAAGCTTTTGACACCTATCTAGATGACTCTAAGTCTCGATCTAGATACATATTGAAAGTGGGAGCAATTAGCTAGAGTAGCTCCGTGCAGAGTATTGTAGACATAGAAATTTGTAAAATACATATGGATCTGAATGTGGCAGACCCGTTGCCTAAACTTCTCTCAGAAGCAAAACATGATCACTCTTTGGGTGTTAATCACAAAGCGATGTGAACTAGATTATTGACTCTAGTAAACCCTTTGGGTATTAGTCACATGGAGATGTGAACTAATCACATAAATATGTGAACTATTGGTGTTAAATCACATGGCGATGTGAACTAGATTATTGACTCTAGTGCAAGTGGGAGACTGAAGGAAATATGCCCTAGAGGCAATAATAAAGTTGTTATTTATATTTCTTTATATCATGATAAATGTTTATTATTCATTCTAGAATTTTATTAACCGGAAACTTAGTACATGTGTGAATACATAGACAAACAGAGTGTTCCTAGTATGCCTTTACTTGACTAGCTCGTTAATCAAAGATGGTTAAGTTTCCTAGACATGGACATGTATTGTCATTTGATGAACGGGATCACATCATTAGATAATGATGTGATAGACAAGACCCATCTTTTACCTTAGCATAATTATCGTTTAGTTTATTGTTATTGTTTTCTTCATGACTTATACATGTTCCTATGACTATGAGATTATGCAACTCCCGAATACCGGAGGAACACTTTGTGTGCTACCAAACGTCACAACGTAACTGGGTGATTATAAAGGTGCTCTATAGGTGTCTCCGGTGGTGTTTGTTGAGTTGGCATAGATCGAGATTAGGATTTGTCACTCCGATTGTCGGGGAGGTATCTCTGGGCCCTCTCGGTAATGCACATCACTATAAAGCCTTGCAAGCAATGTGACTAATGAGTTAGTTGCAGGATGATGCATTACGGAATGAATAAAGAGACTTGTCGGTAACGAGATTGAACTAGGTATTGATATACCAACGATTGAATCTCGGGCAAGTAACATACCGATGACAAAGGGAACAACGTATGTTGTTATGCGGTTTGACCGATAAAGATCTTCGTAGAATATGTAGGAGCCAATATGGGCATCCATGTTCCGCTATTGGTTGTTGATCAGAGAGGTGTCTCGGTCATGTCTACATAGTTCTCGAACCCGTAGGGTCCGCACGCTTAACGTTTGTTGATGATATAGTACTATGTGAGTTATGTATGTTGGTGACCGAATGTTGTTCGGAGTCCCGGATGAGATCATGGACATGACGAGGAACTTCGGAATGGTCCGGAGATAAAGATTGATATATGGGATAATAGTGTTTGGTCTCCAGAAGGGTTCCGGAATTCACCGGAAGGGGTTCCGGATGTTTCCCGAAATGTTTGGGTACGAGAACACTTTATTTGGGCCAAAGGGAAAAGCCAACAAGGTTTTCGGAAAGAGCAAAAGGAAGTTTTGCGGAGTCCAGGGGCCAGACGCCAGGGTCCTTGGCGTCTGGGTCCAGACGCCGGGATCCCTGGCGTCTGGTCCTGGAGTCCGAGAAGGACTCTTGCCTTTCGGGTGAAACCGACTTTGTGTAGGCTTTTACTCCAAGTTTCGACCCCAAGGCTCAACATAAAAATAGAGGGGTAGGGCTAGCACCCAAGACAGATCAAGAAATACCAAGCCGTGTGCCGGCAACCTCGTCCCCTCTAGTTTATCCTCTATCATAGTTTTCATAGTGCTTAGGTGCAGCCCTGCGGAGATTGTTCTTCACCAACACCGCCATCACGTCGTCGTGCTGCCGGAACTCATCTACTACTTCGCCCCTCTTGTTGGATCAAGAAGGCGAGGACGTCATCAAGCTGAACGTGTGTTGAACGCGGAGGTGCCATACGTTCGGTACTTGATCAGGATGGATCGTGAAGGTGTATGACTACATCAACCGCGTGGATAAAACGCTTCCGCTTTCGGTCTACGAGGGTATGTAGACACACTCTCCCCTCTCGTTGCTATGCATCACCATGATAGATCTTGCGTGTGCGTAGGAAATTTTTGAAATTACTGCGTTCCCCAACAGGGTTTTCATCATATTTCTTGAGTATATTCCTCTGCATCATGTCATCTTACTTAAGGTGTTACTCCATTCTTTATGAACTTAATACTCTAGATGCATGCTGGATAGCAGTTGATGTGTGGAGTAATAGTAGTAGATGCAGGCAGGAGTCAGTCTACTTGACATGGACGTGATGCCTATATTCATAATCATTGCCTTCAATATCGTCATAACTTTGCGCTTTTCAATCAATTGCTCGACAGTAATTTGTTCACCCACCATATTATTTTCCTTCAAGAGAGAAGGCTCTAGTGAAACCTATGGCCCCGGGGTCTATTTTCCATCATATATTTTTAGATCTATGAACCCAAAAATACCTTGCTACAATTTATTTACTTTTGTTTTGTTTTATGTTTTAGTAATCTTTTATATCTATCTCTATCAGATCTCATCCTTGCAAGTGACTGTGAAGGGATTGACAACCCCTTTATCGCATTGGGTGCAAGTATTTGATTGCTTGTGCAGGTGCATAGATTGGAGACTTGCGTGTATCTCCTACTGGATTGATACCTTGGTTCTCAAAATCAAGGGAAATACGTGTCTCTACTTTGCTGCATCACCCTTTCCTCTTCAAGGGAAAAACCAACGCCAGCTCAAGAACTAGCAGTTCCCGCAAGGCGTGACGCTCGGCGTCCTCTGGGTCGAGACCGAGATCATCCTCGGACGGGTTCTCCACCCGGTCGATGGAGCTGCTCCGAGTTTTCCGGAGCACGACATCACCTCCAGACGCGGTCACTGATAACCCACAAGTATAGGGGATTGCAACAGCTTTCGAGGGTAGAGTATTCAACCCAAATTTATTCATTCGACACAAGGGGAGCCAAAGAATATTCTCAAGTATTAGCAGCTGAGTTGTCAATTCAACCACACCTGGAAACTTAGTATCCACAGCAAAGTGTTTAGTAGCAAAGTAATATGATAGTGGTAGCAGTAGCAACAAAAGTATAGACAACAAAAGTAATGTTTTTGGTATTTTGTAGTGATTGTAACAGTAGCAGCGGGAAAGTAAATAAGCGTAAACCTGTATATGGAAAACTCATAGGCACCGGATCAGTGATGGATAATTATGCCGGATGCGGTTCATCATGTAACAGTCATAACATAGGGTGACACAGAACTAGCTCCAATTCATCAATGTAATGTAGGCATGTATTCCGTATATAGTCATACATGCTTATGGAAAAGAACTTGCATGACATCTTTTTTCCTACCCTCCCGTGGCAGCGGGGTCCTATTGGAAACTAAGGGATATTAAGGCCTCCTTTTAACAGAGAACCGGAACAAAGCATTAGCACATAGTGAATACATGAACTCCTCAAACTATGGTCATCACCGGGAGTGGTCCCAATTATTGTCACTTCAGGGTTGCCGTATCATAACACATAGTAGGTGACTATAGACTTGCAAGATAGGATCAAGAACTCACATATATTCATGAAAACATAATAGGTTCAGATCTGAAATCATGGCACTCGGGCCCTAGTGACAAGCATTAAGCATAGCAAAGTCATAGCAACATCAATCTCAGAACATAATGGATAGTAGGGATCAAACCCTAACAAAACTAACTCAATTACATGATAAATCTCATCCAACCCATCACCGTCTAGCAAGCCTATGATGGAATTACTCACACATGGCGGTGAGCATCATGAAATTGGTGATGGAGGATGGTTGATGATGACAACGGTGGCGAATCCCCCTCTCCGGAGCCCCGAACGGACTCCAGATCAGCCCTCCCAAGAGGTTTTAGGGCTTGGCGGTGGCTCCGTATTGTAAAACGCGATGATTTTTTATCTCTGATTTTTTTCTCTCCGAAAGCAAATATAATGAGTTGGACTTGGCGTCAGAGGGTATCCAGGGGGCCCACGAGGTAGGGGGGCGTGCCCTAGGGGGGGGGCCAGCCTCGTGAGAAGGGTGTGGGCCCCCTGGTCTTCATCTTTGGCGAGGATTTTTTATTATTTTTTCTAAGATGTTTCATGGAGTTTCAGGTCATTCCGAGAATATTTGTTTTCTGCACATAAAACAACACCATGGCAATTCTGCTGAAAACAGCGTCAGTCCGGGTTAGTCCCATTCAAATCATACAAGTTAGAGTCCAAAACAAGGGCAAAAGTGTTTGGAAAAGTAGATACAACGGAGACGTATCAACTCCCCCAAGCTTAAACCCTTGCTTGTCCTCAAGCAATTCAGTTGACAAACTGAAAGAAAGAAAGAAAAACTTTTACAAACTCTGTTCGCTCTTGTTGTTGTAACTATGTCAAGCCAGCATTCAAGTTTTCAGCATAGATCATAACTAACCACATTTGCAATAATTCTCAGGTCTCATAATTACTCATATCAATAGCATAATCAACTAGCAAGTCATAATAATAAATCTCAGATGACAACACTTTCTCAAAACAATCATAATATGATATAACAAGATGGTATCTCACTAGCCCTTTCTGAGACCGCAAAACATAAATGCAGAGCACCTTTAAAGATCAAGGACTGACTAGACATTGTAATTCATGGTAAAAGAGATCCAATCATAGTCATACCCAATATAAATTAACAGTGATGAATGCAAATGACAGCTGTGCTCTCCAGCTAGTGCTTTTTAATAAGAGGGTGATGACTCAACATAAAAGTAAATGGATAGGCCCTTCGCAGAGGGAAGCAGGGATTTGTAGAGGTGCCAGAGCTCGGTTTTGAAATAGAGATAAATTGTATTTTGAGCGATATACTTTCATTGTCAACGTAACAACTAAGAGATGGCGATATCTTCCATGCTAAACACATCATAGGCGGTTCCCAAACAGAATGGTAAAGTTTATACTCCCCCTCCACCAACAAGCATCAATCCATGGCTTGCTCGAAACAACGAGTGCCTCCAACATACATCAGGTCCCAGGGGGAGTTTTGTTTGCAATTAATTTTGATTTAGTTTGCATAAAGCATGGGACTGGGCATCCCGGTGACCAGCCATTTTCTCGTGAGTGAGGAGCGGAGTCCACTCCTCTTGAGAATAACCCGCCTAACACGGAAGATAAGGACAGCCTTGGTTGATACATGAGCTATTCGAGCATACAAAACAGAATGTTTATCTGAAGGTTTAGAGTTTGGCACATACAAATTTACTTGGAACGGCAAGTAGATACCGCATATAGGAAGGTATAGTGGACTCGTCTGGAATAACTTTGGGGTTTAAGGGATTGGATGCACAAGCAGTATTCCCGCTTAGTACAAGTCAAGGCTAGCAAAAGACTGGGAAGCGACCAACTAGAGAACGACAACAGCCATGTACATGCATTAAAATTAATAAACATTGGATGCAAGCATGAGTAGGATATAATCCACCATGAACATAAATATCATGAAGGCTATGTTGATTTTGTTTCAACTACATGCGTGAACATGTGCCAAGTCAAGTCACTTAAATCATTCAAAGAGGATACCACCCCATCATACCACATCATAACCATCTCAATAGCTTGTTGCCACACAAGGTAAATCATTATAACTCATAGCTAATCAAGCATGGCACAAGCAACTATGATCTCTAATTGTCATTGCAAACATGTTTATTCATAATAAGCTGAATCAAGAACGAGGGGCTCATCATATTTACAAAAACAAAAGAGGTCGAGTTCATACCAGCTTTTCTCATCTCAGTCGGCCCATCATATATCATCATAATTGCCTTTCACTTGCACGACCGAATGGTGTGAATAATAATAAGAGTGCACGTGCATTGGACTAAGCTGGAATCTACGAGCATTCAATAAACAGGAGAAGACAAGGCAATATGGGCTGTGGGTTAAATCAACAATAATGCATATAAGAGCCACTTCAACAATTTAATTATGGTCTTCTCCTAGTGACCCCCAAAGAAAAGAAAAGGAATAAAACTATCTACACGGGAAAGCTCCCAACAAGCAAAAGAAGAATGGGAAATATTTTTGGGTTTTCTTTTTAATTATTACTACTATAGCAGAAAAATAAACTACTACTAATTTGTTTTGGGTTTTTCTTAAGGTTTAACAAACACACAAGAAGAAAGCAGGAAAAAGAAAATAAACTAGCATGGATATTACAGTGAAAAAGTATGAGCACCGACATTTAGCCATGAGTGTGTGTGAACATAAATGTAATGTCGGTTAGAAATACGTACTCCCCCAAGCTTAGGCTTTTGGCCTAAGTTGGTCTATGGCCACGGCTGGCCTGGCAGATATCCATAATAATAGTTGTTGGGGTCGTACTGTGATGAGGAAGAATAGTTGGGATCATACTGATGTGCAGGGGTTATCGCCTGCTGAGCTGCAGCGTGGAGTCGAGCTGCCTCCGCTCTCCTCTCGTACTCTTCTGCCTCCTCTCTGGTAATAACATATCTTCTTTTTGTCTATGAATCAAAGAAGGAAGGAGCAGGGAGAGTAATACGGAAAACACGTCGTTTATCAAAAATTAAACGATATAAGAGAGGTGATTCAGGCCTCTCGACAAACTGGTGCGAAGCCATAGAGTCATAATCTAAATATGCAGGAGGCAACTCCGTATCACCCTCTTGAATGTCTATTTCAAGAAAATGAGCTAAGCGGGTTGCATAAATTCCTCCAAAGAAATCTCCATTATGTCTATTATGATGCAACCTATGAGCTACAATGGCTCCCATATGATAAGATTGGTCCCCTAACACAGCACTCCTAAGAATGCTAAGATCAGGGACACACATGTGACATGCTTCATCCTTAGCATTTATGCATCTACCGATGAAGAGAGCAAAATAATGTATACCAGGAAAGTGAATGCTCCCTATGGTAGCCTGCGTTATATCTCTAGATTCCCCCACAGTTATACTAGCAAGAAAGTTTCTAAATTCAGATTTAAGGGGATCCCTAACACTACCCCATGATGGAATCCTCTAAGTCAATGGTATAAGATTTGTCATAGAGATCAAACATGACTGAAGGAGAATTACGCGAAGATGAATACTCAAACCTCCTCACAAATGAACTTGTGAGATCATGATACTGGGGGCAATTGTTAGCCTCAAAATCCTCAAGACCGGCATTGCGCAAATATGCTTTGAATTCTTCTTTAATTCTCGCACGGTCCATAAAATTTTCCGACGGCCATTCGCAAGGCCGTACTGGAGCGTCTCTTGGTGGATCCTCGTCAGCATCGCGCATAGCAATCCTGGGTCCTTGCTTCTTAGAAGAACCACCTTGGAACATCTTCCTAAGCATATTGTTTTTCTCTGAAAAATTCTGAAATTTTTAGTAACTTCAAACAAAAATGAACCAACTTCAATAAAATTGATAGCAACTACTCCTACAAGTGCCTAGAGCCTATATCAAGCATTAGAACTACTTGGAACCATATAAATTTGACATGCAAGCTCAAGAACATGGTCACCTATGCAGCACAAATTTGCAAAGAATAAAGCACTAGAACAAAAACTAATTGGACCAATGGAGGAGTCACATACAAAGGAACAATCTCCCCAAGCTGCTTTGCGAGAGGTGCTTTGAGCAAGGAGATCGAAAATCACAGCAAAAGTGGCTGGAACTCGTGCTTGAGTTCGTTTTTTGGGTTTGTGTGAGACAGAGGAAGAAGATGGGTGCTGGGATAAGTGGAGGAGGGCCACCGTGGGCCCACGAGGCAGGGGGCGCGCCCTAAAGGGGGGGGCGAGCCCACCACCCTCATGGCCAGGTTGCAGCTCCTCCCGCGGTAATTTTTGCACAGTAAATCCTCAAATATTCCCAAAAAAATCATATTAAGTTGGCATGGCATTCCGAGGACTTTTATTTTCGGGATATTTTTATATTGCACGGGTTAGTCAGGAAACAGGCAGAAAAATACTATTTTTACTTTATTTAATATAAATAACAGAAAGTAAAAGTGGAGTACAGAGGGTTGTGCTTCTAGTTTCATCCATCTCGTGCTCATCAAAAAGAATCCACTAACAAGGTTGATCAAGTCTTGTTAATAAACTCATTCCGATAATCATGAAACCGGAGAAATTTCGAATAACACTAAGTTACCTCAACGGGGATATGCACATCCCCAATGATAAGTATATCATATTTCTTCTTGACAGTAGGAAGAGGAAATTCAAAACCTCCAAATATAATCGACGGAATTTTTCCAATAGAATTGATACTATGAACTTGAGGTTGTTTCCTCGGAAAGTGTACCATATGCTCATTACCATTAACATGAAAAGTGACATTGCCTTTGTTGCAATCAATAACAGCCTCTGCAGTATTAAGAAAAGGTCTTCCAAGAATAATAGACATACTATCATCCTCAGGAATATCGAGAATAACAAAGTCCTTTAAAATAGTAACGTTTGCAACCACAACAGGCACATCCTCACAGATACCGGCAGGTATAGCAGTTGATTTATCAGCCATTTGCAAAGATATTTCGGTAGGTGTCTGCTTATTCAAGTCAAGTCTACGATATAAAGAGAGAGGCATAACACTAACACCGGCTCCAAGATCACATAAAGCAGTTTTAATATAATTTCTTTTAATGGAGCAAGGTATAGTAGGTACTCCGGGGTCTCCAAGTTTCTTTGGTATTCCACCCTCAAAAGTATAATTAGCAAGCATGGTGGAAATTTTAGCTTCTGGTATCTTTCTTTTATTAGTAATGATATCCTTCATATATTTAGCATAAGGATTTGTTTTGAGCACATCAGTTAATCGCATACGCAAAAAGATAGGCCTAATCATTTCAGCAAAGCGTTCAAAATCCTCATCATCCTTTTTGTTGGATGGTTTCGGAGGAAAAGGCATGGGTTTCTGAACCCAAGGTTCCCTTTCTTTACCATGTTTCCTAGCAACATAGTCTCTTTTATCATAACGTTGATTCTTTGATTGTGGGTTATCAAGATAAACAGCAGGTTCAATTTCAACATCATTGTCATTACTAGGTTGAGCATCATCATGAACATCATCATTAATATTTTCATTAGCTTCATGTTCATTACCAGATTGTGTTTCAGCATCAGACATAGAAATATCATTTGGATTATCAGGTGGTTCAGCAATAGGTTCACTAGAAGTTTGCACAGTTCTATCATTTTTCTTCTTCTTCTTTTTAGAAGAACTAGGAACATCAATATTATTTCTTTGAGAATCTTGCTCGATTCTCTTAGGGTGGCCTTCAGGATACAAAGGTTCCTGAGTCATTCTACCAGTTCTAGTAGCCACTCTAACAGCATAATCATTTTTCTTACTATGCATTTCATCAAGCACTTCTTTTTCATCCTTAAGTACTTGTTCTACTTGAGTTGGTAACCATAGAAGCATGTTTGCTAACAAGTTTAAGTTCACCTTTAATATTAGCCATATAATCACCCAAGCATCTAATCATATAAGCATTTTCTTTTAATTGTCTACCAAAATAAGCATTGAAGTCGTCTTTCTTAAACATAAAGTTATCAAACTCATCCAAGCACTGACTAGCAATTTTAGTAGGGGGGACTTCAGCTTTATCATATCTATAGAGAGAATTTACCTTTACTACCTGTGTCGGGATATCGGGATCAGGAGGTTCTTCCGTAAATAAAGAATTGAGATCATATGTTTCTTCGATGGGCGGTATATTAAGACCATGTATTTCTTCAATAGGAGGTAAATTCTTGACGTCTTCAGCTTTAATACCTTTTTCTTTCATAGATTTCTTTGCCTCTCTTCTTCGGAGTTGGTTTAGGAATAGGCTCAGTAATTGGAGCAGGAGTTGGCTTAGGAGCTTGCTCAGGAGGTGCCCAATTATTTTCATTTGTCAACATATTATTCAATAGAATTTCAGCTTCATCTGGTGTTCTTTCCCTCAAAAGAGAACCAGCACAACTATCCAGGTAATCTCTGGAAGCATTGGTTAGTCCATTATAAAAGATATCAAGTATTTCAGGTTTCTTAAGAGGATGATCAGGCAAAGCATTAAGCAACTTGAGAAGCCTCCCCCAAGCTTGTGGGAGACTCTCTTCTTTAATTTCCACGAAGTTGTATATTTCCCTCAAAGCAGCTTGTTTCTTATGAGCAGGGAAATATTTAGCAGAGAAGTAATAAATCATATCCTGGGAACTACGCACACAACCAGGATCAAGAGAATTAAACCATGTCTTAGCATCGCCCTTTAATGAGAACGGAAATATTTTGAGTATATAAAAGTAACGCGATCTCTCATCATTAGTAAATAGGGCAGCTATATCATTTAACTTAGTAAGATGTGCCACAACAGTTTCAGATTCATAGTCATAAAACGGATCAGATTCAACCAAAGTAATTATATCAGGATCAACAGAGAATTCATAATCCTTATCAGGAACACATATAGGTGAAGTAGCAAAAGCAGGGTCGGGTTTCATTTTATCTCTAAGTGATTCTTTGTTCCATTTAACTAATAACCTCTTAAGCTCATATCTATCTTTGCAAGCTAAAATAGCGGCAGAAGATACCATATCAAAAAGATAACCCTCGGGAATAACAGGCATCATTTCATCATCACTATCATCATCGTATTCAGATTCAATAATTTCTTTTTCTCTAGCCCTACCAATTTGTTCATCAAGAAATTCACCAAGGGGCACAGTAGTATCAGGCATAGAAGCAGTTTCATCATAAGTATCATGCATAGCAGAAGTGGCATCATCAATAACGTGCAACATATCAGAACGAATAGCAGAAGCAGGTGTAGGTGTCGCAAACTTACTCATAACAGAAGGTGACTCAAGTGCAGAGCTAGATGGCAGTTCCTTACCTCCCCTCATAGTTGAGGGATAGATCTTGGTTTTTGGATCTCTCAAGTTCTTCATAGTGTCCAGCAGATATAAATCCCAATTGACTCAAAGAATAGAGCTATGATCCCTGGCAACAGCGCCAGAAATTAGTCTTGATAACCCACAAGTATAGGGGATCGCAACAGCTTTCGAGGGTAGAGTATTCAACCCAAATTTATTCATTCGAGACAAGGGGAGCCAAATAATATTCTCAACTATTAGCAGCTGAGTTTTCAATTCAACCACACCTGGAAACTTAGTATCTGTAGCAAAGTGTTTACTAGCAAAGTAATATGATAGTGGTAGCAGTAGCAACAAAAGTAAAGACAGCAAAAGTAATGTTTTTGGTATTTTGTAGTGATTGTAACAGCAGCAGTGGGAAAGTAAATAAGCGTAAACCAGTATATGGAAAACTCGTAGGCACCGGATCAGTGATGGATAATTATGCCGGATGCGGTTCATCATGTAACAGTCATAACATAGGGTGACACAGAACTAGCTCCAATTCATCAATGTAATGTAGGCATGTATTTCGTATATAGTCATACGTGCTTATGGAAAAGAACTTGCATGACATCTTTTGTCCTACCCTCCCGTGGCAGCGGGGTCCTATTGGAAACTAAGGGATATTAAGGCCTCCTTTTAATAGAGAACCGGAACAAAGCATTAGCACATAGTGAATACATGAACTCCTCAAACTATGGTCATCACCAGGAGTGGTCCCGACTATTGTCACTTCGGGGTTGCCGGGTCATAACACATAGTAGGTGACTATAGACTTGCAAGATAGGATCAAGAACTCACATATATTCATGAAAACATAATAGGTTCAGATCTGAAATCATGGCACTCGGGCCCTAGTGACAAGCATTAAGCATAGCAAAGTTATAGCAACATCAATCTCAGAACATAATGGATACTAGGGATCAAACCCTAACAAAACTAACTCGATTACATGATAAATCTCATCCAACCCATCACCGTCCAGCAAGCCTACGATGGAATTACTCTCGCACGGCGGTGAGCATCATGAAATTGGTGATGGAGGATGGTTGATGATGACAACGGTGGCGAATCCCCCTCTCCGGAGCCCCGAACGGACTCCAGATCAGCCCTCCCGAGAGGTTTTAGGGCTTGGCGGCGGCTCCGTGTCGTAAAACGCGATGATTTCTTCTCTCTGATTTTTTTCTCTCTGAAAGCAAATATATAGAGTTGGAGTCGGAGGGTATCCAGGGGGCCCACGAGGTAGGGGCGCGCCCCCACCCTCGTGAGAAGGGTGTGGGCCCCCTGGTCTTCATCTTTGGCGAGGATTTTTTATTATTTTTTCTAAGATGTTCCGTGGAGTTTCAGGTCATTCTGAGAATATTTGTTTTCTGCACATAAAACAACACCATGGCAATTCTGCTGAAAAGAGCGTCATTCCGGGTTAGTTCCATTCAAATCATACAAGTTAGAGTCCAAAACAAGGGCAAAAGTGTTTGGAAAAGTAGATACGACGGAGACGTATCAGTCACCGTGGCTGCAAGCGCCAAGTCAAGGGGCGTCCTGCACACCGCGAAGAGTTCATAAGAGAAATACAACGAAGCGCCAGTTGGAAATCAACAAAAGGTACTGTCGGATGTGGGGTTCAGGCTAACGCTTAAGGTTCGAACACTAGGGTGTGCGCGAAGTCTTTCCCTTCTACCAATCTACGCTCTAGCTTGCTAAGATCTCGCGGACGAACTCGAAGAACTCACAACACAGAAAGTCACGGGGATTATACTGGTTTGGGCCACCGTTGTGGTGTAATACCCTACTCTAGTGTGGTGGTGGTGGATTGCCTCTTGGGCTGATGATGAGCAGTACAAGGGAAGAACTGCCTCCTAAGGTTGAGGTGTTCTTGTGCGTATGAACTTGTGGTGTGAGGATTCGATCTAGCTAAGATGAGATTGAGGTGTCCCCCTACTATGGTGGTGGCTAGCTCTACTTACAGAGGCCCTGGTCCTCTTCCCAAATATCGAGTGGGAAGGGAGCCAACAATGGCGGGCTAATTTGAAGGAGGGCAGCTAGTACGAGCTATCCTAACAAAAGGTAGTCTTCGCCTGCACAAAGCTCTGGTGGTGACGCCGTCTTGGGCTCCACGATAACCTCCGTCTTGCAGTCCATGGTCTTGGTCTTGTTGCACTGAAATGGCAACCTTTTCCCGAGGCCTCGGTACCCCATGGCTGCGCTTGCCCCCTTTGCACCAAAGAGGAAACAAGGATGCTGCGCGCACTGGCGCCCGCCTGGCACCCGCCTGGTGTCGATCATCATGGCTCACGTCATGAGAGCCTCGCGAGGTTTGCCCTGCCTTGATATCTCCGCTCCTCGTGAGCCTGCCTGGCCAGGCCACTCCAGAGGAGGTCTTGCGTCGTCCGCCTCGCGAGGCTTGGCCCCTCGCGAGGGTCTTGGATGCCTCGTTGGTGAAGATGGGCCGTACGGCCTGCTGGCTCCGCCACGCTGCGGGCCGCAGGCAGGCAAGTCTGGGGACCCCCGTTCCCAGAACGCCGACAGTAGCCCCTGGGCCCAAGGTGCGCACGGGCTTGGCTTTGCGGCGAAGCCAAGGGTCAAGTTCGGAGCACCGCGGGGCCCCAAAAGCCTGCGGCCTTGGTTGACGCATGGCGGTTGATTGGATGTGGGCGTCTCCGCTTCCCCACGCTCCCTTTGAATCCGTCTGGCTATGCGGCCCCTGCGGCCTACACAGTTATTCTTCCTTCGCCACGCCTGACTCTTCCAATCTCCTTGCTTCCTCGATGCCCTGCTCCGCCTTCCCAATCCGACCAGTGTTCCGCCTGCTTCACCGCCATGGCGCCGAAACAAGCCGACAAGGGGAAGAAACCTCTGTCCTTGCCAACTGCGCCTCCATCCTTCGAGGCGGCGCTCAGTCGGCCTTGGGTGCTCAACGACGAGGCCATGGGCAAGGTGTGCCCCATGCTCGCCTCCAGCTTCAACGAGTGGGGAGAGACGCCGGCCTGGTCTGCATCTCGCTCCAGCATGGCTCGGCAGTCATAGAGATCCCGATCTTCATTGACGCCCTCTGGGCTGTCCTGCTTCCTCCCGTCTCCACCTTCTTCAACGCGGTGCTCGAGCACTATCAGATCCATATGCTCCATCTCGACCCTCAATCTGTGACCCTTCTTATCGTCTTTGCCTTTGTGTGTGAGGCCATGGTGGGCATCACCCCCTCCATGGCGCTCCTCCGCCACTTCTTCTCGCTACATCTCACTGGTGCCTGGCAGAGCTCAGGGTGTGTGGGCTTCCAGGCCGTGGCTGCGACGGCATGCATGGGGATCGACTTCGAGCTCCCTTCATCCGCGAGCGAGTTCCACACGCGATGGGTGTTTGTTTATGCCGGCATGCTCAACCCTCTGCTCCAAGCTCCGGTGGGGCCTGCCATTCCAAACTCCGGCTGGGGTCACCAGAGGCTCGTGAGCCCCTGCCTTGCCCCCGTCTGGGCCAGGCTGCAGTGGTTGAAGGACCTTGGTGTGACTGCGCCCATGGTGGTGAGGGAGTTTGTCAGGCGCTGAGTTGCTCCGCTTCAGCGCCATTCCCGCCCGATGTGGGCCTTGCTCAGCGGGCAGGACAACATGAGGTTTCAGGAGGAGGGCTTCCTCTTGCTGCACGACAAACTGTGCTCACGGTTCTATCTGGTGTCCCTCTGCCGGACGAGATGCCCAAGAAAATCTGCATGTTGTACCGCAGTGAGAACAAGGTCATGTTTGCCGCGAACATGCCTCCCTTTGATGAGTGGAGGCTGCGCCCAATTGGCTTGGTGGGGCCCCGCGAGAATCCCGTCACCGTGGTCCCCATCCTCGCCGTCGGTGCCGAGCTCGCCCCAGGTGATGGTGCGGGGGAGCGAGCTGCAACGGGGGCCGGCTGCTTAGGTCCTGAGGAGCACATGCCGAGCGGTGATCCAGGGGCGTCGTCCTTGGGAGCTTGTGACGCCCCTCCTGAGGTGTCGGTCGCTGATGAGATGTGGCATGCGGCTCCCGAGGCCGAGGCTTTAGGAACCTCAGGAGGTCGCAGCGAGAGAGAGCTGGGCTGTTCACCGCAGCCGAGCTCCCCTGAAGCCATCCCTCTTGGTTCTTCTTCGTCTCCGCCGCGCTCCGGCCATCACATCCAGCGCTTCGGTCGCCTTTGTGTGGACTTCGAGGAGCTCCGCAAGAGGAAGGGATCCCCTAGCGGCGGCAGCATCTTCGGACCGTTGAAGCGACGGAAGTACATCGCCATTGACGAGTAAGTACCTTATCTTGGTGATCTTCTATGTGCCGCCTTCCTTTCCTGGCGATTGTACCCTCGGGTCCCCTTCTGCTAAGGCCGTGAAATCTCCAGAGAAGCAGCTCCCTCTCGTCCCATCGCGCCCGCCAAGCTCCAGTGCCACAGGCTCAGACGCTGCCCACGGCGTGGGGTCAGCCAGGGGAGTTGGTCCGTTATCAAGGCGCCCCGAGCTTGCGCCTTCGCCGTCCTTCCTTCGCGGCCTTGCTCGGAGCGCAGCAGGCGTGCCAATGGCTCCTCCCCTGGTCACGGTTGGTAGCTGGCTAGCCTCGATCCTGAAGTCTTCTTCAAACAGCGGGCCTTGTTCGATTCAGGCCCCTCGCTAGGGTCAGCTGGCGCCTGGGACCGTGCCATCCCCCAGCCCCCAACCAGGAGGTGGTGCGCCACTTGATGCTCCACCCGCAACCCCCGAAGCGGAGGACGAGGTGGGGCGAGCGTTCGAGCTCGAGCACGGGCGCAGCGTGGTCCGCCATGAGCTCTTCCAGGAGGCCATGGGCGTGACGAACCGCCTTGGTGAAGAGCTTGCTGTGTCGACTCGTGTCTTGAGGCTGATGGTCTTCGGTTGGTGGAGGAGCGGCGCAAGCTATGAGTGGCCATCAACCTTGGACGTTATCATCGCGACGTCAAGAACGCGAAGGCTGAGGCGTCCCTCAAGATTGCCAATGAGGCCCGCTCACGGCTTTGGAAGAAGCTCACGAGGCCGATCACCGCCGCGAGGCTGCGGACGAGCGCGCGTGGGAGCTCTAGGCCGGGAGCGCGTCCCTTGAGCAGCAGGTCGAGGTGCGCGAGGCCGCCCTTGCGTCGATGAGGGGGTCGCCAGCGGAGGAAGAGGAGGTCCGGCGGCGCGAGGAGACGCTGGCCCTGGAGGCCGTGGAGCGGAGCCTCGAGCTCGAGCGAGTGGAGACGAGGGAGCGTCAAGTCGCTCAAGCTGAGGATGCCATCGAGGCCCGCGAGGCCAGAGTCGAGGAGGAGATCAACCACCGGGCGGCCGTGGTTTGCGCAGATCTGGAGGGCAGGTATGACTTGAAGCTAAAGCTCACCGGTCAGGAGGGTGTGGGCAGGGCCGCCACCCTCAGGCCCAGGCTGGACGAGGCCGAGAGGCATGCGGAGGCCACAGCGCCGCCTTGGTTACGGCGCAGGCGGACTTGGCCTCCGCCCGTGCGGAGCTGCTTTCCTTCCGGAGACGAGTTGACGACACCGAGGCCATCGCTCGGCAAAACAGAGAGGAAGAGCTTCAACGCCGAATGCTGGAGCGTGAGCACGCTCCTATGCTTCAAGACCTTCGGAACAGGGCCAACACCGCCTTGGGTTATATCTGCGACGAAAACGCCCTGACCCCTCACTCAAGTGACTACGCCAGTCACCTGACCTTCTTCACCGAGGTGGTGACGCGCCTGGAGGCTCAATCTGCCCGAGCTCGGTAGCTTGTGGAGGAGAGGGGTCATGGCCTGCTTCAGCGCGCCTTCTCCCGTGTCTTCAGCCACCTTTTGAACGACGACCCCAACTTCGACTTCGATGCCATCATTGCCCCCGTATCCATGGCCATCCGGGGTGACCTGGCGTGTTGGGTAGAGGACCATGTCGACGCGTTGGTCAGGGCCTTCACCTCGAAGAATGATGGGGTGGTGGCCATCGCAGACGAAGGTGACGTGGTCAATGAAGGCGATGTGGGCATCGCCGACGGCGGCGATGATTTCGACGAAGATGATGGCGATGCGAGTGACGCGTCCATGGACGATGTAGCGAGCGATATCTCTGGTTGATCCCATATTCTCCTGTTGTTTTATTCTGCACGCAAAACTCGGGTGTGGCCCTTGGAAAACTTGTAAGAGCATTTTGAGAGGGGGAGCCCCTCGTGTAAGTAGATCGGAGTTTTTACTTTCCTATGCGATGTGGGTATGTGTCCTCGTGAGCTCATGAAGCTGGGGGTGAGTTTCCCGATGTGGTTTACCTTACTCAGCGCCAACTTAGGGCTGGGTCGTGAGGCGGCGAGTTCCTGAGAATCCCGCGGAGCTTATCGCCCCGTTGGAGGGGGCCCCACAGGGGGTGAGCACCAAGCGTAGTGCTAACGCGTGCTTTGTGCGGTCTGGCTTGCGAGGAGCTTTGCGAGGGAAAGGCGATGGAGGTGAGTCCCAAACCAAACAAGATCCAGAAGGCGAGAAACGGCTCGAACGAGAAAAGGCACCCCCACGTGCATTGATAAAAATTCAGCTTCAACTTAAGTCCAGAATCAGAAAGCAAAGCCACAGAAAGAAAGATCCAAAGCAAAAGGCCGCGTCCGGCACCTAGTCTAGTCTTCGGGTCTTCAAGTCTTCTCACCAGCGCAGAGCTAAATGTTGTCCACTAGGCGTGGAAGGGAGCCCCAGGGCCTGAGGCCGGCGCTCCTGAGACTCTGGGGCGTGTACAGCCCCAACTCATTATTACGTGAGAGTGTCACGGGCGGCGAGCTTCACAGGCACTGGGCCTTCTTCACAGGTACCGGCCTTGCTTCATATCGCCAGACGAGGGCCCCGCCTTGCGCCACCCTTGACCTCCTTTGAGACGACCGGAGACCACGACACAAAGGAGGGAAAGAGGACGCCAGCGGTTCCCTCGGCGACCACGGATCCTCTGCCGGGGGAAGGGTTGTTGAAGCCACCCCGGCAGAGGGCCTACCTCCGGGTGTCCCCTGGTTTCGCATGCCTTGGAGAGGGGCCTTGCTCCTGGCTTCCTCCCGGCAGCCCCCAGCGTGTCTCCCTTGTTGGAACGGGTGCCGTGGTGCCAGGGTCGCCGATCGATGCTGCGACCTGATTCATCTACAGCCCATGGTTAGCATAAGCCTGTTCCTAAGAGGTTAGCGGTACCCTGTAGTTGCCGTCGTCGGCGCGATTGTTGTGGTTCTCTGCTGGCTCTTGGAAAGCTTTGACTCCTAGTGCCCCTTCTCCCCAATCTTCTCCAACGAATGAGCCGATGCCGTCCTCTGATGCGTACCCTTGGTCCATCATGTGGGGCACATAGGCTTCCGGGGCCATCACCCCAAACACCTCGCCGTGGTGCCCCACGCTCCATGTTGCTCCACCCATGATAGCGTCCTGGGGATGACAATATGGCATCCGGCCGGGACCATGGGGGGTGACGCATGCGCCCGTGCTTGTCGAGGGCGGCATGGGGGGTTGGATCCCCCTACGCTGCTGGGCGTGCTGATGTTGACGAAGCCCCCGGGCGTAGTTGATGGCGCGCAGGTGTGGTGAGGCTCGCCGCGCGACCTTGGAGTGGTCGTGGAAGGGAGTCGATAGCAGAAGGGTGGTGCTCCCGACACCGCTGCGTCAAGGAGCTCAGCAACACGCTCAAGCAGCGTGTCCCGGCCGTTCTCCATCAGCCTGCATCATAGCGGCTCCCTTACCACTTTGAGTGCCACCCGCATGTTCGCCTGCTCCCGCCGTGAGTGCGGCGCTGTTGCCGCGACGTGACTCGCTGCTCTCGCCGCAGCTCGTACTTGCCGCGGGGTGAGGGTGGATGATGCCTGGCCGCGCTGCCAATGCCTGGCGGAGCTTGGGGGCGCCCGCGCCGCTTGGGGTGCGGGGTCAAGACCTTCATGGGCTGGCGGCGCCGTCCGGGCCGGCCAAGCTTCCCAGCGGTCGGATCCGGCCCTTGGGTCGCCAGACATCGTAGCCGGTGAATGTCGGAGAGCTGATTGGCGGAGAAGAAGCTCCGGCGCACCCCTACCTGGCGCGCCAAATGTCGGATGTGGGGTTCCGACTAACCCTTAAGGTTCGAACACTGGGGTGCGCGCGAAGTCTTTCCCTTCTACCAATCTACGCTCTAGCTCGCTAAGATCTCGCGGACGAACTCGACGAACTCACAACACAGAAAGACACGGGGATTATACTGGTCCAGGCCACCGTTGTGGTGTAATACCCTACTCCAGTGTGGTGGTGGTGGATTGCCTCTTGGGCTGATGATGAGCAGTACAAGGGAAGAACTGCCTCCTGAGGTTGAGGTGTTCTTGTGCGTATGAACTTGTGTGTGAGGATTCAATCTAGCTAAGATGAGACTGAGGTCTCCCCCCTACTATGGTGGTGTCTAGCTCTACTTATAGAGGCCCTAGTCCTCTTCCCAAATATCGAGCGGGAAGGGAGCCAACAATGGCGGGCTAATTTGAAGGTGGACAGCTAGTACGAGCTATCCTGATAAAAGGTAGTCTTCGCATGCACAATGCTCTGGTGGTGACGCCGTCTTGGGCTCCACGATGACCTCCATCTTGCAGTCCATGGTCTTGGTCTTGTTGCACCAAAATGGCAACCTTTGCCCGAGGCCTCGGTACCCCGCGGCTGTGCTTGCCCCTTTGCACCAAAGAGGAAATAAGGACGCTGCACGCGCTGGCACCCGCCTGGCGCCCGGCTGGTGTCGATCGTCATGGCTCACGTCACGAGAGCCGCGCGAGGTTTGCCCCGCCTTGATATCTCCGCTCCTCGTGATCCTGCCTGGCCAGGCCACTCCATAGGAGGTCTTGCATCGTTCGGCTCGTGAGGGTCTTGGATGCCTCGTTGGTGAAGATGGGACATACGGCTTGTTGGCTCCGCCATGCCGCGGGCCGCAGGCAGGCAAGTCTGGGGACCCCCGTTCCTAGAACGCCGACAGGTACTTACCCAATCACCGTCGGATCACCTGCCTTGGCATTGCTACGGGGACGGTACGGCGCACTTTCTTCGCGGCCGTCTTGCCCCGCCCTAGCGGCGCCTGCACCATGCACTTCACGGCCGGTTTCGGCACCGCCGTATCCCTCCCGTGTGGCCGGCGCGCCACCGCTGGCTCACGGGACGATTCGATATAGCCCGCCTTCTTCGACCGTCTTGGGGGATGGACGTTGTCGTGTCCTCCCCTTACTAGTGTTGCACCACCAACGTGCATCGGGATCTTCTCATCGTCGTCTGGCCAGTCTTGCAAGAGGTCTGGGTGCGGAGACTTACCCGCGTGGCACGTCGCGCCGGCTTTCATGCTAGCTAGTTGTGTTTCAGTCGGCCCCGCGTTCTCGGGGAAGGACTCTGCCCCCTCCAAGACAGCTTGCTCGGCGACCAGTACCTACGTCCTCGTTCTGTTACGCATTGATTGGATGGCGAGCAACATCACCTCTCTCGTCGCATTAGGATGGAGAAGAAGCTCAAACATTGAAAAGTATGGGGACCAGGGACTCACCGTCGGAGCCTGGTTTGATCGGTTGTAGGGCGCCTTCACGAAACACCAATCAGCAACCATCTTGACTTTGGCCATGTTGTTGACCCGGTCGGCGACCTGCTCCAGCGATAGCCCTCTGGACGATGTCCGGGTGCGGTCCCGTCAATCCCCCATCAAGCCGATGATGTGCACCCAACGTTGCAACGGCAACACCCAACGCGCGATGAAGGCGGCGACAAGATCCATCCCTTTGAGCCCCTCGCGTGCCGTCATCTCAGCGATCCGGTTGCACAGATTTAGCAGCCCCTGTGGCGGGTTCTTGGGCATGTAGCCCTAGTTCATCTTGGCGAGCGGCTGCTCGTTGATGAACGGCGGCAGGTTGATGGCGTCAGCTCCTCCGCCGACATTGCACATGTAGAGGAAAGAGTTCTGCCATTTCTTGGCAGAATCCTCCAGCGGCATCTTGGGGAACACCCCGTTCAGCCGAATCGAGATGACGGCGGCCCCACAGTCAGACATGGTCCCGGGCTCCGGCCCCTGCTGTTTGAGTAAGAAGAAGCGGCTCCAGAGCCCATGTCCGGCTCCACGCCCAAGTAAGCCTCGCACAGCGTGACGAAGCCGGCGAGCTGCAGTACAACGTTGGCACCATGGTGGTGCGGCTGCACCCCGAAGAAGGAAAGGAAAACGCAGAAGAAGGCGCTCACTGGGAGCCAAACCCGTGCTTGAAATGGCTGAGGAAGGCCACGTGCTCGCCCTCCCGCCGGTGCGGCTCCGTTTCCCCCCCCCCCCCCCCCGGCCTTGCGCTGATACGTCTCCATCATATATACTTTTACAAACTCTTTTGCCCTTGTTTTGGACTCTAATTTGCATGATTTAAATGGAACTAACCCAGACTGATGCTATTTTCAGCAGAATTGCCATGGTGTTATTTTTGTGCAGACATAAAAGTTCTCGGAATGACCTGAAACTTTACATAGATGATTTTTGGAATTAATAAAAAAATATTGGTGAAAGAATCAACTACAGGGGGCCCACACCCGGGCCACAAGGGTGGGGGCGCGCCCTCCGTCCTTGTGGCCCCTGGACCTCCACTGACCTCAACTCCAACTCCATGTATTCACTTTCGGGGAGAAAAAATCAGAGAAGGATTCATCACGTTTTACGATACGGAACCGCTGCCAAGCCTTATTCTTCCTCAGGAGGGAAGATTTGCAGTCTGTTTTGGGCTCCCGAGAGGGGAATCCGTCGCCATCGTCATCATCAACCATCCTCCATCACCAATTTCATGATGCTCACCGCCGTGCGTGAGTAATCCTGTCATAGGCTTGCTGGATGGTGATGGTTTGGATGAGATTTACCATGTAATCGAGTTAGTTTTGTTAGGGTTTGATCCCCAGTATCCACTATGTTCTAAGATTGATGTTGCTATGACTTCGCTATGCTTAATCCTTGTCACTAGGGCCCGAGTGCCACGATTTCAGATCTGAACTATTTTTTTTTCATGAATATATTTATGTTCTTGATCCTATCTTGCAATTTATAGTTGTCAGCGTTCTGGGAACGGGGGTCCCCAGACTTGCCTGCCTGCGGCCCGTGGCATGGCCAAGCAGCAGGCCATACGGCCCCTCTTCACCAACAAGGCACCCAAGACCCTCGCGAGGGGCCAAGCCTCGCGAGGCGGATGATGCAAGACCTCCTCTGGAGTTGCCGAGCCAGGCAGGCTCACGAGGAGCGGAGATATCAAGGCGAGGCGAACCTCACGAGACTCTCGTGACATGAGCCATGACGATCGACACCAGGCAGGCGCGAGCGTGCGCAGCGTCCTTGTTTCCTGTTTGGTGCAAAGGAGGCAAGCGCAGCCGCGGAGTACCGAGGCCTCAGGCAAAGGTTGCCATTTTCGTGCAACAAGACCAAGACCATGGACTGCCAGACGGAAGTCATCGTGGAGCCCAAGACGGTGTCACCACCAGAGCTATGTGCAGGCGAAGACTACCTTTTGTCAGGATAGCTTGTACTAGCTGTCCCCCTTCAAATTAGCCCGCCATTGTTGGCTTCCTTCCCGCTCAATATTTGGGAAGAGGACGAGGGCCTGTATAAGTAGAGCTAGCCACCACCATAGTAGGGGGCTCGACCTCATCTTAGCTAGAGGGAATCTACACCCACAAGTTCATACGCACAAGAACACCTCAACCTCAGGAGGCTGTTCTTCCCCTTGTATTGTTCATCATTAGCCCAAGAGGCTATCCACCACCACCACACTGGAGTAGGGTATTACACCACATCGGTGGCCCGAACCAGTATAAACCTCGTGTCTTTCTGTGTTGTGAGTTCATCGAGTTCGTCCGCAAGATCTTAGTGAGCTAGAGCGTAGATCGGTAGGAGGGAAAGACTTCGCGCGCACCCCAGTGTTCGAACCTTAATGGTAGCCGGAACCCCACATCCGACATTTGGCATGCTAGGTAGGGGTGCACTGGAGCTTCTTCTCCGCCAATCAGCTCTCCGACGTTCACCGGCTACGATGTCTGGTGACCCAAGGACCGGATCCGACCGCTAGGCAGCCTGGCCGGCCCGGACGGCGCGGCCTGCCCATGAAGGTCTCGACCCCGCACCCCAAGCGGCACGGGCACCACCAAGCTCCGTCGGGCATGGACAGCGTGGCCAGGCGTCATCCACCCTCACCCCGTGGCAAGTACGAGCCGCGGCGAGAGTAGCGAGTCACGCCACAGCAACAGCGCCACACTCACGGCAGGAGCAAGCGATCATGCGGGCGGCACTCACAGTGGCAAGGGAGCTGCTGCGATGCAGGCTGATGGAGAGCGGTCGGGACACGCTGCTTGAGTGTGTAGCTGAATTGCTGGACGCAGCAACATCGGGAGCGCCACCCTTCTCCTATCGACTCCCCCCCCAGACCACTGCAAGGTCGCGCGGCGAGCCTCACCACATCTGCGCGCCATCGCCTACGTACGGGAGCTTCGTCAACATCAGCACGGCCTGCGGCGTTGGGGGCTCCACCCCCCCCCATGCCGCCCTCGACAAACACGAGCGCAAGCGTCACCCCCATGGTCTCGGTCGGATGCCGTATTATCATCCCCAAGACGCCATCATGGACAGAGCAACATGGAACGTGGGGCACCACGGCGAGGTGTTCGAGGTGACGGCCCCAGAAGCCTACATGCCCCGCATGATGGACCAAGGGTACGCACCAGAGGATGACATCGGCTCATTCGTTGGAAAAGATTGGGGATAAGAGGCGCTAGGAGTCGAAGCCTTCCAAGAGACAGTGGAGAACCAAAGTGATCACGCCGGCGACGACAACTACAGGGTACCGCTAACCTCTCAGGAACAGGCTTATGCTAACCATGGGCTGTAGATGAATCATGTTGCAGCATCGGTCGGCGACCCTGGAACGACGGCACCCGTTTCAACAAGGGAGACACACTGGGGGCCGCCGGGAGGAAGCCAGGAGCAAGGGCCCTCCCCAAGGCACGCGAAACTAGGGGACACCTGGAGGTAGGCCCTCCGCCGGGGTGGCTTCAATGACCCTTCCCCGGCAGAGGACCCGTGGTCGCCGAGGGAACCACTAGCGTCCTCTTTCCCTCCTTTGTGTCATCCTGGTCTCTGGTCGTCTCAAAGGAGGTCAAGGGTGGCGCAAGGCGGGGCCCTCGTCTGGCGATATGAAGCAAGGCCGGTACCTGTGAAGAAGGCCTAGTGCCTGTGAAGCTTACCACCGTGACACTCTCACGTAATAATGAGTTGGGGCTGTACACGCCTCGGAGTCTAAGGAGCGCCGGCCTCAGGCCCTGGGGCTCCCACCCACACCTAGTGGACAGCACTTAGCTCCGCGTTGGTGAGTAGACTTGAAGACCCGAAGACTAGACTAGGTGTCGGACGCCTCCTTTTCCTTTGGATATCTATTTCTATGGCTTTGCTTTCTGATTCTGGACTTAAGTCGAAGCTGATTTTTTATCGATGCGCGCGGGGGGTGCCTTTTCTCGTTTGAGCCGTTTCTCGCCTTCTGGATCTTGTTTGGTTTGGGACTTACGTCCATCGCCTTTCCCTCGCAAAGCTCCTCACGAGCCAGGCCGCGCAAAGCACGTGCTAGCACTATGCCTGGAGCTCACCCTTTGCAGGGCCCCCTCCAACGGGAGCTCCGCAGGATTCTCAGGAACTCGTCGCCTCATGACCCAGCCCCAAGTTGGCGCTGACTAAGGTAAACCATGTCGGGAAACTCACCCCCAACTTCATGAGCTCACGAGGACACATACCCACATCGCATAGGAAAGTAAAAACTGCGATTTTCTTACACGAGGGGCTCCCCCTCTCAAAATGCTCTTACAAGTTTTCCAAGGGCCACGCCCGAGTTTTGCATGCAGAATAAAACAACAGGAGAATATGGGATCAACCCGAGATATCGCTCACTGCATCGTCCATGGACGCTTCGCTCGCATCGTCATCATCTTCATCAGAATCATCGCCGCCATTGGCGACGCCCCCATCACCGTCGTCGACCACGTCACCTTCGTTAGTGATGACCACCACCCCAATGTTCTCCGAGGTGAAGGCCCTGACCAATGCGTCGGCATGGTCCTCTACCCAACGCGCCAGGTTGCCCCGGACGGCCATGGGTATAGGGGCAATGGTGGCATCGAAGTCGAAGTTGGGGTCGGTGTTCAGAAGGTGGCCGAAGACACGGGAGAAGGCACGCTGAAGCAGGCCATGACCCCTCTTCTCCACAAGCTGCCGAGCTCTGGCAGATTGAGCCTCCAGGCACGTCACCACCTCGGTGAAGAAGGTCAGGTGGCTGGCGTAGTCACTTGAGTGAGGTGTCAGGGCGTTCTCATCGCAGATATAACCCAGGGCGGCGGTTGTGGCCTCCGCATGCCTCTCGGCCTCGTCCAACCTGGGCCTGAGGGCGGCGGCCCTACCCGCACCCTCCTGACCGGCGAGCCTCAGCTTCAAGTCGTACCTGCCCTCCAGGTCTGCGTGAACCACAGCCACCCGATGATTGATCTCCTCCTCGACTCCGGCCTCGCGGGCCCTGACGGCATCTTCAGCTTGAGCGACTTGACGCTCCCTCGTCTCCATTCGCTCGAGCTCGAGGCTGCGCTCCACGGCTTCTAAGGCCAGCGTATCCTCGCGCTGCCGGACCTCCTCTTCTTCTGCAGGCGTCCCCCTCATCGACGCTGTCGGATTTCGGGTTCCGGCAGACCCTTGAGGTTCGAACACTGGGGTGCGTGCGGAGATTTCGCCTTCTACCTACATGCACCCCTCCGCCTCGCTAAGATCTAAGCTATGGAAAGAATAGCACAAGAGACACAGGGTTTATACCGGTTCGGGCCACCATTGTGGTGTACTACCCTACTCCAGTGTGTGGTGTGGTGGATTACCTCTTGGGCTGATGATGATGAGCAATACAAGGAAGAATAGCCTCGCGAGGGTCTGTTCTTGGCTGGGGGGTGAACTGCTAGGAGGAGTTCGGTCGCCCTTCTCTCTCTCACTCTCTCTTTGTGATGCTACCCGATCTGATCCTAGCTAGTTTCTCTCTTGTCTTCTAGATTCTCCCCTCTTGATTGCCCCCCTACCCTAGGGGTGGCTAGTCCTATTTATAGGCAAAGGCCCTGGGCCTCTTCCCAAATATTGAGCGGGAAGGGCGCCAACAATTGGCCATTTTGAAGGGGAACATCTGGTACACTTATCCTGACTAAAGTTAGTCCTCGCCTGCCAAAGGCTCTGGTGGTGACGCTGGCTTGGGCTCCACAATGACTTCCTCCCTGCCGTTGGACTGGTCTTGATCTCGTTGCACCGAAACGGGTGCCTTTACTTGATGCTCTCGCCTGCGCTTGCTCCCTTTGCACCAAAGAGGAAAGGAGGACACTGCGCGGGCTGGCGCCCGCCTGGCGCCCTTGGTCGTCATGGCTTGCGTCACGGGCACCTCGTGAGGTACCCCGCCTTGATCCCTCCGCCTCCTCACGAGCCAGCCTGATGAGGCCGTGCCTGAGGAAGCTCCATGTCGTATGCCCCGCGAGGCTTGGCCCCTCGTGAGGGCCTTGGGTCTGTGTTGATGAAGATGGGCCTTGCTGGGCCCCTCCTCGAGCCACACCGCGGGCCGCATGCAGGTAAGTCTGTGGACCCCCGTTCCCAGAACACCGGCAGTAGCCCCCGGGCCCAAGGCGCGCCCGGACTTGGCCGTGCAGGGAGGCAAAAGGGCAAGAGTGAAGCGCCGCTAGCCCTAACAGCCTGCGGCCTTGGGCGTCGCGTGGCGGTTGATTGGACGTGGGCGTCTCCACTTCCCCACGGCGCCTCGGCAACTGCACGGATTGGACAAGTCCCTGCATGCAAAGCAGGTCATGATTACCTGCGATCGTGGGGGCCGACGGTTGGCCCTCGCCGGCTATAAGTACGGAGCGGCGCGCGCCCTTCTAGTTCATCCCCCCTTGCTTCTCCTTCTTCTTCATGGCTCCGTCGAGGAGGTTCTCGGCCGCAGAGAAGGGGAAGGCTCGCCAGGTTGAGCCTGCCTCTCCCCCGCCCAAGCACGGCCGAGGGCGCCCTTGCAAACATCTTGTGGCCTCCACGGCAGCTCCCCGCGACCGTGGAGATGATTTCCAGCACGGTGACGGGCGGACTGCTGCGGCCGGGGGGCGCGCTTCGGTCGCGCGTTCCCCTAGGCCACGCTTTCGTGCTGCAGAGGTGCTGCCGGAGTTCGTTGTGTGGTCGGCTGAGCCGACTAGCACCCGGCTTCAACTTCCTTGCTTCCTCCTCGGCGAGCTCCCGGCCGGCGCCCCGGGCGGCCTCTGGCTTCAGGCAGACGGCTGCTGCAGCCGGGCCTCATGGGCTTCACTGGAGGTCTCCATGGCCGGGAGCCTGGCCTTGACCCGCGGTTGGCAGACGTTTGCCCGCGCGCATGGCCTGAGCCGTCGGTGCACCCTGCACTTCAAGTTTGACGACGATGCCACCCTCTACGTGAGGGTGTTTGGGGAAGATGGTCGCCGCGTAGGGTGCTGCCCTAAGGACGACGACCGCGGCCGGGGACCCAGCCACGGCGATGATGGAGAGGACAGCGCTCGCGTGATTGGCGGCGCTCAGGGTTCCCCAAGCTTCACCGGTTCTTCTTCAGGCGGCGACTCTTCTAGCGGTGGCCGCGGTCAGCCTGCACGCCGTCGTACCTGCTTGGGAGGTGGTAGCACGTCTGCCCACCGTCGCGCCTCGGTGAAGCGCGAGAGGGAGTCTGCCTGAGCCCCGGAGGCAGCTCGAGTCTTCCCTGCAGGCCGGTGTGAGGCGAGCTGCGCCTGATTTGTTCTTTCTTTTCCTTTTTCCTGCGTAAAAAGACAATAGCGTGGAGCCCCGCGGGAGCGTGTTTGGGTTATTGCTGTTAATCATCACTTTGCTTCTGTTATCATGCCTTCCGGCTACGTGCCCGTGCGTGGATAGTTCC
The DNA here is from genome assembly GCF_003073215.2 of Triticum urartu. NCBI lineage: Eukaryota > Viridiplantae > Streptophyta > Magnoliopsida > Poales > Poaceae > Triticum > Triticum urartu. Next base: position 267,863,963 of record NC_053025.1, on the reverse strand, counting down.
CGGCCCCAGCCGTGGGGGGGGGTGACCGACCCAGGCCCTGTGTTCGTGTCGCGGTGCCCGTGGGGCATGGACTGGAGGGGTTCTCGTGTAATGGACCCAGGTCGCGAAACCTTTGAATGACTAGGATGGAAACACTCACGAGGGCGCTCGGCTGCCCCCCCTCGCGAGGCCTTGCATAAGAGAAATCGAGGCAGGAGAGTGAAAAGTCGAAGAACCACAAGTCAAAGACGGCAACAACTTCAATAACACTTCGAATGAGAATGAACAAGCCAACTGCGGAAAGCAAATGAAAAAGCCGCGTCTGGCACCTAATCTAGTCTTCGACGTCTTCTCACCAGCGCGGAGCTAAGTGCTGCCACTGGGCATGGGAGGGAGCCCCAGGGCCTGAGGCCGGCGCTCCTGAGACTCCGGGGCATGTACAGCCCCAACTCATTATTACGTGAGTGTCATGGGCGGCGAGCTTCACAGGCGTTGGCCTTCTTCACAGGCTCCGGGCCTTTCTTGGGGGGAGCAGGCTTCACGGGCATTTGCCCTCTTCACAGGCTCCGGGCCTTTTCCCAAACACAATAGCTTCACAGGCATTCGCCTTCTTCACAGGCTCTGGGCCTTTTCCAAAAAGGATAATCTTCACAGGCATTCGCCTTCTTCACAGGCTCTGGGCCTTTTCCAAAAAGGATAATCTTCACAGGCATTCGCCTTCTTCAAAGGCTCTGGGCCTTTTCCAAAAAGGATAATATTCACAGGCATTCACCTTCTTCACAGGCTCTGGGCCTTTTCCAAAAAGGATAATCTTCACAGGCATTCGCCTTCTTCACAGGCTCTGGGCCTTTTCCAAAAAGGATAATCTTCACAGGCATTTCCAGCTGGGCCTTGAAGTTGGGCAGACTTCCCCGCAAGTGACCTAGTTGCAGGGATGGACCCATGCGCAAGCGTCGTGCCGTTTGGGAGCAGCTCCGTCAGTTGGCATTAGTTGAGCGGGCAACTAGGTCAAACACATTAGCCGCGAAGGAGTGGATTCATTCAAATAGATGCTGGGAAGGCGGACATCACTGGGTCAGGCCCGAGCGACTTGGGGATGATGCAGCCCGTGGGGCGCCCCCAACAAAGTAAGCTAACAACATGAAATAAAAGGGATACATGCCGCAGGGACGGACCCACGTGGCCTGGGAATAATGCTGCCCTGGGGGGCGCTCCCAGCTGGAAATGAAACTTGAAAGATGTCACCTGATGATGTTGAGGACGAAGGATTGTTGGTGTAGCAGACTCGATGGGCTGCGGAAGCCGATCCTCACGAGCCCCCCAGGCCCAGGGGCCTCGGGAGGCTCCGGAGGCGCTGGTGGCTCCTCGCGGACCATCTCCATCTCCGCCAGGGCTGCGGAACGCCTGGCCTCTTGAGCCTCCATGATGCCCCTCATGAGGTGCTGGTACGCGGGAGCCGCGTTCGGCAAGCCGTAAGGCATGCGAACGTAGCTGTGGGGTGGACCTTTGCAGCGCCCCACTCGCGAGAGCCAGAGGCACTCCAGAGAGGCGACTCGATTGACCCCTGGTATGTCGATGCAGACGCGCAGCCCACCATCCTCGCCTGGATGGGGAGCCATAGCTGGTAGGCGGCGGCCGCCTTTCATGACTCTTGACTCCTGTAGCTCCTGAATGGCCTTGTTGACAAACTCCTGAGGGTCTGGCCCTCCTTGCCTTACTCCTTCTTGAGGGAAACGTGCTTCGAAACACGCCTCCATGTGGTGCCCAAGCGCCTCCCTCGTGACCTTAGCCAGGTCGGTGGCCCTCCAGGGGAGAGCCACCGAGCCCTGCCTGAGGAGGGCGCCGGGCGCGCTTTCCTATGCGATGGAAGGAGGTTCCCCCTGGGCAGGCGCGGGCCCTGAGGGGCCTGCCTCCTGAGGGGCCGGGCCGGATGATGTCTTCTTCTTCTTGGGGGCGGTCTAGGGAAGCCTCTTGCTTCCGAGATCCGGGTCTTCCAGCGATGTGGCCTGAAAGGCTCGTTCCAGGGAACACACTGCGTCCTTCTCTTCATAGGGAACCGTGATGACTCCGCCACTTCCTGGCATCTTGAAGACGTTGTAGCCGTGGTGAGTTACGGCCATGAACTTGGCCAGCGCTGGGTACCCAAGGATGGCATTGTACGGCAGGCGAATGTGAGTGACATCAAAGTCGATGAGCTCGGTGCGGTAGTTGTCGCGTGCCCCGAAGGTGACAGGGAGGCGGACCTGCCCAATCGGGACCCTGGAGCCGTCGGTGACTCCGGAGAAAGGCTTGGTTGGCTGAAGCTGGCTGTAGGGCACTTGGAGATTGTTGAATGTTTCCACGGACAGGACGTTGAGCCCTGCCCCGCCATCGATGAGGGTCCTGGTGACCACCACGTTGCTGATGATTGGGGAACAAAGCATCGGGAGGACTCCGGCTGTGGCCGCACACTTGAGCTGATCTGCTGAGCTGAACGTGATGGCGCACGCCGACCACCTGAGAGGGCGCGTGGCTTCGAGCTTGGGGAGGAATGCATTCACTTCACGGGCGAACTGCTTGAAGATGCGTTGAGAGGCTGGGGCTTGAGCCCCGCCCAGGATGCAGGCGATCGCGCGCGGCTCCTGGAAGCCCCCAGCCCCGTCGTCTTAATGGTGGTCCTCGTTTCTCCTTGGCTGCGGCGGCAGCGGAGGGAGGCCTGCGTTGCCTTGCGGGCGATCCTCGCGAGGCTGATCCCTCCAGTCTCCCTCGCGAGGCGGGTCTTGCCAGCGATCCTCGCGAGGTCGATCGCGCCACCCTTGGCGCGGGCAGCGGTCTTCCCAGCGTCCTGCGTTCCTTCCTCCTCCTCGACCGTAGCCCCAGTCACCGTGGTCGGGGCGACGGCCGATCCTTCCTTCTCACACGGCTCGGAGCTCTTGACATTCGTTGGTGTTGTCGGTGTGGAGGTCGTGGTACACACAGTACCGACTGCCCTTGGAAGATTCGGGCTGATCTCTGCCCCGCTTGGTGTCTGGTTCTGCCGCGAGCACGGCAGCCCCCTTGTGCTTCACATCCTTGGCCTTTGGCTTCTTCTCTTCTGGGTCCGCGGCAGGCAGCTCGAGGAGGGAGAGACGCCCTTCCTCAGCCCTGGCGCACTTGGTTGCCAAGTTGAACAACTCCAAGGAAGTGCACAGGTCTTCATGCATCGCCAGCTCCTCCTTCATCTTGACATCGCGCACGCCGTCGGAGAAGGCTGAGATGATGGCCTCCTCGGTCACCTTGGGAATCTTGAGGCGTGCGTTGTTGAAGCGCTGGATGTACTTCTGCAGGGTCTCTCCGGGTTGTTGCTTGATGCGGCGCATGTCGCTCACGGCGGGTGGCCGGTCGCGAGTACCTTGGAAGTTGGCGATGAAGCGGGTGCGCATCTCGTCCCAGGAGGAGATCGTGCCTGGAGCCAGGTTCAGGAGCCAGGTGCGGGCCCCATCCTTGAGTGCCATGGGAAACCAGTTCGCCATGACCTTCTCGTCTCCGTTGGCAGCTTCGATGCCCAGCTCATAGAGCTGGAGGAACTCCGCAGGGTCGGCCGTGCTGTCGTAACGAGGAGGCAGGTCTGGCTTGAACCTGCCAGGCCACGCGACACTGCGTAGCTCAGTGGTGAAGGCACGGCAGCCTGCTGTGGCCACGGGAGGCCTTGGGTGGCGGAGAGCTTGGTCTTGCATGTTCCCACGCACTGCAGCAGGGAGCAGCGCGGGGTCTTGACGTGCGAGAGCAGGAGCATGGTCGCGACGTGCTGGAGGAGGGAGCGCCCGGGCAGCTTCTTGTGGGCGAGGGACTTCTTGGCAGCTCTGCTCTTGCCACGCTGGCACCTGACGGAGCGGGTTCCGCCCAGGGGCCACGCGCCTTGGAGCCATGGCGCCTTCTTGAGGAGGAGGCGGCTGGGGCGCCCCCGGAGCTTCGTCGCCTGCGCGGGGCGGGGTGCGGTGCATCGGAACGGACGGCGCAGGAGAGCCCCCTGCGGCGCGGACGAGCTCGGTGACGCGGTCGAGCCATTCTTCGTAGACGTCGTCGACGGGACAGTAGCGCAGGAGCTCGTTTGCCGCGATGAGCGCAGCTCGAGCCTCCATGGGTGCGCGGAGCGCGCGGGACGAAGAACCAGCTGGGGTGAGCGAGGGAGTAGCGGTGCGGCCGTCTTGCCGCACGGACGGATGCTGAGACAACGCTTGCTGCTTGTTCCCCGCCGGGCCGGTGGCGGCGTTGACGGCAGGTGACGGGGAACGGCGAGGACGCCCGGCGACAGGAGCCGTCTGGGCGACGCGGGAAGCGAGAGCGGCCCGGCGCTCGGCGCGGGCCCGACGAGCGTCAGACATGGACGCGAAGGTTGGAGGAGAACGGGGTGGTGGAAGACGAATTCTGGCGCACCCCTACCTGGCGCGCCAAATGTCGGATTTCGGGTGCGTGCGGAGATTTCGCCTTCTACCTACCTGCACCCCTCCGCCTCGCTAAGATCTAAGCTATGGAAAGAACAGCACAAGAGACACAGGGTTTATACTGGTTCGGGCCACCATTGTGGTGTAATACCCTACTCCAGTGTGTGGTGTGGTGGATTGCCTCTTGGGCTGATGATGATGAGCAATACAAGGAAGAACAGCCTCGCGAAGGTCTGTTCTTGGCTGGGGGGATGAACTGCTAGGAGGAGTTTAGTCGCCCTTCTCTCTCTATGTGTGTGATGCTACCCGATCCGATCCTAGCTAGTTTCTCTCTTGGCTTCTAGATTCTCCCCTCTTGATTGGCCCCCTACCCTGGGGGTGGCTAGTCCTATTTATAGGCAAAGGCCCTGGGCCTCTTCCCAAATATTGAGCGGGAAGGGCGCCAACAATTGGCCATTTTGAAGGGGAACATCTGGTACACTTATCCTGACTAAAGTTGGTCCTCGCCTGCCAAAGGCTCTGGTGGTGACGCTGGCTTGGGCTCCACAATGACTTCCTCCCTGTCGTTGGACTGGTCTTGGTCTCGTTGCACCAAAACGGGTGCCTTTACTTGATGCTCTCGCCTGCGCTTGCTCCCTTTGCACCAAAGAGGAAAGGAGGACACTGCGCGGGCTGGCGCCCGCCTGGCGCCCTTGGTCGTCATGGCTTGCGTCACGGGCACCTAGTGAGGTACCCCGCCTTGATCCCTCCGCCTCCCCATGAGCCAGCCTGATGAGGCCGTGCCTGAGGAAGCTCCGTGTCGTCCGCCCCGCGAGGCTTGGCCCCTCACGAGGGTCTTGGGTCTGTGTTGATGAAGATGGGCCGTGCTGGGCCCCTCCTCGAGCCACGCCGCAGGCTGCAAGCAGGCAAGTCTGGGGACCCCTGTTCCCAGAACACCGACATATGCAAGGGCGGCCCTGCGCGCCTCGACCTGCTGCTCAAGGGACGCGCTCCAGGCCTGAAGCTCCCACGCGCGCTCCTCCTCCGCCTCCCGGCGGCAATCGGCCTCGTGAGCTTCTTCCAAAGCTCGCGAGCGGGCCTCATTGGCAATCTTGAGGGACGCCTCAGCCTTCGCGTTCTCGAGGTCGCGATGATAACGGCCAAGGTTGATGTCCACCTGCAGCTTGCGTCGCTCCTCCACCAACCGAAGACCTTCAGCCTCAAGACGCGAGTCGACACCAGCAAGCTCTTCACCAAGGCAGTTCATCGTGCCCATCGCCTCCTGGAAGAGCTCGTGGCGGACCACGCTGTGCCCGCACTCGAGCTCGAACGCTCGACCCACCTCGTCCTCCACCTCGGGGGCTGCGGGAGGAGCATCAAGTGGCGCGCCACCTCCCGGTTGGGGGATGGGGGCTGGCACGGCCCCAGGCGCCAGCTGACCCTCGCGAGGGGCACAGACCAAACAAGGCCCGCTGCTTGAAGAAGACTCCAGGATCGAGGCTAGCCAGCTACCAACCGTGACCAGGGGAGGAGCCACGGACGCACCTGCTGCGCTCCGAGCAAGGCCGCGAAGAAAGGATGGTGAAGGCGCAAGCTCGGGGTGCCTTGGTGACAGACCAACTCCCATGGCTGACCCCATGCTGTGGGTAGCGTCCGAGCTTGTAGCACTGGAGCTTGGCGGGTGCAATGGGATGAGAGGGAGTTGCTTCTCTGGAGATTTCATGGCCTTAGCAGAAGGGGACCTGAGGGGACAATCCTCAGGAAAAGAAGGCGGCACATAGAAGATCACCAAGATAAGGTACTTACTCGTCGATAGCGATGTACTTCCTTCAACGGTCCGAAGATGTTGCCGCCACTAGGGGATCCTTTCCTCTTGCGAAGCTCCTCAAAGTCCACACAAAGGCGACCGAAGCGCTGGACGTGATGGCCGGAGCGCGGCGGAGCCAAAGAAGAACCAAGAGGGATGGCTTCAGGGGATCCCGACTGCAGCGAACAGCCCAGCTCTTTCTCGCTGTGACCTCCTGAGACTCCTGGAGCCTCGGCCTCGGGAATCGCATGCCGCATCTCATCAGTGACCGATGCCTCAGAAGGGGCGCCGCAAGCTCCTGAGGACGACGCCCCCAGATCGCCGCTCGGCATGTGCTCCTCAACATCCGAGCAGCCGGCCACCGTCGCCGCTCGCTCCCCCGCACCGTCACCTGGGGCGAGCTCGGCATCGGCGGCAAAGACAGGGACCACGATGACGGGATTCTTGCGGGGGCCCACCAAGTCGATTGGTCGCAGCCCCCACTCATCAAAGGAAGGCATCTCCGCGGCAAAGGTGACCTTGTTCTCGCAGCGGTACAACATGCAGTTTTTCCTGGGCATCTCGTCCGGCACAGGGACACCAGATAGGACCGTGAGCACTGTTTGCCATGCAGCGAGAGGAAGCCCCTCCTCCTGAAACCTCATGTTGTCCTGCCCACTGAGAAAGTCCCACATCAGGCGAGAATGGCGCTGAAGCGGAGCAACTCGACGCCTGAAGAACTCCCTCACCACCATGGGTGCGGTCACGCCAACGTCCTTCAACCACCTCAGCCTAGCCTAGACGAGGGCAAGGAGGGGATCGTGAGCTTCTGATGGCCCCAGCCAGAGTTTGGAATGGCAGGCCCCACCGGAGCTTGGAGCAGAGGGTTGAGCATGTCGGCATCAACAAACACCCATTGCGTGCGGAACTCGCTCGCGGATGAAGAGAGCTCGAAGTCGATCCCCATGCCTGTTGTCGCAGCCATGGCCTGGAAGCCCACACACCCTGAGTTCTGTCGGGCACCGGTGAGATGCAGCGAGAAGAAGTGGCGGAGTGCCATGGAGGTGGTGATGCCCACCATGGCCTCACACACGAAAGCAAAGAGGGCAAGAAGGGTCACAGATATAGGGTCGAGATGGAGCATGTGGATCTGATAGTGCTCAAGCACCGTGTTAAAGAAGGTGGAGAAGGGAGGAAGCAGGCCAGCCCAGAGGGCGTCAATTAAGATTGGAACCTCGGTGACTGCCCGAGCCATGCTGGAGCGAGACGCAGGCCAGGCCGGCGTCTCTCCCCACTCGTTGAAGCTGGAGGCAAGCATGGGGCGCACCTTTCCCATGGCCTCGTCGTTGAGCACCTGAGGCCGGCCGAGCGTCGGCTCGAAGGATGGAGCCGCAGTTGGCGAGGACAAGGGTTTCTTCCCCTTCCCGGCCTGTTTCGGCGCCATGGCGGTGAAGCGGGCGGAGTGCAAGTTGGATTGGGAAGGCGGAGCAGGACATCGAGGAAGCAGGGAGATTGGAAGAACCAGGCGTGGCGGAGGAAAAATAACTGTGTAGGCCGCAGGGGCCGCATAACCAAGCGGATTCAAAGGCAGCGTGGGGAAGCGGAGATGCCCACGTCCAATCAACTGCCATGCTCAACCAAGGCCACAGTCTTTGGGGGCCCGCGGTGCTCCGAACTTGACCCTTGGCTTCGCCGCGAAGCCAAGCCCGCGTGCACCTTGGGCCCGGGGGCTACTGTCGGCGTTCTGGGAATGGGGGTCCCCAGACTTGCCTGCCTGCGGCCCGTGGTGTGGCCAAGCAGTAGGCCGTACGTCCCATCTTCACCATCAAGGCACCCAAGACCCTCGCGAGGGGCCAAGCCTCGCGAGGCGGACGACGCAAGACCTCCTCTGGAGTTGCCGATCCAGGCAGGCTCATGAGGAGCGGAGATATCAAGGTGAGGTGAACCTCACGAGACTCTCGTGACATGAGCCATGACGATCGACACCAGGCGAGCGCCAGCGCGCGCAGCGTCCTTGTTTCCTCTTTGGTGCAAAGGAGGCAAGCGCAGCCGCGGAGTACTGAGGCCTTAGGCAAAGGTTGTCATTTTGGTGCAACAAGACCAAGACAATGAACTGCAAGACAGAGGTCATCATGGAGCCCAAGACGGCGTCACCACCAGAGCTTTGTGCAAGCGAAGACTACCTTTTGTCAGGATAGCTTGTACTAGCTGTCCCCCTTCAAATTAGCCCGCCATTGTTGGCTCCCTTCCCGCTCAATATTTGGGAAGAGGACCAGGGCATGTATAAGTAGAGTGTAGGATCGAAAGTATGTCTAGAGGGGGGTGATTAGACTACTTGACCAAATAAAACTTAACCTTTTCCCAATTTTAGTTCTTGGTAGATTTTAGCTATTGTAGGACAAGTCAAGCAATCATCACTCAATTCAAGCAAGCATGCAAAGAGTATATTGGCAGCGGAAAGTAAAGCATGCAACTTGCAAGAATGTAAAGGGAAAGGTTTGGAGAATTCAAACGCAATTGGAGACACGGATGTTTTTCCCGTGGTTCGGATAGGTGGTGCTATCCTACATCCACGTTGATGGAGACTTCAACCCACGAAGGGTAACGGTCGGGCGAGTCCACGGAGGGCTCCACCCACGAAGGGTCCATGAAGTAGCAACCTTGTCTATCCCACCATGGCCATCGCCCATGAAGGACTTGCCTCACTAGCGGTAGATCTTCACGAAGTAGGCGATCTCCTTGCCCTTACAAACTCCTTGGTTCAACCCCACAATCTTGTCGGAGGCTCCCAAGTGACACCTAGCCAATCTAGGAGACACCACTCTCCAAGAAGTAACAAATGGTGTGTTGATGATGAACTCCTTGCTCTTGTGCTTCAAATGATAGTCTCCCCAACACTCAACTCTCTCTCATAGGATTTGGATTTTGTGGAAAGAAGATTTGAGTGGAAAGCAACTTGGGGAAGGCTAGAGATCAAGATTCATATGGTAGGAATGGAATATCTTGGTCTCAACACATGAGTAGGTGGTTCTCTCTCAAAACATATGAGTTGGAATTGTGTATGTGTTCTGATGGCTCTCTCCACGAATGAAGAGGAGGTGGAGGGGTATATATAGCCTCCACACAAAATCCAACCGTTACACACAGTCTTCCAATCTCGGTGGGACCGAATCAACAAACTCGGTCGGACCGAAAAGGTAAACCTAGTGACCGTTAGAGATTTTCGGTGGGACTGACATGCAACTCGGTAGGACCGATATGGTTAGGGTTTGGGCATAACATAATCTCGGTGAGACCGATTACACAAACTCGGTGAGACCGAGTTTGGTAATAAGCTAACCAGAGAGTTGGTCAGGTAAACTCGGTGGGACCGATTTGCTCTTTCGGTGAGACCGAAAAGTTACAAAAAGGAAACAGAGAGTTTATACTGCAATCTCGGTGGGACCTATTCGCTCTTTCGGTGAGACCGAAAAGTTACGAAAGGGAAACAGAGAGTTTGCAATCCCATCTCGGTGAGACCGAGATCCCTATCGGTAGAATTGAATTGCTAGGGTTTGGCAGTGGCATATGACAAGTGAAACTCGGTGGCGCCGGATAGAAAGAATTGGTAGGACCGAGTTTGGCTTAGGGTTTAGGTCATATGTGGATATGGGAAAGTAGTTGAGGGTTTTGGAGCATATCACTAAGCACATGAAGCAAGAGGCTCATTAAGCAACACCTCATCCCTCCTTGATATTATTGGCTTTTCCTAAAGACTCAATGTGATCTTGGATCACTAAAATATAAAATGAAGAGTCTTGAGCTCTGGAGCTTGAGCCAATCCTTTGTCCTTAGCATTTTGAGGGTTCCACTTTCACATCCATGCCATGCCAATCATTGAGCTTTCCTGAAATAGTCATCTGGGAATAGCATTAGCTCAATGAGCTATATGTTGTTATGAATTACCAAAACCACCTAGGGATAGTTGCACTTTCAATCTCCCCCTTTTTGGTAATTGATGACAACATATAGATCAAAGCTTCGACAAATGATAATAAGCATGAAATATATCGTCGCTTTGAGAAGTATGTGACAAGTAAGAGCTCGCCCTAAATTTGTGCATATTTAAAATTTGCTTTGGACTGCAAATGCACAAAGAGTTAGAGTCATGGGTTACTCTTCCATGTCACATACATCTTGTTGGAGCGCTTAAAATGATAAGAATGAAATACATGCACTCATCACCAAGAATAGTGAATGATCACGTAAGATAGATAAGATGATAATATTAAGCAAACATTAAGTGTAGCTTATGATCAAACACATGATCATCAATGTCTCACGAGCAATGACATAGTATCTCACACAAAAGCAAACAAAGTTCGAAAAACCACCAAATAAAACAAGAGAGAATAAAAGCAACACTCTCTCTCAAAGCCTATGATCTATACATTTTCTCCCCCTTTGGCAACAAGTTACCAAAAAGTTCCTAGAAAATGCATAGTGCTAAGTCGACACTCGGGCTTGATCTTCAGGTGGTGGTGGAGTCCGGAGCACTCCAAGGTAGTACTCTTCATTGTCCTTGATGTATTGCCAATCAACCCATCTCATATCACAGACAATTGTCTTCTTGTCTAGCAGCACTGTCTCATAAAAGTCTTGCTGCTCCTTGGTGTGAAACCTGTAGTCAACTGCAGTCCTTCTCCTTGAAGCATACGGGTCTGCTTCTCTCCACTTCCGAAGCCCTGAATCTCTCCTGAGTTTCATATCCTCAGCCACAGGATGAGCATCGTTGTGGTCTGGGATCTTGGGCTTGAGCTTTCTAAGAACATTCTCTTCTTCTTCTTCTGCAGCTTCAGGCACTGGGGCCTTGTTCTTCTCAGTAGCTGGGATGCTTCTTGTGTTCCTCTTTGGCTTTGGCTTTGGAGCTGGCTTGGCCTTGGAAGCAGATGCCCCTGTTCTTATGGCATCACCCATCAGCTCGGGTGCCTTAGGTGCTGGTGCAGCTACCTCTTCTTCTTCCTCCTCATCTTCCATGATGGAAGCCTTGCCAAGCACTCTGGCTACAGTTTTCTTCACCCTTTCTTTCCTCTTCTTGCCTTCAGCAGCAACTGGCTCAATGGGAGTGGGCTTCTCAATTGAAGCTCTGGCCTTTGACATAGGCTGCCTGCCTGCTGGCCTTTTGATCTTCATCCCTGGTTTTATGCCTGTGCTGACTCAACTCTCTTGGAAGTTGCTTCCTCTTCTGCCATATAATCCTCATCTTCTGAGTCTGAGGTTCTCTTCTTTCTCTGTCTTGTGGCAGCTTTAGGCAGATTGCTAGGGGTGCTCCTGCTGCCATCATCTAAGGAACTTGAGGGACTAGTGCCCTCACTCATCTGCACTTGCTGCTCTGACAAGTTCTGGCTATCACTTTGGTCTGACATGATGCAAACTCTGACTGCTGACCCTGTGAATAGTTTATAGATGAGGTAGAGTGGATGAGCATCACAAAATGCAGAGATTTTTGCAAAAGAATGATTCAAAATCTTAGTTTTAGTTTCCCACTGAAAGCATCTCGGATCTACCGATTTTTAAACTCGGTGATACTGAAGCAGTTTTGGCACCTAAACTAGTGAACTCGGTCAGACTGAGTCACAGTTCGGTGGCACCGAGACTGCTAGGGTTTCACAGAGTTCCAAAATCGGTCACACCGATAAGTAATTCTCGGTCAGACCGAGGCTCACTTGTGCAATGGCATAAGCCAAATCAGTGGGACCGAGTTTTTCAACTTGGTGGGTCCGAGATGGTTTCGGCGGAAACCTAACCCTAAAATTTTCGAATTAAACCTAATCTACGAGTTCATTGACTGGATAGACGTTTAACAAACGTGGCAAGAATCATGATGATCACAATGTGCTAAGAATCGGATTGGGGAATAGCACAAAGATCAAGTCCATACCCTAGTTCGGCGGAGACTCGCTACGGCGGCAACGGCGGGGTTGAATTTCCGTTGACGGCGACGGAGACCAGCGACTGGAGGCGGCTGGCGGCGAGGAGACGATCCGGAGACCAAGTTGGCAGAGCAGGCTATCACGCGGGCGAAGGGGTTCGGAGAAATTTCCAAATTTTTGCCCGTGACTATATATAGCCCGACCCTGTCAGTGTGACCGAGTGGAACAACTCGGTGGCACCGAGATGCAAAACTGTATACAGTTGTTGCAACTCGGTGTGACCGAATGGTTCAAATCGGTTGCACCGAGATCGAAAACCTAGATCAACTTAATGATCTCGGTAGGACCGAAAGTGGGGTATCGGTCAGACCGAGAATCATAAAGAGGTTTTGGAAGTTTAAGTCTATGACGAATTGGGGACTCTGAGCGCTCCTCACACAGAGTGGTTCGAATCTGACTTGATCAAATTTTGTGATGTAGCATGAATAGAGTTTGAGACGAGAAAAGCATAGATAGCTAGAGGAGGTTCTTAGGCATTCTTGTCCATCCACTTGGCAAAAGGAAATAAAACCAAACAATCAAAACAACAAGTGGATGTCCTCGAATGAGTAAAATATGCAACCAGCATGCTCACACAATAAGATGGCAAATGAAATATTGACAAGGCATGCACAACCAATTCTAGCATCTATCAAGCAATTTGCGATGACAAGGTCATCTATATATGAGTATATTGACTTAGGAGTCAAGTGAGAACACTTGATCATAGGTCATACTCATCGTTTAAGCTCAAGTGGGGTTACCACTTTTACATAAAGCATTGTTGTGTTCACATCTTTAGAGTTGCTTTATCTCAAGTCTTAGAGTAAAGCTCCCCCTAGATGTGATATCCCCCCTTAGAGGGATGAACTAACCTCGGGTTTTGTCGATGATGACTTCATGTAGATGTTGAAGATGTGGATGCTCAATGTTGATGTAGATCACTTGGAGCTATCCATTTGAGTGAATTGCACTTTCAATACCTACATGGGTTAGTCCCACAAGGAACAAACAAGGATATCCATAGACATAGAGTGATGCACACGCAAGATGATGTCCATGAAATCTTTTAGGTTACCTTGTCCCTTGTCTTACCAACAAGAGGGTTTGTGACTCCTTGAACTAGTGCAAGATGTGGAAGTTGATTGCACTTGTTCTTGCCAAAATGATAAGAGTGAAGTATGTTGGCGGAGTCACCCTCAAGAACTCTCTAGTTCTTCTTCTTTTGGATCCACACCATCTTGATGGGAATCCTTGGAGTTGTAGTCGTACTTGATGAAGTGGAACTTGAAGTAGTATTGGGAATCCACTTGACTAAGGTCTTAGGAGCTTCTTCAAATGCATCAATTTCCTCTTGAAGCTTGTCCTTGCCTTTTTGCTTGTAGTCTTGTGGTGGAAGATCATCTTGAGCTTGTGTCCCCTTGAAAGAAGTATCATACTTCTCTTGTTGAGGAACAAACTTTGTCTTGGGGTATTGATCTTCTTCCCACTCAACTCCATTTGCATTGAACTTTCGTTCAAAACCAACACCTTGATTCTTCCAGTGCATTCCTTGCTTGCGCACAATTTCCTCGAATTGCTTACTCCCGGCAAGGCTTTTGTACACTCCTTTCTCTATAATTCCCTTCAATAAGCTATTTTCTTGCTCAAGTGTAACTTGGCTAAGAGAATCATTAGTGGAATCAAGAGAACTACTAGAAGCAACAATATTGGATTTAGCATGATCATTGTTACTGCTAGAGGAAGAATCTTTCTTGTTCTTGTTACTAGACTTGACTTGAGGCATGTAAGTGGATAAGAGTAAACGCTTGGCAATGTAAGAAGAACTTTTCTTGCGGAGATCATCATTGATTGCTTTTAAGAACTCACACTCTTGCTCAAGATTGAGCTTTTCAAAGCGTAATTTCTCATGAGATCTTAAAAGTTCTCGATGATCTTCGAAGATAGTTTCATGAGCTAACTTAAGAGTGTTTAGTTCTTTAGTTAGAGCCTCAATCTTCTCCTTATCATTGTCATTCGTTTTATCTTGATTAGCATGATTAATTGACGTTTCATCATAGTATTCATCACTAGAGTTGTCAACAAGCAAATCATCACCTAACAAGTCATCTTCATCACTATTGAAATCAACATACTCGGGGTGTGTTACCTTAGGACCTTTGGCCATGAAGCATCTTCCAATTCCTTCATTTGGTGAGTCAAATATGTCGTAGGAGTTGGTTGACACAAGTGCTAGACCGGCAACACCTTCATCTTGAGTATCTTCGGAGTCGGAGTGATAACTTCTCTCGGAGTGGCTGTCGGAGTCAGAGCCGGATACCCATTCACCAACATGAGCTTGATGTCTTCGTTTTGTGTAGCTCCTTGATGATTTTTCCTTCCTTTCCAAATCCTTGCTTCTCCGTGAGTATCTTCGTTCATAACGATCATCTCTACTCCTTCTCTCTCTTGGTGGTGATTCTTTGCTTCTTCTTTTTGGAGAATCTTCTCTTCTCTTGTAGGGAGCCGTACACTCATTGGAATAGTGTCCGGGTCTTCCACAACTGTAGCAGTTTCGCTCTCGACTAGAAGATCTTTTGTCATTGTAGGACCTTGACTTGAAGTTTCTATCTTTGCTTCTACTCTTGTAGAACTTGTTGAAGTTCTTCACCATTAAGCTCAATTCTTCATTGAAGTTTTGTTTCTCACTTGATGATGTAGGGGCTTCACATGAGGCTTTGTAGGCACCACTTGATTTGTTGTGAAGTTCCTCTTTATCCTTAAGTGACATCTCATGAGCAACAATTCTTCCAATCACCTCCATTGGCTTGAGATCTTTGTAATTGGGTATCATTTGGATCAATGTGCACACGGTATCATATTTTCCATCCAAGGCTCTTAGAATCTTCTTGATGATGAATCTATCGGTCATCTCTTCACTTCCTAAGCCGGCAATCTCATTTGTGATGAGAGCAAGCCTAGAGTACATTTCAGCGACACCTTCACCATCCTTCATTTTGAACTTGTCAAGTTGACTTTGAAGCACATCCAACTTGGATTCCTTGACGGAGTCGGTACCTTCGTGCATATCAATCAAAGTGTCCCAAATTTCCTTTGCATTCTCAAGACGGCTGATTTTGTTGAATTCTTCGGGGCACAATCCGTTGAAGTGAATATCACAAGCTTGAGCATTGTATTGCAACATCTTCAACTCATCCGCGGTAGCTTCACGGTTTGGTTCTTTCCCATCAAAGAGGTCACCTTGCAAACCAACACACACAATAGCCCAAACGGCGGGGTTATGTCCAAGAATATGCATTTTCATTTTATGCTTCCAACTAGCAAAATTAGTACCATCAAAGTAAGGACCTCTACGGTGATAATTTCCCACGCTAGACGCCATACTCTCCTAGGTTGTGAAACCAAGGCTATGACCACCAAAAGCTATGGAGATCAAAGAAAATGGAGACCAAAGCTCTCATACCACTTGTAGGATCGAAAGTATGTCTAGAGGGGGGTGATTAGACTACTTGACCAAAAAAACTTAACCTTTTCCCAATTTTAGTTCTTGGCAGATTTTAGCTATTGTAGGACAAGTCAAGCAATCATCACACAATTCAAGCAAGCATGCAAAGAGTATATTGGCAGCGGAAAGTAAAGCATGCAACTTGCAAGAATGTAAAGGGAAGGGTTTGGAGAATTCAAACGCAATTGGAGACACGGTTGTTTTTCCCGTGGTTCGGATAGGTGGTGCTATCCTACATCCACGTTGATGGAGACTTCAAACCACGAAGGGTAACGGTCGCGTGAGTCCACGGAGGGCTCCACCCACGAAGGGTCCACAAAGTAGCAACCTTGTCTAACCCACCATGGCCATCGCCCATGAAGGACTTGCCTCACTAGCGGTAGATCTTCACGAAGTAGGCGATCTCCTTGCCCTTACAAACTCCTTGGTTCAACTCCACAATCTTGTCAGAGGCTCCCAAGTGACACCTAGCCAATCTAGGAGACACCACTCTCCAAGAAGTAACAAATGGTGTGTTGATGATGAACTCCTTGCTCTTGTGCTTCAAATGATAGTCTCCCCAACACTCAACTCTCTCTCATAGGATTTGGATTTTGTGGAAAGAAGATTTGAGTGGAAAGCAACTTGGGGAAGGCTAGAGATCAAGATTCATATGGTAGGAATGGAATATCTTGGTCTCAACACATGAGTAGGTGGTTCTCTCTCAGAACATATGAGTTGGAATTGTGCATGTGTTCTGATGGCTCTCTCCACGAATGAAGAGGAGGTGGAGGGGTATATATAGCCTCCACAGAAAATCCAACCGTTACACACAGTTTTCCAATCTCGGTGGGACCGAATCAACAAACTCGGTCGGACCGAAAAGGTAAACCTAGTGACCGTTAGAGATTTTCGGTGGGACTGACATGCAACTCGGTAGGACCGATATGGTTAGGGTTTGGGCATAACGTAATCTCGGTGAGACCGATTACACAAACTCGGTGAGACCAAGTTTGGTAATAAGCTAACCAGAGAGTTGGTCAGGTAAACTCGGTGGGACCGATTTGCTCTTTCGGTGAGACCGAAAAGTTACAAAAAGGAAACAGAGAGTTTATACTGCAATCTCGGTGGGACCTATTCGCTCTTTCGGTGAGACCGAAAAGTTACAAAAGGGAAACAGAGAGTTTGCAATCCCATCTCGGTGAGACCGAGATCCCTATCGGTAGAACCGAATTGCTAGGGTTTGGCAGTGGCTTATGACAAGTGAAACTCGGTGGCGCCGGATAGAAAGAATCGGTAGGACCGAGTTTGGCTTAGGGTTAGGTCATATGTGGATATGGGAAAGTAGTTGAGGGTTTTGGAGCATATCACTAAGCACATGAAGCAAGAGGCTCATTAAGCAACACCTCATCCCTCCTTGATAGTATTGGCTTTTCCTAAAGACTCAATGTGATCTTGGATCACTAAAATATAAAATGAAGAGTCTTGAGCTTTTGAGCTTGAGCCAATCCTTTGTCCTTAGCATTTTGAGGGTTCCAGTTTCACATCCATGCCATGCCAATCATTGAGCTTTCCTGAAATAGTCATCTTGGAATAGCATTAGCTCAATGAGCTATATGTTGTTATGAATTACCAAAACCACCTAGGGATAGTTGCACTTTCATAGAGCTAGCCACCACGATGGTTGGGGGCTCGACCTCATCTTAGCTAGAGGGAGTCTACACCCACAAGTTCATATGCACAAGAACACCTCAACCTCAGGAGGTTGTTCTTCCCCTTGTATTGTTCATCATCAGCCCAAGAGGCTATCCACCACCACCACACTGGAGTAGGGTATTACACTACATTGGTGACCCGAACCAGTATAAACCCCGTGTCTTTCTGTGTTGGGAGTTCGTCGAGTTCATTCGCAAGATCTTAGTGAGCTAGAGCGTAGATCGGTAGGAGGGGAAGACTTCGCGCGCACCCCAGTTTCCGAACCTTAAGGGTAGCCGGAACCCCAGATCCGACAATAGTCACCTACTACGTGTTATGATCCGGCAACCCCGGAGTGACAATAGTCGGGACACTTTTTGGTGATGACCGTAGTTTGAGGAGTTCATGTATTCACTAAGTGTTAATGCTTTGGTCCGGTACTCTATTAAAAGGAGGCCTTAATATCCCTTAGCTTCCAATAGGACCGCGCTGCCATGGGAGGGTAGGACAAAAGATGTCATGCAAGTTCTTTTCCATAAGCACGTATGACCATATTCGGAATACATGCCTACATTATATTGATGAATTGGAGCTAGTACTGTGTCACCCTAGGTTATAACTGTTGCATGATGAATGCCATCCGGCATAATTATCCATCATTGGTCCATTGCCTATGAGCTTGTTTCATATTGATCTTTGCTAAGTTACTTTTTTGTTCCCACTGTTATGGTTGTTACAAAATTGCTACTGCTACTTTTGCCACTATTACCATTACTTCCATATTACTTTGCTACTAAATACTTTGCTGCAGATATTAAGTCTTTCGGTTGTGGTTGAATTGACAACTCATCTGCTAATACTTGAGAATATTCTTTGGCTCCCCTTGTGTCGAATCAATAAATTTGGGTTGAATACTCTACTCTTGAAAACTGTTGTGATCCCCTATACTTGTAGGTTATCAAGACCTTTTTCTGGCGCCGTTACCGGGGAGCATAGCTCTATTCTCTGAGTCACTTGGGATTTATATCCGTTGATCACTATGACGAATCTGAAAGATCAAAGAACCAAGATTTTTTTCCCTCAAGTACGAGGGGAGGTAAGGAACTGCCATCTAGCTCTGCACTTGATTCTCCTTCTGTTTCGAGTAAACTTGCGACACCTACACCTGCTATTGATTCTGATATGTCGCATGTTATGGATGATGCCACTTCTACTATGCATGATGCTTATGATGAAACTACTTCTCTGCTTGATAATATTGTGCCACTTTTTTAATTTCTTGATTAACAACTTGCAAGGGTTAGAGAGAATGAAATTACTGAAACTGGTGATATTATTGAAATTGAAGATTATGATTCTCCCCCTAGATATGAATTGCCTGTTGTACCTGAGGGTTATATTATGGATGAGGAAACTGCTAGAGACTTTCTTGCTTGTAATGATAGAGATGATCTTAAGAAATTGTTAGCTAAGCTAAAAGAAAAGTCTTTGAATGCTAGAATGCAATATGACCCTATGTTTGCTACTTCACCTATCTTTGTTACTAATAAGGATTGCGAATTCTCTGTCGATCCTGAGTTAATTACTTTGGTAGAATCTGATCATTTCTATGGATATGAATCTGAAACTGTTGTGGCGCATCTTACTAAATTGAATGATATAGCCACCCTATTTGCTCATGAGGAAAAAAATTGTTATTACTATATTCTTAAGTTGTTTCCTTTCTCACTAAAGGGTGAAGTTAAGTTATGATTTAATTCTCTTGCTCCTAGTTGTGTGCGTAGTCCCCGGGATATGATATACTACTTCTCTCAGAAATATTTTCCTTCTCATAAGAAAGAAGCTGCCCTGAGGGAAATATTTAACTTTGTGCAAATTGAAGAAGAGAGTCTCCCACAAGCTTGGGGAGGCTTCTCCAGTTACTTAATGCTTCACCTGATCATCCTCTCAAGAAAAATGAAATACTTGATATCTTTTATAATGGACTAACTGATGCTTCCAGAGACCACCTGGATAATTGTGTTGGTTGTGTTTTCAGGGAAAGAATTGTTGAGCGAGCAGAATTTCTATTGAATAATATATTGAGTAATGATAATGATTGGACACTAACCAACTCCTAAGCCAACTCCGAAGAAAAGGGGTATTCTATTTCTCAGTCCTGAAGATATGCAAGAGGCAAATAAATCTATTAAAGAAAAAGGTATTAAAGCTGAAGATGTTAAGAATTTACCACCTATTGAAGAAATACATGGTCTTGATAACCCGACATAGGTAGTAGAGGTAAACTCTCTCCATATATTTAATGAAGGTGACATTCCTCATAATAATTCTGCTAGTCAATGCTTGGATGAGTTCGATAATTTTATTGTTAAACAAGAAAATTTCAATGCTTATGTTAGTAGACAATTGAAACATAATGCTTACATGCTTGATAACTTGAGTGATTATATGAGTAGAACTGCTAATGATCTTAAGCTTATTAGTAAACATGCTTCCATGGTTACAACTCAAGTAGAACAAGTACTTAAGGCACAAGATGATTTGCTTAATGAGTTAAATAATAAGAACAATGATAATGTTGTTAAGGTTATGACTACAGGTGGTAAAATGACCCGGGAACCTTTGTATCCTAAGGGCCATCCTAAGAGAGCTAGGCAGGATTCTTAGAGAATTAATACTGATACACCTAGTCCTAGTATTAAAAAGAAAAAGAAAACTGATAAGACTTTGCATGCTAGTGAACCTGTCATAGACACACCTGAGAATCCCAATGATATTTCCATTTCTGATGCTGAGACACAAGCTGGTGATGAACATGAACCTAGTGATAATGTTAATAATGATGTTCATGTTGATGCTCAATCTAGCAATGATAATGATGTAGAAATTGAACCTGTTGTTGATCTTGATAACCCACAATCAAAGAATCAACGTTATGATAAGAGAGATTTTGTTGCTAGAAAACATGGTAGAGAAAGAGAACCATGGGTTCAGAAACCCATGCCCTTTCCTCCTAAGCCATCGAAGGAAAAGTATGATGCGGATTTTGAGCGCTTTGCTGAAATGATTAGACCCATCTTTTTGCGTAAGCGTTTGACTGATATGCTTAAAATGCCTCCTTATGCTAAGTATATGAAAGACATTGTTACAAATAAAAGAAAGATACCGGAAGCTGGAATTTCCACCATGCTTGATAATTATACTTTTGAGGGTGGAATACCAAAGAAACTTGGAGATCCAGGGGTAGCAACTATACCATGCTCCATTAAAAGAAACTATGTTAAAACTGCTTTATATGATCTTGGAGCCGGTGTTAGTGTTATGCCTTTCTCTTTGTATCATAGACTTCAATTGAATAAGATGACACCTACTGAAATATCTTTGCAAATGGCTGATAAATCAACTACTATACCCATCGATATTTGTGAGGATGTGCCTATTGTGGTTGCAAACGTTACTATCTTAACGGACTTTTGTTATTCTTGATATTCCTGAGGACGACAGTATGTCGATCATCCTTGGTAGACCCTTTTTGAATACTGTAGGGGCTGTTATTGGCTGCAACAAAGGCAATGTCATTTTTCATGTTAATGGTAATGAGCATACGGTACACTTTCCGAAGAAACAACCTCAAGTTCATAGTATCAATTCCATTGGAAAAATTCCAACTATTACTATTGGAGGTTTTGAATTTCCTCTTCCTATTGTCAAAAAGAAATATGACATTCTTATTGTTGGGGACATGTATATCCCCGTTGAGGTAACCTAGTGTTATTCGAAAATTCTCTGGTTTCATGTCACTCGAAAGAAGTTTATTAATAAGACTTGATCAACCATGTTAATGGATTCCTTTTGATGAGCATGAATTGGATGAATATAGAAGGTACAACTCTCTGTACCCATCTTTTACTTTCTGTTATTTAGATTAAATAAAGCAAAAATAGTAGTTTCTGTCCGTTTTCTGAATTATCAATGCAATAAGAAATGTCCCGAAAATAAAAGTTCTCCAAATGCCGTGAAAATTTAGTATAATTTTTTATAGAATATTTAAGTATTTCTGGCACTGAACACACACCATGGGGCCTCACCAGCTGACCACAAGGGTGGAGGGCGTGCCCTACCCCCTGGGAGCGCCTCCCATCCTTATGGGCCCCACGTGGGTGTAGCGACCAGACCTCAAATGTTACAATCTCTGTGCTCAGGTGTCATCCCTGGATCAGTAATGCTGACACCACACAGTACTTGAAGGATTTATAATAGATTAGCAATCACACACTTATTACATCGAGAGTCTCAAAAGAGAACTTATTACAATAAATATGGCCTAAGGCCATCTAATAATGATAACAGCGGAAGGCTTGGACGATAAGTGAGTCCATCAACTCCAACGGCATCACTGAGTATAGAACCACGACCTAAAAGCACCTTACTCGTCGTCTGAAAAGTCTGCAACATTAACGCTGCAGCCCGAAATGGGTCAGCACATGGAATATGCTGGCAATGTAACACATAGAGAGCAATAAAAGAATAAGGCTATTCTATAAGCATATTTGGCTGGTGGAAAGCTCTATGGTTACAGTTTTGCGTAAAGCCAATTTTTCCCTACTACAAAGAAATAAATTTTATTTAACTATCATGGTAGTTGTTAAACATTGAGAGTGTAGACACGCTCTCAATCCCAATTAAGCATCATCATTAAAACCCAACCAAATTAATTTAGAGTAACATGATGAGATTCACATGATAATCCAGGTACTAGATACTCAAGATGTCCATAACCGGGGACACGGCTAACCATGATTAGTTTATACACTCTGCAGAGGTTTGCGCACTTTTCCCCACAAGACTCGATCTCCTCCATTGGGAATCTCGCACTACATGGTGTTTGAGAAACGGATGACCGAGACATAGTCTTTCAGAAGCGCTAGCACCTTACGAACGGGTAGACCGTACCAACCTACATCCCTACATCTGCTAGTCTACCACTGTAAGAGTTCGCACGACTTAGTCAACTATGCTAGAGCCCATAGTAGCTTGTGGCTGCACACGGAAGTTTCCAGTATGAATAATCTCATGATCCCTTTGAGCCTGGGTGGCGGTCCAAAAGAAAAACAGGCAATAGCTGGAATACCCAGGTGCCTCAATCCACCCAGATGTGTATTTAAGTTGCCACCTTAGATAAACCATTGATTTAACAATCTCACGTCTGTCATGGATTTCACTCACCCAATCCATGTCTACTAGCATAGCATAGCATAATAAGCAAACATAGAAGTAACTCCCAAAGGTTTGATAATAACAGGTAATAGGTACTATCACATCTACTTCCCAAACCCACAATTTAATTAGATCCTAATCATGCAATGTGTGAGGATTTATCTAATGCAATAAAACTGGGTAATAGGAAGGTATGATCAAAGTGTTGCTTGTCTTGCTGATGATCCATGAAACCTAGCGATTCGAAGTAGCAAGCGGCGCACTCCGGGTACTCTATCACAAACAAACAAGCATATAATAAGTACTCAACTAATGCACAGGTAAAACTCGAATAAAAGATCTAACCAGAAAGTTCAACTTAAGAACTCCTGTTGGCAAAAAGAATCAAATCGAACGAAGCAACGAAAGACAAACGGCAAAAGAAGTAAGCTTTGTTTACTAATCTGAAACTAGGGCAAATTTCACTGAGGCAAAAACTTGTTTGAGTTGGTTAAACGGAAAGACGGTTTCGAGACGAAACTCCAGGCGCTTGAATCGCCTGATTCCGACAAACGAGCGAAAAGTTAAACTAAAACGAACATCGGATCAGAAATCGCGATCAGAAAAACCGCGGATTTAATCTGAGAAAAAGAAAAACGATGAACAGGTTAACGAACGAACGTTCATTAACAGGAACTAAACGATGAACGCGTTCGTTAAGACGAACGAACGAGCGAACGCTCACTAAATAAATAAACCGGAGAAAAAACGATCTATTTAAAAAACAAAAACTAGGGTTTTCAAAAAAACGAAACAGCTTTTTCTCAAAAACCGGGCGGCGGCTACCTTGGCTCGGGGCTCCGGCGAGGCTCCGGCGGGCGGCGGGTGGTGCGGGGCGGCGGCTCCGATGCGGCAGCGGGGCGACGGGCGGCGCGGGGCGGCGCGGCGGCGGCGGCAGGCGGCGCGGGCGGCGTGCGGCGGCGGCGCTGGAGGCGTGGGGCGGCGGCGGCAGTGTGGGCTGCAGGGGCGGCGGTTATAAAGGGGGCGGGGAGAGGCGACTTGGGGGAGGGGTCGGCCTCAGGAGGCGGAGTCCTCCCCGCACTCGGGCGGTGGCGGCGCTGGTCGGGACTCCTGTCCCGACCCGGCGAGAGGCGGCGGTGGGCGGCTGGGCCGGCCTGCTCAGCTGGCCCTTGGCCCAGTCAGCCGCGGGGTCTCGTTTTTTTAAACAATATCGCTGCAACTAAAAAAAATTCTAGAAAAATAAATAAAAAATCTAAAAATGCAAAAACAAATTTTCTCCGTCTAAATAAAATATTTAGAACAGGATGAACATTTTCTTGGCTCTAAATGCAATTTTTGAAAATGTGCAATTTTTCCTAAATTCAAATAAAATAGCAAATAAAACCAAATAAAATCTTATTTGATATTTTTTTATTTAAACCCTCAATATTTCTTTATTTTGGGAAAGTCATTTTATTCCCTCTCTCATAATTTTTATAATAGAAATAATTGAAGATGAAATAAACAAAATCAAACGATCCTATTTTCAAATATTGAGAAAACTCAAATATGAAAATAACGAAATCCCCAACTCTCTCCGAGGGTCCTTGAGTTGCGTAGAATTTCTAGGATCAACCAAAATGCGATGAAATATGATATGCAATGATGATCTAGTGTATAACATTCCAAATTGAAAATTTGGGATGTTACAAACCTACCCCCCTTAAGATGAATCTCGCCCTCGAGATTCGGGTTGGCTAGAAAATAGGTGAGGGTGGTCCTTCAGCAAATCTTCCTCTCGTTCCCAGGTGGCTTCATCTTCCGTGTGGTGGCTCCACTAAACTTTGCAAAACTTGATAACTTTCCTGCGGGCGACTCGGCTGGCATACTCAAGAATCTTGACTGGTTCCTCCTCATAGGTCAAATCACTATCCAACTGAATCGCTTCCAGCGGCACTGTATCTCTCAGTGGTATATCAGCCATCTCTGCATGGCACTTCTTCAACTGGGAAACATGGAACACGTCGTGAACTCCTGAAAATCCTTCGGGCAATTCCAACTTGTAGGCTACTTCTCCCATACGCTCCAAAACTTTGTATGGTCCTACAAAACGTGGCGCTAATTTTCCCTTAACTCCAAAGCGCTTAACTCCTCGAAGGGGAGATACTCGAAGGTAAACTCGGTCTCCGACTTCGTAAACTGTCTCCTTGCGTTTCGAATCTGCGTAGCTCTTCTGTCTGGACTGCGCTACCTTGAGCCTAGCGCGGATCAATTTTACTTTCTGTTCAGACTCCTTAATCAGATCCGGTCCAAATAACTGACGGTCTCCAACTTCATCCCATGACAACGGGGTCCTGCACCTCCTTCCGTACAAAGCTTCGAAAGGGGCCATCTTCAAACTGGATTGATAGCTATTGTTATAGGAGAACTCTGCGTATGGCAAATTCTCGTCCCAACTAGATCCGTAATCTAGCGCACAAGCTCTCAACATATCCTCCAAAATCTGATTGACTCTCTCGGTATGTCCATCTGTCTGCGGATGAAAAGCTGTACTAAACTCCAGCCTGGTACCCAAAGTTTCGTGCAACTGATTCCAGAACTTTGAGGTAAACTGGGTTCCTCTATCTTACACAATGCTCCTTGGAACTCCATGCAGACATACGATCCTGGTCATGTATATCTTTGCCAACTTTACACTGTTATAGGTAGTCTTTACTGGAATGAAATGAGCTACCTTTGTCAAACGATCAACTACAACCCAAATCGAGTCATAGCCTAAACGAGTTCTGGGTAATCCTGTGATAAAATCCATGCCTAGCTTATCCCACTTCCATTCCGGTATCGGCAATGGCTGTAGCAATCCTGCTGGCTTCTCATGCTCTGCCTTTACTCTCTGACATACATCGCAAACTGCTACATACTCCGCAATATCCTTCTTCATTCCGGTCCACCAGAAAATATCCTTCAGATCTAGATACATCTTAGTATTTCCTGGGTGAATCGAATAGGGTGAATCATGGGCCTCTTGCAGAATTAACTTCCTGATCTCTGAATCATTAGGCACATAAACGCGGTCTTCAAACCATAAGGTATCATGCTCATCCTCATGAAATCCTTTAGCTTTTCCTTTGCTCATTTTCTCCTTAATAGAGGCAATCTCCTTGTCAGTCTTCTGGGCTTCTCTGATCTTATCCATCAAAGTAGACTGAATCTCCAATGCGGCTACATAGCCTCTCGGAACTATTTCCAAACATACCTCACGAAGATTTTCAGCTTACTCCCTTGGTAAATCTCCCGTCATTAAGGTGTTGACATGACTTTTACGGCTCAACGCGTCAGATACTACATTAGCCTTTCCGGGGTGATAATGCAATCTCATGTCATAATCCTTGATGAGCTCCAACAATCTCCTTTGCCTGAGATTCAACTCCTTCTGCGTGAAGATATACTTACTCTGAAAGTGTGTTATATTGACTAGAGGGGGGTGAAATTCTTCACTGAGGAATTTTCTGGTGAGGAAATTCCTTAGCGAAGAACTACCAGCAGCGGAATGAGTACTCAAACGTGAACATAACAGAATACAAGCATAGTCATCATGATGAAATGAAGACAGGCACAGAGTACAGTAGCGTAAACATAGGATAACACAGGATGAAGACAAACAGACTGAAGAAATTGAACTGAGAAATTGACAAAGTCTCCAGTCAAAGTCTTCAAACATAGATATGAACAAGCACACAACACAGTTATGAGGAAATGAAAGAGTTGAGGAAATAGAACCAGTAAGCTTGGTGAAGACAATGATTTGGTAGACCAGTTCCAACTGTTGTCTCAGTTGTACGTCTGGTTGGAGCGGCTGAGTATTTAAACTCGAGGACACACAGTCCCGGACACCCAGTCCTGAACACGCAGCTCAGGACACCCAGTCCTCACCGTATTCTCCTTGAACTAAGGTCACACAGACCTCGTCCAATCACTCGTGGTAAGTCTTCAGGTGACTTCCAAACCTTCACAAACTTGGTCACTCTACGATCCACAATTCCTCTTGGATGCTCTAGACCATGACGCCTAACCGTCTGGAAGAAGCACGGTCTTCAAAGGTAACAAGCGTCGGATCCACGCAAGATCAATCTCTTCAGTGATGCTCAATCACTTGGGGTTTGTAGGTGTTTGGGTTTTGGGTTTTTGGTTTTTCCTCACTTGATGATTTTTGCTCAAAGTCCTTGGAGGATGGGTTGCTCTCAAATGACAAGTGTCAGTTTCTCTCGGAGCAGCCAACCAGCTAGTGGTTGTAGGGGGCGGCTATTTATAGCCTAGGGAGCAGCCCGACATGATAAGACATAAATGCCCTTCAATGATATGACCATTAGGTGTATAGATATTTTGGGACAGCTGGCGCATAGCACAGCAACGGTCGAAATTTTGAGTAGCAAAATCCTCAGGGCTATCATGTTCCTCACTGTGTAGGAAATCCGCACTGGCGAATTCCTAACTCCTCAGTCAGAACAAATTCCTCAGAGACCAGAAGAACTTCGTCTCTGTCACTGAAGAATATGACTGGACTATATGAGATTTCCAATGGCTTCACTCGAAGGGATTGGTAGGTGTAGGATTTTGAGTTGAGCATCACATGGAAATTTTTCCTTAGTATTTCCTCGACCCCCTTTAACAGTACGGTGTTTCCTATGACTCAAGAAAGAGAAAATGAAACTATGAAAACAAAAGTCTTCACGCTTTATGTTCCTCGAATGAATACCAAGTCTTCAAGGTCACACCATTTTCTTCACTTTCAAAGTCTTCAGAAAGTCTTCGGAATGCCAAAGTCTTCAAACGAAGAACTTCATTTTTAGGGGTCGACTTTCTCTGTAAATATCAAACTCCTCATAGAATTATAGACCTATGTACACTCATAAACACATTAGTCCCTTAACCTATAAGTCTTCAATACACCAAAATCACTAAGGGGCACTAGATGCACTTACAATCTCCCCCTTTTTGGTGATTGATGACAATATAGGTTAAGTTTTCAACGGGGATAAACATATGAAGTGTAACTACTAATATTGAGGAATTTGATTGCAAGATATAGAAGAACTCCCCCTGAAGATGTGCATAGTGAGGAATTTGCTTTTGAAGCAATGCACACTTGAAGAGTTGAATCATGGAGATCTCCCCCTATATCTTGTAATTCATACACGCATTTGATATATAATAGTGAAGAATTTGAAATGCATGATGAAATATGGTGACTGATGTAATTCAGCATGCATGCAATAATATTAACGAGGAATAAGCATGGAAAAAAACGTATCAAGAGTATCAGAGCACCATCGGGTTTAAGTTTACAACTCGATCCAATAAAGTCGCAGAAGAACGAGAGTTGTAACTTAACAAAAAACGCCCATATAGAAAGACCCGCTTGAAGACTAACTCAAAATTCTCCCCCTTTGTCATCAAATGACCAAAAGGAACGAATATGAGGACTAACGCCCCTGAAGAATATCAAGTTGATGAAGGAGCGCCAGCGTTATTGGGGCCGTTTGTTGTAGTAGGGCATGCCGCAGTGTCATCCAAGTCTTCATTTTCATCAGTGTCGCACGATGAAGAATATGAGCTGGCCACCAGAGAAGGAACCTTGACCTTCTTGAATTTCTTCGGTGGAGGTGCAGACCAGTCAAAATCTTCTTTGAGACCCATTGAGGGAGTCCTGGATTAGGGGGTGTCCGGATAGCCGACTATACCTTCGGCCGGACTCCTGGACTATGAAGATACAAGATTGAAGACTTCGTCCCGTGTCCGGAAGGGACTTTCCTTGGCGTGGAAGGAAAGCTTGGGAATACGGATATGTAGATCTCCTACCATTGTAACCGACTATGTGTAACCCTAGCCCTCTCCGGTGTCTATATAAACCGGAGGGTTTTAGTCCATACAAACAACAATCATACCATAGGCTAGCTTCTAGGGTTTAGCCTCTCTAATCTCGCGGTAGATCTACTCTTGTACTACCCATATCATCAATATTAATCAAGCAGGACGTAGGGTTTTACCTCCATCAAGAGGGCCTGAACCTGGGTAAAACATTGTGTCCCCTGCCTCCTGTTACCATCCGCCTAGACGCACAGTTCGGGACCCCCTACCCAAGATCCGCCGGTTTTGACACCGACATTGGTGCTTTCATTGAGAGTTCCTCTGTGTCGTCGCCATCAGGAAGGACGCCTCATCCCGTCTTTAAAGACGGCACCGTTGCTAAGGGAGCTTTGGCTGTCGGCCAAACTCTTCGGCTAGGTGGTTTCCTTATGACCGCCTGTTCGGCCGCTGCGCCGACGATGACCTCTCGGTTCATCGAAAGCAATCTTCACGTCATCTCGGAATTCGCCGAGCAGCTAGATCCAATGGAGCTTTCTTCCCTAAACGAGCTCTTGGATCGCATCGCCACCCTGGGAGTCGCTACGGATTATGACTAGATTGGGCCTAAACCCGATCTGAGAGAGATTAACTCTCCCCAGGTCACCCGTCATGTTGCCGTGGTAGAGGGACAGTGCAGCGACCCTTCATCTATCTTAAGGACTAGCTACGTCCGGATTCCTGATCCCTCCATGCCGGATACCCACGGAGGGGAGGACATCACTCAAGACCTGAACTTAAAGTCAGGCGACGGGCTAGATTCATTGGATAGCATCCAAGAATCCAAACTTCCGAGTTCGGAAACTCCTTGGCCCCTGGGTCTCAGATTGGGTGAGGTTTCGGATTTGATTCCACCCACCCACCCGTACATAAGCGATCTATCCCAAATTAGGCAAGAGCCCGAAGAAACAGTACATCATTACTGGGCCAGATTCCTCCTGGTTATGAACAGGATAAAGGACTGCCGCGAGGAAGACGCAATTTCACTCTTCTGCAATAATTGCATGGACAAGGGAATCCTAAACGCCATAAGTCGCCGTGATATTACACGCTTCGCTGACTTGGAGTCCATAGTACGAAAGTACTGTGCGATGGAAAGCGCCTGGAAAACCAAAATAAAATTTTGGGACAATCCGGCCCTGAATACAAACCCAGTCTGAAATAAAAGGGTGCATCATCGCCAGATGCCCGGGTTCAATACCAAAAAGCAAAAGCCCTCTACAGGGCACAGAACCGTACTGGAAGGATGGCTTAATGGACCCTGTAAAATTCATAGTGCAGAGGGCGCCACACCAACCCACAGCCTTAGAGCATGTTGGATACTCAGGCAGGTGGCAAAAATTGGCGAAGATCTCCTAATTCCAGAAGCCACAGAAAGCCACCCCAGAGACACCAGTACGGTATTAATAGTCTTAGAGACTTTTGCATCA
Organism: Triticum urartu; assembly: GCF_003073215.2. Lineage (NCBI taxonomy): Eukaryota > Viridiplantae > Streptophyta > Magnoliopsida > Poales > Poaceae > Triticum > Triticum urartu. Next base: position 267,834,156 of record NC_053025.1, on the reverse strand, counting down.
AATACCATGCGAAAAAGAACACTCCGCAGCCTTGCCGAAGTCTACTAAGTAGCAACAATAAACCCATGGAGTGACACGGCTATTACTTTTAATGCCAGTGATGAACCTAAATTCCGAACAGCCCGAGCACCAGCCGCATTGGTCCTCAGTCCAATAGTGGACGGCTTTCGTCTTACCAAGGTACTCATGGATGGCGGCAGTGGACTGAACCTCATTTATGAGGAAACCCTTCAAAAAATGGAAATAGACTGGAACCGCATTGAGCAAAGCAGCACAACCTTTAGAGGAATAATCCCAGTCGGGAAGCGCGCTATATAGGAAAAATCACACTAGATGTGGTGTTCGGCACACCGGATAATTACAGGTCCGAAGAGGTCACGTTCCAAGTGGCCCTGCTCAGTAGAAGATATCACGCTCTGCTAGGGCGGGAAGCGTTTACAATCTTCCAAGCAATACCCCATTACGGGTACATGAAGCTCAAGATGCCCGAGCCTAACGGAATCATCACTCTCGCTAGTGATCCGGACATAGCACTCCGCACCGAAAACAAGGCAGCTGCACTAGCCCTCGAGGCGCTATCCGAAGCCCTAGCGGCTGAGGAACTGACTGCGCTGCGCTCCATGGTGAATAGGGACAATGTGATACTCGACAAAAGATCCAAGTCCACCTCCTTTAAACCGGCGGACGAAATAGTCAAATTCCAGGTCCATCCAACGGACCCCAATAAAACAGCTTCCATCGGGGCACAGTTAAACCTTGATGTAGACGCCGCACTGCGAGAGTTCCTACGAGAGAACTAGGACATTTTCGCCTGGCACCCTTCAGACATGCCAGGAATCCCACGCAGGCTGGCCGAACACAGCTTAAATATCCTAAAAGGATTCAAGCCAGTCAAACAGGCTCTTCGGTGTTTTTCCGAACCTAAGAGACAGGCCATGGGAGAGGAACTAGCCAAGCTATTGGAGGCCGGATTCATCAAAGATATAAAACACCCGGACTGGCTAGCAAACCTGGTGATGGTACCAAAGAAGGACAAATCATGGCGCATGTGCGTTGATTTTAAAGACCTTAACAAGGCTTGCCCAAAGGATCCCTTCCCTCTCCCCCGCATCGATCAAATTATCGACGCTACCGTAGGACACGATTCGTTGTGTTTCCTCGATGCATACTCCGGCTACCATCAAATAAAGATGGCAGAGTCAGACCAAGCCGCAATGGCATTCATCACACCATACGGCCCATTCTGCTTCAACACAATGCCCTTCGGGCTCAAAACCGCCGGCGCAACATATCAGCGCATGATTCAGACATGTCTGGCAAACCAGATCGGCAAAACAGTGGAGGCATACGTAGATGATGTGGTCGTTAAAACAAGACATGTCGAATCTCTAGTAGATGACTTGAGGCTAACATTCGATAACCTCCGAACATACGACATCAAGCTCAATCCGGAAAAATGCGTTTTCGGCATTCCAGCCGGAAAGCTCTTGGGCTTCATTGTATCCGGTAGAGGAATTGAAGCAAATCCAGCCAAGATCCGAGCTCTGTCACAATTGGATATCCCGAAGGACCTCAAACAAATACAAAAGTTAACCGAATGTGTGGCGGCTCTAAGCCGCTTTATCTCCCGCTTGGGAGAAAAGGCCCTACCCCTTTACCGCCTCCTTCGGCGCACCAAACAATGCGAGTGGACGGATGCAGCCACAGCCGGACTCGACGAAATAAAAGCCATCTTGGCAACAAACCCACTCCTCGTCAGGTCGTAAGCGCAGTGCTCGTCGTCGAACGAGAAACGGACGGACACAAATTCCCCCTTCAAAAGCCAGTCTACTATGTGTCCACTGTCCTTACTCCGTGCAAGTCACGGTACCCGCATTATCAAAAGATTGTGTACGCGGTATTTATGGCATCCCGGAAGCTGCGACACTACTTTCAAGAGTGTTCAATAATAGTAGCCTCGGAAGTGCCACTTAACTATATTATAAACAACCGCGACGCGACGGGCCGGATTGCAAAATGGGCCATTGAGCTCCTCCGGTTCGACATAACTTACAAGCCACGGCGAGCTATCAAGTTGCAAGTTTTGGCCGACTTCGTCGCAGAATGGACGGAGGCCGAACTCCCTAAAGAGTATGGCACATATTCAAACTGGGTCATGCACTTCGACGGCTCCAAAATGTTGGCCGGTCTAGGGGCTGGCGTCATTTTGACGTCCCCCACAGGAGACACAGTTCAATATGTACTCCAGATAATGTACACAGACTCCAACAATGCAGCCGAATATGAGGCCCTTTTACATGGTCTCCGGATGGCAGTATCCATGGGCATTCAACGCCTAGAGGTGCGCGGGGACTCGAACCTCGCAATATCCCAAATAAATGGAGACTTTGATGCCAAGGATCCAAAATGGCAGCTTATCGCAACGCCGTCCTAAAAATGTCAGCTCGGTTCGAAGGGCTCGAATTTCACCATATAGCCCGGGAAAATAATCAGGCGGCAGATGTCCTGGCACGCATCGGTGCAAAACGCGATGTAGTCCCCCCCCAACATCTTCTTGGAAAGGCTATTCAAGCCATCCATAGTATGGGAAGGGGAGCCCGGCAATAACAGCCCGGACCCAACCGCACTGTCCGACACCGAACACTCTGACATAATTGGAGGCTCTGCCAATGAAATAACACCTTCAACCCACGTAATAATGGCTGTCATCGCCCCGTGGACAGAACCATTCCTCGCCTACCTTACTAGGCAGGAACTCCCCGAGGACCAAAATGAGGCATGCTGCATAGTGCGGCGATATAAAGCCTATAGAGTCCATGAGGGAGAGCTTTATAAGAAAAGCACTACCGGAGTCCTTCAAAGGTGCATATCCGAAGAGGAAGGGAGGAACCTCCTGGCTGAAATTCACACCGGACTCGGCGGTCATCACGCTGCAGCTCGGTCCCTTGTAAGCAAGGCCTTCCGTACAGGCTTTTATTGGCCGACGGCCCGGGTAGACGCCCAGAACTTAGTCCAACGATGCGTCGGTTGCTAGCTTTTTGCAAACCAAAGCCATATGCCACCCACCACCCTCCAAACTATCCCCATCACTTGGCCCTTCGCGGTCTGGGGGCTTGACATGGTTGGACCCCTTAAAAGTGGAACCCACAAGAAAAAATACTTACTGGTCATGGTGGATAAGTTCACCAAATGGATAGAAGCCAAGCCTGTTAAGACGGCCGAATCCGGACCGGTGATAGACTTTATATCCGGGGTTGTACACCGTTATGGCGTCCCCCACAGCATCATCACTGATAACGGCATGAACTTTACGGCCGATGAGGTAAAACTTTGGTGCAAAAACATGGGCATCAAGCTCGATTATGCTTCCGTCTATCACCCACAAACTAACGGCCAGGTCGAACGTGCAAACGGTCTTATCATGAGCGGCATCAAACCCAGATTAGTGTGGTCCCTTAAGGAATCTAATACGCACTGTGTAGAGGAGCACGACTCCATACTCTAGGGGCTGCGGACCATGCCGAATCGCACCACCGGATACACACCATTCTTCATGGTGTACGGCGCAGAGGCAGTTTTGCCCTGCGACATAATTCATGACTCACCTCGAGTGTGCATGTACGAAGAAAGAGAAGCCGAGCTCGATCGGCAGGACAGTTTGGACGCCTTGGAGGAAGAGCGTGACGTGGCAAAAGCCCGTTCCGCATCCTATCAACAGCAAGCTCGAAGATACCAAATCAGAGAAGTACGGGCCAAAAATTACAACGTTGGCGAATTAGTTCTACGCCTGCCGGACAAGAAAAAGGACAAACTCAAGCCCAAGTGGGAAGGTCCCTTCATAATTGACCAAGTCATGACTGGTGGAGCGTACCGCCTGCGAGATGCATTGGATAACCGACTCGAGCCGAACCCATGGAACGCAGCCCGTCTTCGAAGATTCTATGCCTAGCGCCGGACTCTGTGTTCGTCTCCTTCCTCTGTCCATTTTTTATATACTTTCTGTCTTACATTTCCCTCCTTCTCCTCTCTCTCTCTCTCTTATAGCCTTTAAAGGCTCATAAAGTGATGCGCTATCCGCGCTCATTAAACCTGGGGGCTTCTTTAAACAGAAGCTTATTTATACGGGCTTCATGCCCAACACATGTGTCACACTTCCGCATGTACCTTTTATTCACCATTATATGCATCGATATGACTTAAGTTTTGGCCAAGCTGGGTTGTCTGGCTCCTGTGCTTACCCCTACGTTCCCGATTGTTCGGCTAGGTGGTAAAGGGAGCACCTCTGCAATTGTTACTGTCGGGTCAGCCGGATGTGTACCTCAGACTGGGTGAAGCCGAAAGCTAGCGTTCTTAAGGGAATATTCGGTCGGTGAACTAAAGATGATCTTTTTTCACTTATTTATCTATACGCCCCCAGATGTTTTTCCTGCGTCTCTTTTCGCAGAATGGACAGGCACTTTAGGGCATGCCTCCCAGGGAAAGGAACCCCTAACGAAACTATTCTCCCTGGAAGATGTTTCTTACTAACCATGTAATATAACATAACTAGTTGCGCACTTGTCTGTTCAAGCACTAATGACCCCTACGCCTGGTCTCCATGCATACCCCGGTTCTTATATAACCGCGAGGGTGTTCGGACACACTCCGGACCGTCAGGTCCCGAGGTTGAAGCGAAAAGGTCGGCCATGACAAACGATCTACAATCCGGCTAGAAGGCATTACACATGTCAATTAAAATTACATAGTCAATCTGACTGATTGTATTCCTCTTCAATACCATGTAACAGGCTGTCTAGCTTACAGTCCTGTTGGGAATACTTTGCGGCCAATTCTACCTGGCCGTATACTAAGCTCACAGGGATCTCCTTCCCATCGGGCCCCACGGGTCCGACCTCGGCCATGTGGTTTGGGTCAGCCTTCGTGTAGCGCGTCTTCACCATGGCCCAGGCCTCCCTGGCGCCTTGACGGCAGGCCGACATCTTCCACAATCGGAAGCGCCTCCGCGCTCCCTTCAGCTTCTCTACAAGCTCTCCAAGGCCTTCGGGCATGGAGACGGATGGCCACAAGGCCTGGGCGACGCCTTGCATCACCTGCCGAACTCGCTCGTGCAGTTGTGAGAGCTTGGGAAGAAGGTCACCCGTAGAACCGGGCATTTCCTCTGCAGGACGACCTGTTAGCATACCTACGGACATTACTCTGTTAGTTGACTTCCTTGCCGAACTCTTTTTTCAAAGTTCGTTTAAGCACTTACTAAATATGTCGCGTCGAAGCCGCTGATTCTCCTTAACAGAGTCCAACAGCTGGGCACGAACATCCTTCAGTTCAACGCCCAGCTTGGTGTTGGCATCTTGGAGATCGTTCTTCTCCCGCCTCACCTTTGTCAGCACACTCTCACTAGCCTTCAGCTGGTGTAGGAGTTGTTGCTTTTCTGGATTTAATCCGGCGCCATCTGCAATTTCATTTGTCAGATTTGCACCCACGCCGCACCTCGCAAAATACTTATCTTTCGAAGCGTATATTACCAGAGGGGGTCTCCTTGGGCTCCCCTGCCGCGGCTAGTGCGACCTCAAGTTGGGCTTTGCACTCTTCCAGCTCCTGGGACAGTAGGGTATTCTTTTCTGCAAGAACCTGCATAACAAATGATCCTTAAATCAATTATTCTAACTATTTCAAGTCTCGGGGGCTACTGGTATATATATAATTACCAAAATTTTCTTACCCGTATGTCTTTTACATACTGCTTCGTGGCTCTGGCTAGACCATTTTGAGCGGCACGGAGGTACGCATCTCCCGAATTGAAGGCATCCAATGCCTCTTGGGAGAAACAAGCGTCGCGAAGAACTGTCCGGCGACGCATGTGGTTCATGGCACTCTCCACCTCGGAATTGGTGGCCGACAGCCTATCCGCATCCTCTATCGGAGGAGCGTCCGGTGCATGCCTTGTGTTCGCCTCCGCTTCCGTACCAGGCTTTAGAGCCTGGCTGGTGGAGGCGCGATTGGCAACCCCTCCGGATATAGTCCGGCGAGGTATCTTCGTCCTGAAGAGAGCACGAGCGTTAATATGCCTTGAAGGAATAGCACCTGGGAATAAGATGGCGCGCTATACCTTTGCGTCGGCGTCTCAGTCCGGACCGCACTTCTTTTCAGCCCGCGGGGCCTTGCCGCCCCTCGTTGGCTAGTCGCCGCAGGCTCGGCCTCCCGTCTCAAGGACCTCCCCTGCAAAACACGGTTGTCATATGGCAATCGAAAACACGCGAGGATAGATCCCTTTTCAAAGTGTTGGGACTTCGTCTCAGTTACCTGTGAGGCTGGGAGTAGCCCTGGGTAATCGGCCGTAATGGCCACCAAGGCATTGTCCTTGCTCAATTGATGAAACACCCCATCAATCAGCTCCACAATAAGTCCGGATCCTCTTGAGAGGCCGGGTCGAGAGACCGTCCCGGATCCTTGGGTTGTGGAGGAGGGCTGTTTATTTATTTAACAGCCTGGTGCAGTTCCTGCATTGAAGTCATTAGACTGAATATTTAACAATGGGAATATAAAACGGATGGGCAAGTAAAAGTGTCCACTTACCCAACTTGGGGGATTGTACATAGAAAATCCACCCTGTGGGTTGACGCGGAGAAATTCCTCCTATTCTCCCTTACGGCCGTGGCGGCTGGCGTCGTCCTCCCCGTTGAATTCCCACATGGGGTGGCCTCTATACTGGAGCGGCTGCACCCCTCGCATGATGCATGCGGCCATGACCCCGATCATGGTCAGTCCGGAATGAGCTAACAATCTTATCCGGCCCATCAGGTAAAGAACGTCCTTGTCGCTTTCCCTCTGAGGGCTCCGTGGACGCCAGCTTAGGCGCTTCTTTAGGGGAGCACTGTCGAACTTAGGGAGGCCGATCCGGACAGGATCCGGCAGCGGGACGTCCTCTATATAAAACCATTCTGAAGGCCAGTCCTCGGACGCCTTCTTTGGGGTTCCGGATAGATATCTGGTCCCGGCAATGCACCACACTTCGGCTCCGCCCACTTGATATATTGACCCCTTCTAAGAACGGGGCACAAGGCAGAATAGCCTTTTCCACAGCGCGAAATGAGCCTCGCAGCCCAAAAACAGCTCGCAAAGGGCTACGAAGCCCGCGATATGCAATATGGAGGTAGGCGTGAGGTTGTGCAGCTGGAGGCCATAGAACTCCAGGAGCCCCCGGAGAAACGGATGAATTGGAAATCCGAGCCCTCTTATTAAGTAAGGGACAAGGCATACCCGCTCTCCTTTGGAGGGATTGGGGGCGCTCTCCGCTTGCTCTCCGCCATTATAGGTGGCAAGTCCGGCTTGAACTGGGACCATATAGGCCGGGGGAGAAATCCCTTGGTCTGGAGCGTCACTAGCTCGCTGTGCGGGATGGAGCATCCCTCCCAATCTCCAGGATGAGGGCTGGAAGGGCGAGAGGAGGAGCTGCGGCGGCCGGCCATGATAGAATGGACCTCTGTCGGATACACTCTGATGAATACTCGTGGAGGGGAGAAGGTGTGGTTTGGATCTAAATCCCCGTCCCCTTAAATAGGCGGCTCATTCACGCGGCTAGGGGTGTAAATATAAAAACACCCTGACTTTTCGTATTCGTTTGACACGTGGAAGACGGCCATTATTGGGCGTAGAAGCCAAGGAGCGCTACATTTACAAGAAACCGGACATTATTCGACAGGTACACGGAATTTGGAGGAGAACCCGCCTTGCAATGCCGAAGACAATCTGCGCGCCGGACTCGTCGTCATTGAAGCCTGGTTCGGGTGCTACTGAGGGAGTCCTGGATTAGGGGGTGTCCGGATAGCCGGACTATACCTTCGGCCGGACTCCTGGACTATGAAGATACAAGATTGAAGACTTCGTCCCGTGTCTGGATGGGACTTTCCTTGGCGTGGAAGGCAAGCTTGGCGATACAGATATGTAGATCTCCTACCATTGTAACCGACTCTGTGTAACCCTAGGCCTCTCCGGTGTCTATATAAACCAGAGGGTTTTAGTCCGTACGACAATCATACCATAGGCTAGCTTCTAGGGTTTAGCCTCTCTGATCTCGCGGTAGATCTACTCTTGTACTACCCATATCATCAATATTAATCAAGCAGGACGTAGGGTTTACCTCCATCAAGAGGGCCCGAACCTGGGTAAAACATTGTGTCCCCTGCCTCCTGTTACCATCCGCCTAGACGCACAGTTTGGGACCCCCTACCCGAGATCCGTCGGTTTTGACACCGACACCCATGTTGTTCAGATCTTCTTCACCATACAGATGTGATAGGATTGCCCAGGTGCGACCGAAGACTTGATGGAGGTAGTAGTGGTTTTTCTTCACTGCATTGTGTGTGGCAGTCATGTTGTGAAGAAGTGAACCAAACTGACGCTTAACCCATTTGTGATTTTGATCCACCTTCTGGTGAAGACTAAGCAGAAGTTCACGGTCAGTCATCACGCGCGGAGCAGTGGCTTGAGGAGTGGACTTGGGTGCATTGGCAGAGTCATGTGTGGCAGAGTCATCATTGGTGGAATAAGATGCAGCTTTGCGAAACTGACCATCCAATGGACGAATGCCTTCATCTATTACAGCTGGTGCCTTGCCCTTTCCATCAACTGAGGAATATGTCTGCTTGAGGACTTCAATTGGGGGCAAGTAGCTGAGGTGATTCTGGAAATCAGCTTTGTAGTTGAGTGAAGACCTTGTCCTGAGGAATCTCATAATCCAAGGTGCATAAGGCTTTAGCTCAAACGGAGACAGTGCAACATTGGCCATAGTTCTCATGAAGAAATCATGATAATTGACAGGAATGCCATGTACGATGTTGAATACCAGATTCTTCATGATGCCAACAATTTCCTCATCAGATGAGTCATGGCCTTTGATAGGACTGATTGTCCTCGTAAGAATATGATAGACAGTTCTGGGCACGTACAACAATTCCTTCACGAGGAATTTGGTTCTTGGTGCCTGACCTGGCTTCAAAGGTTTCATCAGCACCTGCATGTAATGATGTGTGAGCTCAGGTTCACTGTAGATGCAGCGAGCTTCTTCAAGGGGAGGACTGAGTGGTAGAGCACGAAGCAATTCAGAGGATGGTGCAGTGTAGTGAGTGTTTTCAGACATCCAGTCCAACACCCAGGAATTCACATCTTCAGCATCTCTAGTGATGTGCAGCGTTGCATAGAATTGAAGAATCAGTTCTTCATTCCAATCACAGATGTCAGAGCAAAAGTTTAGCAGTCCAGAGTCGTGAAGAAAACTGAGGACTGGTGCGAAGCACGACAGAGATTCCATATCCACGTGAGGAATATGCTCATGGTAGAAGATCTTCTCCTTGTTGAACAGCACTGAGGAATAGAAATTGGCTTGACTAGCAGTCCAGAAACGCCTCTTCCTAATGCGAGCAGAGTTATATGGGTTGTAATCTTTGAAGAATACGTGCTCGCCGAAGAAATCATCAGCCTTGAACTTTTGCTTGCGTGAGAATGGGTCCTTTGGCTTCGACAGAGGAGTGTCAGTGAGTTGCATCACGACCTCAAGAATCTCAATCGCAGGTTCTTCAGGCTGAGGAATTTCTGGTGCCTCCTCAGTGACAGTTTGCGTCGTTGGTTGTTTAGCAGTAGCATTTTCTTCAACGCTAGTGGCTGGAATTTCCTCATGGACAGATGCAGTGGGATGAGTTTCTTCAGAGCCCATATGTACAGTTTCTGTGGGGGACTGAGGAATTTGCTGTAGAGGGGTGAACATTGGTGAGTTTGGATGCTGACTTTCCTAGAATTCATCACTGATTACGGGTGTGGAGCAGCCAATGTCCACATCTTCATCTTCCATTTTTTTCAACGCCAGCCTCTTCAGCTGTGAACTGAGGCATAGGCGAGGAGATGATAGGTGTTGAAGGGATCGCATCCACTTCAATTTCTTCATCCAACGGTTCAGACGAAGCAGCAGAAGGAGTTTCTTATCAGATCCGCTGGGGATCACATATTCTTCATCAAAAGGAACAAGGTCCTTTGATGGCCTGGTTGAGATGGGAACAGCATCAATCGGATTTGCAAATGAACATGTCATAGGCTTCATTTTCTTCGGAGCTGAAGAATTTGAAGCAGCTGATGCTTTCCTTTTCTTCACTGCAGCACGCTCTGCAGCCTTGGTCTTCTTCACATCTGATGCAGATGGAAGGATTGGAGTTGAAGTTGGTGTAGGAGCAGCTGAGGAATCTGGTTGATTTTCTTCAGGCACAACTAATGCAGTTGCCCTGAGTTCTTCAGTTTCTTCAGGCGGACCACTAGTGGGTGCCCTGGCAATTTCTTCAATGGCTGGAATGCAGTCATCAGCCCTGGAACTCACATTTTCTTCAGCAGCCTGATTGTCATCAGCGGTGCTGGCATTTTCTTTAGTAGGCTGAGCAGATGCTTCAGCCTGAGGAATTTCCTGTTGCGTTGGGGCTGCAACATTGGAAGTGAAGTTATCCGCAAGTTTCACAAAACGAACCTTGGCTCCAAGCCAATCAGCGCGATATGCGTCAAAGTCATCACTGAGTTTCTTAATCTCAGCCTGAATAGTGACAAGTTCTTCAGTTGTCATAGAGACAACATTTTTCTTCAGATAGCGCTCTTTCTTGTACTGCGCTTTCTTGATCTGCCTGGCCTTCTCAAATTTCCACTTTTATTCTTGAATGAAGTGGGTCAGCATGTGACTCTGGCCAGGAGTCAGCTTGAAGTCAGGCAAGGGAGTGTTGGGGTCCTTGTGCCAGACATCAATGTAGTCGAGGATCAACTTGGGATCCAAAAGCAGTGGCACCTCTGATCCTTTGGCTCTAGCGGCCCTGACTTGCCTGTCTCTGATGATTTCTGTAAGTTCATCATCATCAGCTTCATCTTCTTCAGACGGTACTTGGAAAGCGACTTGTTTCTTTTAAGGACTTGGGCGAGGACCTCGTCCAGCAGTGGCCTTTGTCTTCAGCAGTGAGGGGCCAGCTGAGGAACTTGGTGCAGCTGAGGAACTAGCTGAGACACCTGAGGCAATGGAGATGCCTGCAGTCCTTTGGCACGAGGCGAGATGCACAGGTGCTGAGGATTTAGTCGGAACAGCTGAGGGCTTTGGCGGAGGAGCTGAGGACTTTGGAGGAATAGGAGCAGCATGAGGAATTGGCCGTGAGGGCTTTGAGGATTCTGGCCGTGAGGGCATTGCTGAGGAACTTGGCCTTGAGGGCATTGTTGGTGAAGCACTTGGCTTGCGCGCAGGCTTCTTTGACATAGCCTTCTTTGGCTTGACAGCAGAGGCAGCAGCAGCAGAGTCTTCATTGAATTTCCTCACTACTTCTCTGGCTTGCTTAGCCAACTTGGCTTGGCGCTTGGCCCATTCATCAAGATAGTCCTCACCGCGCTTGAGGCTGGTGGGATCAGCGATTTGGCCAGGTGCCAATGGAGGTCTGCGCATGGAGGATTGAGTGCGAATTTCTTCATGTACTTAGGAGTGACATATCTGTATTCCCTCCACTCTCTTGCCAATCTCCTCTCTATCTTCTAAATGCTCACTTTGCGCTCATTCTTGGTTTCCTCGGTAGGTGTGCAGTACCCAGCATATATTTCATCAGGGATCTCAAACGTTGTATTTACATCAGGCCTCTTTCCTCCTTTCTGTGGCTTCTTACCATCAGCCATTTTCTTCAGTTGAGGAATTTGAACAACTGAATTCTCTGAAGAAGTATGCAACTTTTCTTCGAGGAACGCTGAAAATGAGCTAAGTTGATGAGAACCTAGTGATTCAGCAGCTGGCATGTGTACCTGTGAACAGAGTATAGTTGCGAGGAATTTGGAGAGGTCATATGCGTTCTCAGAAGGTTTTGTAAAAAGAACAAGTTAGAGGAATTTAACCAGATGAGTCTTGAAGAATTTCACTAAGCGTTCTTTGTCTTAGGTTCCAGAGATGTGTAGATTAAAAATCCACACATTTGAGGAATCTTGAAGAAAACATGGCTTAGAGAAACGCATCAAGAACAGATGACCTGTGAGGTGTTTAGTGTGTGAATCTATACGGCGGCGGCGGAGTGAAGATTTCCGCGGTCGGCGCGAGTACGTCGACGACGAGGTCGAGGCAGTGAAGCTCTTCCTCACCGGCGGCGATGAAGTAGCGGCGGCGCTAGGGTTTGAGAAGCTCGAGCTAGAGAGAGATCGAGCGGAGTAAAAGAAGTGAGGAAGGGAAGGAGGGGTATTTATAGCCACGGTGAAAAAATGCTCGCCCGAAGAAATTGGATGAACGTGCCCCTGACCCGTCTCATTCTCATGACATGTGTCACCCACGTAGTGAGAGGTGGAGATCGTGTTAGGTCGTGGGTGAGTGGATAAGTGTATCGTGGGATGCGGAACGGTTTGAGCGGCAAAGCCAAAAATTTCGATAAGATAGGTTTTAAAGTTCTGTTCGCAATTTCTTCAACTGACAAGGACACAGTGAAGATTTTGAACGAGTTTCAAATAGAACGCACATGAAGAATTTGTGAACAGATTGGGTTGAGTATAGCATAGAGAGGAATGTTGTAGAAGAATTTGTGAACAGATTGTTGTATAAGAAATAGCCTATGAAGAAAAACGACGGAACCAGTGAAGACTACGCAAAGTTGAAGAATATGAATAATTTGAGGAATTTCAACTTTTGGTGGTGGCGTGATCCACCGTATAAGAATGATGATTTTAGACACCGCGTACAATTATCGTAGGGTTCTGAGAATCAAATTCTTCATTAATTTCTTCACACTAAGAGTGTTATTCTTCATTGATTGAAGAAAAACGTTTCTTCATGTGTTGCACACCTAAGTCATTAATTTTGCATAAGTGTTAGGATGAGTGTCCTTTTCAAAGAACATTCGAAGATTCTAGGATATTTAGCTCACACCGCAACTTGCTAAATCTCTTCTCATCCAAGGGCTTTGTGAAGATATCGGCTAGCTGTTCTTCAGTCTTCACATGCTCAATAGAAATGTCGCCCTTCAACACATGATCACGAAGAAAATGATGACGAATCTGAATGTGCTTTGTCTTCGAGTGCTGAACTGGGTTGTGAGCAATCTTGATGGCACTCTCATTGTCATAGAAGAGAGGCACATTCTTCATGTTGACGCCGTAGTCCTTGAGAGTTTGCTTCATCCATAGCAATTGGGCACAGCAAGAACCAGCGGCAATGTACTCAGCTTCAGCAGTAGATAGTGATACGCAGTTCTGTTTCTTTGAGGACCAACAGACCAAAGATCGTCCGAGGAAATGACATGTACCAGATGTTGACTTGCGGTCCACACGATCACCAGCATAGTCAGAGTCAGAATATCCAATGAGATCAAAAGCCGAGCCCTTGGGGTACCATAATCCAAGTGTTGGTGTGTGAGCTAGATATCGAAGAATATGCTTCACAGCCTTATGGTGTGATTCCTTCGGTGTAGCTTGAAATCGGGCACACATGCAAACACTAAGCATTATATCTGGCCTAGATGCACATAAGTACAATAAAGAACCTATCATGGAGCGGTATACCTTATGATCGAAGTCAATACCATTTTCATCAGTGCACAGATGGCCATTTGTGGGCATAGGAATTTTGACGCCTTTGCAATCTTGCATGCCGAATTTCCTCAGTACATCCTTGAGGTATTTCTCCTGAGATATGAATATACCATTGCGTTGTTGACGAATTTGAAGACCTAAGAAGAATTTCAACTCTCCCATCATAGACATTTGATATTCTTCACTCATCATATAGGCAAATTCATCACTATAACGTTGGTCAGTACATCCAAAGATAATATCATCAACATATATTTGGCACACAAACAATTCACCATCATAAGATTTAGTGAAAAGGGTAGGGTCGAGTGAACCGGGTTTGAAGCCTTTCGTCATGAGGAATTCCTTCAAAGTATCATACCAAGCCCGTGGGGCCTGCTTGAGGCCATAGAGGGCCTTGTTGAGTCTGAAGACTTTGTCAGGATTCTTTGGATCTTCAAAACCTGGGGGTTGAGCAACATATACTTCTTCCTCAAGCTTACCATTGAGGAATGCACTTTTCACATCCATTTGATATAAAGTGATATCATGATGGTTAGCATAAGCAAGTAATATGCGAATAGCCTCAAGTCTAGCAACAGGTGCAAAAGTTTCATCAAAATCAATTCCTTCAACCTGTGTGTAGCCTTGAGCTACAAGCCGTGCCTTATTCCTCACCACAAGGCCATTTTCATCTTGCTTGTTGCGGTAGATCCACTTTGTGCCGATGATATTGTGCTTGCGAGGATCTAGGTGTTTAACCAGTTCCCAGACATTGTTGAGCTCGAACTGATGTAATTCGTCTTGCATGGCCTAAATCCACTCAAGCTCCAGAAATGCTTCATCTACCTTAGTGGGCTCTATAATAGAGACAAAAGCATAGTGCCCACAAAAGTTAGACAAATGTGAAGCTTTTGAGCGTGTGAGAGGACCTGGCACTTTGATGTCATTGATGATCTTTTCAACTTGCACTTCTTTTGCAATGCGAGGATGAGCTGGTTGTCGTTGAAGAATTTGATCAGCGTTTTCTTCAGCACCATTTTCTTCAACATTTTCTTCAGGTGCATTAGCTCGACGTTCTTCATGTTCTGGAATGAATTCTTCAGCAGATTCTTTAGTAGGAATGACATCCTCAGTAGCCTTGAACTCGATAGTTTCCTCAGGTGTTGGTTCATCTATCACAATAGGTAGGTGCTCTCTTTGCGAGCCATTAGTTTCATCGAACCGCACATCTACAGTTTCAACAACTTTGTGAAGAACGTTGTTGAAGACTCTGTAGGTGTGCGAGTCCTTTCCGTAACCAAGCATAAAACCTTCATGTGCTTTCGGTGCAAATTTTGAGTTGTGATGAGGATCTCTAATCCAACATTTAGCACCGAAGACTTTGAAATAACTTACATTGGGTTTCTTATCAGTGAGGAGTTCATAGGCAGTCTTTTTGAAGAATCTGTGAAGATATACTCTGTTGATGATGTGGCACGCAGTATCAATTGCCTCAGTCCAGAAACGACGAGGCATTTTGTATTCATCAAGCATAGTGCGAACCATCTCAGCAAGAGTCTTGTTCTTGCGCTCCACGACGCCGTTCTGCTGAGGAGTATAAGGAGCAGATAACTCATGAGTAATACCAAGTTCATCAAGATAGTCATCGAGACCAGAATTCTTGAACTCAGTGCCATTGTCACTTCTGATGTGCTTGATCTTCACATCAAAGTTGGTTGAAGCCCTCGAGGAAAATCGTTTGAAGACTTCCTGCACTTCATGTTTGTAAGTAACAAGGTGTACCCATGTGTAGCGAGAATAATCATCAACAATAACAAAGCCATATTGAGATGCTTCATTTGAAATAGCAGAATATTGATTAAGACCAAAGAGATCCATGTGAAGCAATTCAAATGGGCGAGTGGTGGTCATGATAGTCTTCGCTGGATGCTTGGCCTTGGTCATCTTCCCAGCTTCACAGGCTCCGCATAGGTGATCCTTGAGGAATTTGACATTCTCGATGCCAATGACATGCTTCTTCTTCGCAAGCGTGTGCAAATTCCTCATGCCTGCATGACCAAGTCGTAGATGCCAGAGCCAGCCTTCTGAAGCTTTTGCAAGTAAGCACATGGCTAGTTGTGGTCCTGTAGAGAAATCAACAATATACAGGTCTCCTCTCCTAAAGCCTTCGAAGACTTTGGAATTGTCAGCTTCCAAAACCACAACACAACGGTACTTGCCAAAGACAACAACCATATCAAGATCACAAAGCATTGAGACAGACATAAGGTTGTATCCTAAGGACTCAACAAGCATGACTTTGTCCATGTGTCAATCCTTTGTAATCGCAACCTTACCTAGACCCAATACCTGACTTTTGCCTTTGTCAGCAAAGATGATATGCTTCAGATGCGACGGAGATAATGGAGCATCCATCAATAGATTCTTGTCACTAGTCATGTGGTTTGTACATCCACTATCGAGGACCCACTCAGTGGCTTTGGGTTGATCATCCTGCAGATGAATTAGTGCAGCTTACAAACTCATACACTTCATCAGTGAAGAATATGACATCAATTCATCAGATCAATTTCATCAAGTAAAAGAACTGATAAAGCAATATGAGGACGTGAGAAATGAAGGTTCATTTCTTCATGATTAGCCTGTGTCCTATCAGGCATACTCAGGTCTCCAGAAAATTCTTCAGACGATTACGTACGTCTGGAGACCTGACCCCGCAGAAGAGATTAGTTCTTTTTCTTCACCACCCACATCTGAAGGGGTGGCAAAGAGTTCATCATTCTGTGAGCTCCATACGAGAAGGATGGCATAGAAGTCAGTCCATTTCGTTTCACATAAGAGGGGTTAGAGTAAGCATAAGAGTATGTAGAGAAATTCTTCGAGGAATTATGGACATAATGATTTGAAGAATAATGCACATATCCATAATCCTTAGATCTTCCCTGCGAAACAGATGGGTTAGCGCGATGATGTTCATATGAGGACTTTGATCCATATGAGGAATTTGGTCCGTATGAGGACTTGAATCCATATGAAGAATTTGGTCCATATGAAGAATTTGATCTGGGTTCCTATTCTTCACAGGTGGCGTCATGATGACATTCACCTGAAGATTTTCAAGGCATCTTTTGGGAACCCAGATTTTCTTCATAGGGGAGCCATTCCTGCAGTTAGTGCCAACATATCTAGCAAATACTTCACCATTCTGATTTTTGAACAGTTTATAGTTGGAGTCAATTGACTCATCACCAGAATGAGGAGATTCACATGCAAATCCAGATAAGTTAGATGGATCAACTGGAGGTCCCTTTGCAGCAACCCATGTAGTTTTGGGGTACTGCTCAAGCTTCCAATATGTACCATCAGCATTGAGTTTCCTCTCAAAGGCGATACCCTCTTTCCTAGGGTTCCTATTGAGGATCTGCTTTTTAAGCACATCACAAAGAGCCTGATGCCCTTTGAGGCTTTTGTACATGCCTGTCGTGTACAATTCCATCAGCCCTGCATTGTCAGTGATACTAGCAATGTCCTCAGATGAGGAATTAGTGATAGCAGAGGCATGTGAAGAATTTGAAACATTAGCAGCATTTGAACATTCAGGTGAAGAATTAGCAGATTCATGTTCAATGCACTTCAAGCATGGAGGAACAAATTCTTCCTGAGAAGCGATGATATGTTGAGCATGTAAGTGCATTTAGTGCCACCCCTAGTTGGTTTTGCAGTATTGACAACAAACCTAGTTGAGGGACTAATGTGTTTGTGAGAATTGCAGGATAACACAGGTAGAAGTCTCTCATTAATTCGGTTTTCCTACCAGAGATGACCCCTAAAAATGTATGAAGACATTGATGTCAAAGGTGGTTTATGAAGATATTCTCATTGAAGACTATGACAAGAGAAGACATCACATGAAGCCTATGAAGCTCGAAGACTTAGATCTTTCGTAGTTCTTTTTCTTCTCTGTTGAGTCATAGGAACCACCGTACTGTTAAGTGGGGTCCAAGAGAACCAGTCAGAATGACTGAAGTGATGCTTAACCAAAACCTATAACTTCGAGTGAAGACTATGAGAGCGAATCTTGTCCAGAGTCGGACAAGTCAGCTTTGCTTGTAGCCCAAGTAAAGTTGCCGTGTGAGTTTGAAATCTGACCGTTGGAACACGTGTCAGTTCCTTAGTGACCCAGGGTCATTTTGGACAAATTAGGTCGGGTTGCCTAGTGGCTATAAATAGCCCACCCCCTACAACCATAAACGGTTGGCTGCTCAGAGTTAGAGTACGGCTTTTGTCGTTTGAGAGCAACCCACCTCGAAGCCTTTGAGAGAGAATTCCTTGCGAGGATAAAGCCCTAACCACCCAGAGCCAAAGAGTGTTAGGCATCACTTAAGTTTTCTTGTCTGTGTGATCTGAAGACTTATTACACTTGAGGACTTTGAAGCCTCCAGCCGGTTAGGCGTCGCATTCTGAGCATCCAAGAGACATTGTGGATTGCCGGTGAACGAAGTCTGTGAAGGTTTGGGAGTCTACCTTGAATACTTACCAGAGTGATTGGGCGAGGTCTGTGTGACCTTAGCTCAAGGGGAATACGGTGAGGACTGGGTGTCCTGAGCTGCGTGTTCAGGACTGGGTGTTCGGGACTGTGTGTCCTCAGGTTTAAATACCTAGCCGCCCTAACCAGATGTACAGTTGTCACAGCAACTGGAACTGGTCCAACAAATCATTGTCTTCAACGAGTCACTGGTTTCATCCTTCCCTTCCCATTACTTACTGTTGGTCCTTGTGAAGTCATTGTATGATTGCACTATCTTTTGTCTTCATTGAGTGACTGTGTGTTCTGTTTGGCTTCATAATATCTTCCTACCTGATCCTTACTACATTGCTGCTATTAGTCATTGTGCTTTCACTCCATTGAATACTTGACTATGGTTTGCTTAGTGTAGTCTACCTTCCGCTGCATGGTAATAGGTTTATTTCTATCGTTTGTCTTCATAACTTCCATGTTTTGAAGACTTTCATAAAAATCGCCTATTCACCCCCCCCTCTAGTCGATATAACGCACTTTCAATTGGTATCAGAGCAAGGTACTCCCTTGTTCTGTGTGATTCGGTTTAACCACCTGGAGTTTTAGCTATGTCAACTGCAGGGATAATTAAAGTCTCCGCTGCGTGCCCCGTCTTCGATGGAACTGAATATCCCTACTGGAAGAATAAGATGCGCATGCATCTTGAAGCCATTGACGTCGACCTATGGTATGTCATCAAGAACGGCGTTCCCAAGGCTGGAGAAGGTGTCACTGCTGCTGACGTCGAGAAGTTCATTCAACTGGACTCTACTGCCAAGAATATCATCTGTGGTCATCTGACCAAAGGACAGTATGGCCGCGTGAGTGCTTTGGAAACATCTAAGCTAGTCTGGGACTGGCTCTCCAAAGTCAACGAAGGCGTCTCAACCCAGAGAGATCAGAGAATCAGTGTCCTTCGCAACCTCTTCAACCGCTTCAAGAGAAATGACAATGAGAATGTCCAGCTCACGTTTGATCGACTCACTGACATCACAAATGAGCGTCAAGCCCTTGGCGCTACTGAGATCACCAAGCATGAAGTCGTCAAGACACTACTGAGATCACTTGACAGTTTGTTTGACACCCTAGCCCTGATGATTCAAGAACGTCCTGATTTCAAGACACTCGATCCGTCTAACATACTTGAGAGGCTCAACACACATGAGTTTCAGCTTTCTGAGAAAAGAGATATCTATGGTCCAAACTATGGGTGAACTCGTGCCTTGAAGGCAAAAGTTGTCTCCTCATCTGAAGAAGAATCTGACAGCAGTTCTGATGATCCTGAAGACATTGGAAGGGAACTTGCTATGCTTGTGAAGAAGTTCCAAAAATTCACCAAGAAGAAAGGCTTCAGAAAGTCTTCCCGATCAAGCTCAAGGAATGATGAAGATTCTGCTCATGACTACAAGAAGAAAACATGTCACAAGTGCAAGAAACCTGGCCACTTCATCTCTGTCCGTAGTGGGACAATGAGAACAAAAAGAAGAAGAAGAGCAAGGAATATGACTCTGACAACAAGAAGAAGAAGAAATACTCAAAGTCTTCTTCCAAGTCTTCCTCAAAGTCTTCATCACAAAAGAAGAGCTCATCTGGCAAGGCACGTGCGTTTGTTGGCAAGGAAATGGATTCAGAGGAGGAGTCCACTTCTGAGGAGGCGGAGGTGGAGTCTGAGGAGGAGTCTGATTCTGGCGTCGCAAGTCTGGCTACAGCATATGTTGCCAAGTCCATCTTCAACACTGAAGACAATGACTTCATCACCGACACCGATGCAAATGACAAGGACTACTCCGCTCCTACCTACTGCTTCATGGCACGCGGTGCCAAGGTAAACACACGCACTACTCACTATCAAACATCTAGTGACGATGACTCTGATTGTGGTTCAAAACCCAGCTACAAAACACTTGCTAAAATTGCAACTGAACAACAGAAAGCCATGGAATATATTCAAAAACTGTTAGACAAAAGCGATGATCTGTTAGGCACTGAAATGACTCGATCTGAGTCCTTAATTGAAGACATAAAAAATCTTCACGCTAAGTATGAGGAACTTGAAAGTCGTCATGAAAACGCTCTCAACAACTCATGAAAAGCTTTCCTATGATTATCTTCAAAGGAAGAAAGATCTTGAGAAATTGAGAGCGGCTCATGAAGATCTTCAAAAGGAAAATGAGTCACTTCGCGCCAAACAGATCAGTTCCGCTCAGGAAGGATTTGAACCACCGTGTCTTAAATGCATTGAGCATGATAATACTACTTCTGTTGCTGAATGTTCTACTGCTGCTACTGTTGCAATATCTTCAACTGTTGATGTGGAAACTAACCCCTCTGCTAAGGATACCACTGCTATTGCTGATGAGAATGCTAGGTTGAAGACATTGCTTGAAACAGGGATGTACAAAAGTCTTAAAGGGCATCAGACACTATGTGATGTCCTCAAAAAGTAGATCTTGAACCGAAACCCGAGGAAAGAGGGTGTTGGGTTTGTAAGGAAAATAAATGTTGATGGCTCTTACTAGAAACCTGAGCAGTACCCCAAAACCACATGGGTTGCTGCAAAGGAATCTTTAGCAGATCCATCCACTCTATCTGGCTTCACTTGTGCAAACCCCATTGTCATTGATGAATCCTTTGATGCAAACTATAAACTGTCTAAGAATCAGAATAGTGAAGTGTTTGCCAGGTACATTGGTACTAACTGCAGGAATGGACCGCCTATGAAGAAGATCTGGGTTCCGAAAAAGTGTCTGGAGAATCTTCCTGTGAATGTCATCATGACACCACACGTGAAGAAGACAAACCCCAGACCACAGGCTTCATACGGTCCAAAGGCTTCATATAGACAGAGGACTCACCTGAGTCACACTAACGCAAATGTTTTGCAGGGAAACCATACTCAGGCCTATGAATATGAGCACGGTTCATCAAACCGCCATGTTCATAAGACCAAGAACTATTCTACTTATTCTTATGAGTACTATTGTCCGCCTGCAAGACTGTTTGCTAGGGCTCCAAAGCCAAAGTTCTCACATGCTGCACTTAGACTTATTGCTTCTAAGCCACCCTTGAAAATGTGGGTGGCTAAGAAAGCTTAACTCTCTTTTGCAGGGAAAGGTCTCCAGCAGAAAACCAAAATCGTCTGACGCTATTGCTGGGGACCTTAAACATCTTGTAGGGCACAAGATCAAATGCCCGAATGGTCTTACTATGTACTTCGTTCCTGAATCGCTTGCTACTCTCCCTATTAGTCCTAATCTGGATCTAAGCTTTCATAACCCACTGGTTCATCAAATGTTTTTGCTTCACAATTCTCTTCGTGAAGCCTATCCCCCTAACTGCACTGTAGGGTACGACACCAGCGTCTTCAGAATGGATTATTGATAGTGGGTGTACCAATCACATGACTGGCAAAAGAAGCCTTCTTATGGACTCAACCCTACGTCCATCCGACAAGAGTCACATCACATTTGCTGACACTGGTAAAAGTAAGGTACTGGGTCTAGGTAGAGTTGCAATCTCAAAGGATCAACACATGGATAAAGTCATGCTTGTTGAATCCCTTGGCTTCAACTTAATGTCTGTCTCAATGCTTTGTGATTTGAACATGATCGTAATGTTTGGAAAATATCGTTGCCTTGTTCTAATGGAATCTGACAAGTCTCTAGTGTTTGAAGGGTATCGGAAAGATGATTTGTACGTGGTAGATTTCTCAGCAGGACCACAGCTTGCCGTATGTCTTCTAGCAAAAGCTTCAGAATGCTGGCTCTGGCATCGGAGGCTAGGGCATGCTGGCATGAGGAACCTCCACACCCTTGCAAAGAAGAAGCATGTCATAGGCATCGAGGGCATCAAGTTCAAGAAAGATCACTTATGCGGTGCCTGTGAAGCAGGCAAGATGACGAGGGCCAAACATCCCTCAAAGACAATCATGACAACCACTCGACCCTTCGAACTGCTCCACATGGATCTTTTCGGTCCCACTCATTACTCAACTCTTACTACTACTGCTTGTCTCTATGGCTTTGTCATTGTTGATAATTACTCTAGATATACTTGGGTGCACATAATCCTCTACAAGACTGAAGTGCAGGATGTCTTCAGATGCTTCGCCAATCGAGCAATGAACAACTATGGCGCCAACATAAAGCACATCAGAAGTGACAATGGCACTGAATTCAAGAACACTGGACTTGATACATATCTTGATACTTTGGGCATCACACATGAATTCTCAGCTCCATACACGCCACAGCAGAATGGTGTCGTCGAACGCAAGAACAGAACACTCATTGAGATGGCCAGAACGATGCTAGATGAATACAAGACTCCAAGAAAATTCTGGCCTGAAGCCATTGATACTGCATGCCATACAATCAATCGTGTTTATCTTCACAAGCTTCTGAACAAGACATCTTATGAGCTCCTTATTGGCAAGAAGCCAAATGTCAGTTACTTCAGAGTATTTGGCATCAGGTGTTGGATCAAGGATCCACATCACACTTCAAAATTTGCACCAAAAGCACATGAGGGTTTTATGCTTGGATATGGAAAGGATTCGCACTCCTACAGAGTCTTCAATCTCTTTCATTATAAAGTGGTTGAAACAGTGGATGTGCGGTTTGATGAGACTAACGGTTCACAAAGAGAGCACCTCCCAAATGTGCTAGATGAAGTTCCATCTAGCGAATCAATCAAGCTTATGGGAACTGGAGAAATCATACCCTCTGAAGCTCAACCTGAAGAGGAACTTATCATCTCCGCACCTGATCAACCTGAAGACAATGCTCAGCCTGAAGACAATCCCACTAACAATGACAATGATCAGCAAGAGCAAAACCTTCGCCCTATACATCCTCGTGTTGCCAATGAAGTGCAAATTGAGAGAATAATTGATAGCATCAATGCCCCTGGTCCGCTCACTCGTTCAAGGGCAACTCAGCTAGCAAATTTCTGTGGGCACTTCACATTCGTCTCAATAACAGAACCCAAGAAAGTTGAAGAAGCCTTCATGGAACCTGAATGGATTCAAGCTATGCAAGAAGAGCTTCAACAGTTTGAGCTGAATAATGTATGGGAACTGGTTAAGCGTCCTGATCTTCGGAAGCACAACATAATAGACACCAAATGGATATACCGCAACAAGCAAGATGAGCATGGTCAAGTTGTCAGAAACAAAGCTCGTCTCGTTGCTCAAGGATATACTCAAGTGGAAGGCATTGACTTCGATGAAACATTTTCTCATGTGGCTAGACTGGAAGCCATACGCATACTGCTAGCCTATGCAAATCATCATAACATACTTCTATATCAAATGGATGTGAAGAGCGCCTTTCTCAATGGCAAGATTGAAGAAGAAGTGTATGTTGCACAACCGCCTGGCTTTGAAGATCCAAAACATCCTGGCATGGTATACAAGCTCAACAAGGCGCTGTATGGACTCAAACAAGCCCCTCGGGCTTGGTATGACACACTCAAATACTTCCTGAAGAGCAAAGGCTTCATACCTGGTTCCCTCGAACCCACTCTCTTCACGAAGACATATGATGGTGAACTGTTTGTGTGCCAAATATATGTGGATGACATCATCTTCGGCTGCACCAATCAGAAGTATAGTGAAGATTTTGGATATATGATGCAAGAGCAATATCAGATGTCCATGATGGGAGAGCTGAAGTTCTTCCTCGGTCTTCAAATACGACAGCAACGCAACGGCATCTTCATATCTCAAGAGAAGTATCTCAAAGATTGCCTGAAGAAGTTCGGTATGCAAGACTGCAAAGGCTTCATGACGCCAATGCCAGCCAAACATCATCTGGGTCCCGACGACAATGGTAAAGAGTTCGATCAAAAGGTATACCGCTCCATGATTGGTTCTTTACTTTATCTATGTGCATCTAGGCCAGATATTACGCTTAGTGTTTGCATGTGTGCTCGATTCCAAGCGGCACCAAAGGAGTCGCATCACTTAGCTGTGAAGCGAATTCTTTGATATTTGGCTCACACCCCAACTCTAGGATTATGGTATCCAAAGGGCTCAGAGTTTGATTTGGTTGGATTCTCGGATGCTGATTATGCTGGTGACAAAGTGGATCGCAAGTCTACATCAGGCACATGTCACTTTCTGGGACGATCACTTGTATGTTGGTCTTCAAAGAAGTAGAACTGTGTATCTCTCTCCACTGCTGAATCTGAATACATTGCTACTGGATCTTGCTGCGCTCAGCTTCTGTGGATGAAGCAAACACTCAAGGACTATGGCATTCATCTGAAGCAAGTGCCACTCTACTGCGACAACGAAAGCGCCATCAAGATTGCCAACAACCCAGTTCAGCACTCAAAGACAAAGCACATTGAAATTCGTCATCACTTTCTCGAGATCATGTTGTGAAGGAAGATATTGATATCATACACGTCAACACTGAAGAGCAATTGGCAGATATCTTCACCAAGCCCTTGGATGAGAAGAGATTTTGCAAGTTACGGGGTGAGCTAAATATCCTGGAATCCTCAAATGTCCTGTGATCAGGCACACATCCTAACACTTATGCATATTGATGACTTAGATGTGCAACACACGAAGTAAAGTATATCTTCAATCAATGAAGACATACATTCTAAGTGTGAATACATTAATGTGGAATTTGACTTCGGAACGCCACGATAATTGTGCGCCGTGTCTGGGTCTAATACTTCCTATACGGTGGGTAATGCCACCACCAAAGGTTCTGTTCGAAGTGTTTCACTCATGGCGTTACATTTGCTATGTATTCACATTTGGTTTGGCTTAAATTTCAACATGTCTTCATGATTATCTTCTCTATGTTGAATATATATATATACTAGTGTTCTGTCCTCTACAGCATTCACTTATAGCTATGTCTTCATGTTGAGTCTTTTGAACTAAGTGAATGTGATCGGACCCTAACCTCTCTATGCTCTCTATCTCAAACTCCATCTCTCCAAGTCATATGCATTCTATTGAAACTGTCGAATGTCTTCTCTGCGTCCATGTCAGCAGAAGATATAGAGACAAACATTAAGTCCGTTTTCAATGCTCATTCCTTCACCTGAAACCCGGAGAAGTGGGAACAACCACCCGACAATCCAGGCGTGCGTGGGATGTGGAACAACCTCCAACATGTTGCATGATGGCCACGTGTTCCTCGGATGTGAATCGCCAGGGGCACCTGTGTAATAACACTGAGCCGCCCCTGTCCCTATAAATACACGCCTCACCGCAGTCATTATCTCTTCTTCTACACTCGCACGAACCCTAGCGCCACCGCTAACTCTCGACGACGCCGGCGACGAAGCGCTTCACTGCCGCAACCTCTCCGACGCCGTCTTCACGCCGACCGCGGACATCGTCTTCTCCGCCGTAGCCGTAGGTGTCCTCCGTCGCCAAGTTAGGGCACGGACGATCGAACTGCTCGGCCTCCTCTTCCACTCCATCTAGCAGTTCTTCGTGTGGTAAATAAAACTTCCTTTTTACAGCCCCCTTGATCCTATAGCTTCGTCACTTTCTACCACAAGCAGTTTCTGTTCACACAAGTTGGATCTCTTACATACTGCATCTCATAATATGCCTAGTATATTCACTTGTATTTCACAAAGTAGTTAGATTCCTCACTTGTACTGATCCATGGATTCGTACAAATCTGGAACCAACTCCTTATCTATGAGTGAATGTCTTTGCACAATGAGGTCAATGTCTTCTAAACTGATTTATCTTCGAAATCTTCTGAGAATGCATATGACCTCTTCCCCTTCCCTCGCACCTTAATGCTGTCACAGGTACATGTCCGTGGGAGAATCCCTTGGTTCTCATAGTCTGCATTCATTTGCAGAATATTTACAGCATCACATAAATTCTCCCGAAGCCAGTTCCTATTTGTCCAGCAAGCGAAAACCTTTGAAGCCTTTGAACGTATTGAAGCCTTTCAGTTTAAAGTTCATGGCTTCAGAGAAATCAGCAAGGAAGGGTGGCAGAAAGCGTCGAGGAGAAACACCAAGAGATCTACCCGATGACCTCTCAGAGCTGTACAAGATAGATCCTGAAGAGGATTACAATCAGCGCAAGACACGAATCCAATGGATTCGACGCTATTGGGCAGAACAGTGGTTCAAGTACAGATTTGTGACAAAGGAATATGCTGAAAAGAATGCCATCAAGCGGCCATGGGGAGACATCCTTTACAAAAATCTTCAACCCAGGACCAGAGATGAAGCCATTGAACAAGGCTTCTATCCCTGCATGGTCCGTGGACCACAGCCTGCGGATGCTGACCCATCATCACTGCTATGGTGTCATGACGACAATCTGTTTAAGCGCAACATCCAGTTTGCCCAGAACTCAACGAAGCAGAACAAGAAGTCTTTAGGACTAGACTTCAACCCTGGTCCCTCTGCTCCCCGTGCCGATGGAACTCGTGAAGCTGAACCCAATCTTCTTGGGCCCTTCTACAACTTGGAAGGTCTCATCACTCACATCGTGGTTCAAGGAACAGCCGTGAATGAGCCTGCAGATGACGCTGAATCAGATGAAGCGCCTGCAGTGTCGAAGCCAAACAAGTTGAAGCAGCCTAAAGCTTCAAATCATGCCTCTGCATCAAAAAACTCACGAGCGAAGCCATTGGCAACTACACCTCCTGAAGACAGTGTGTAGTCTGAAGATTTGTCACGCATCTCCAAGCCCCAGAAGGTCAAGATGCCTCTGCCACACACCGGCCAAGAGCTGACAGCTGCTGCCATTCTGCGCAACGATGCCATTGATCTGTATGAAGATCTTGCAGATGACGCTCTTGAGCAACTCATCAAGAGCAAAGAAGAAGCAGAAATCTTCAATGATCTGCCTCTCTTTGACGTGACAATCATCCACAACTTCATTGATGAGTGGTTTGACACGCCCAACATCAGCTTCGAGGATCTGCAACTACCCATTGGCCTCAGTGTCGCCTTCCATGGCGCCATTGCTTTAGAGCTAGCTCTCGCTCAGCGCATCGTCGAACTGAAGCAAAAGATTGACTATGAAAAGGCTCGGTTCAAGAAGCATATGGCCAAGCTCAGCATGCAAGAGGTGAAAAACTTCAAGATTATGCTGCACAAGCTCAAAGAAGCCTTTCTCAAGAAACGCGCAGAAGCTCAGGGCTCTCGGGAGCGCATGAAGAGCCTGGCTAACAAGTGTGTGCAAGGCTACAACGAGGCTGAGAAGCGCAAGGCCCTTGGGCGTCCGGGCATTGATCCCAGGATGGCTGCTAAGCAGAAGAAGAAGCCCATTGTGGCCGAACCCAACGCACCAAGGCAGGAAGCAGATCCCATTGTCTTCCCAACTAGCATGACTGGCTCGAAGCCAAAGGCCCGGTCAACCGCTTCAGAGCTGAAGAAGACGAGGACTGCTGAGGCTGAAGCCAGGAAGAGGAAACATCCTGAAGCCTCTGCTACTGCCCCCTCCAAGAAGAAGAGGAAGACCAAGAAGGAACGGGCTGCTCCCACAGAGCCCTTGATTGTTGAACCCATCTCAATGGTTCACCCTGACGCTGAACCGCAAGAACGTCAACTAACTGTCCATGAGCCTGCTTTCATAGAGGCTCATGAAGCTGAAGACTTTCCAGCAGCTGATCCCGTCGCTACTGAAGACATTGGTCACCATGACCATGTTGAAGATGATGCAGTCCTTCCTCAGCTCGAGCACCAACAGGTATCATCGTCTGTGATAACGCACAGCGAACTCATCAGCATTGGTCGTCCTCTGACGCCAATTGCTCAGGATGCTTCATGGGCTGATCGCCCACAAGAGGAAGAAGACTTTGAGGCCTAGCCAACTCCAACTCCACAGGCATCGCCAGCGTTGCGTAGGCTTCGCAAAGGACCAAGGCCTCCAGTCTCTGAGTCTGAAGCTAAAGCTGCTGAAGACATTCCGGCTGCATCAGCCGATGAAGAAGAAGCCCCACAAGCTGCTACTCCCCTGTCCCACCAAGAAGCTGTTCTCGAGGAGAACATGACTGTGACCGACCCTCCAGCTCGTCAAGTGGAGGTTGAAAATCTTGAGGTTGCCACCACCAACACCAATGAAGCCACTGACGCTGTCATGGCTGAAGCTAATCTGGAGCCTTCACCAACCCAAGCACCAGAAGTCAGCGAAGCCACTGATCCCACTGCTTCTGTTCCTGCGCCTGCTGCCGGTCCTCAATTCGACTATCATGTTGAGCACAGGCCTCAGGTACAGAAGCCAATCCCAAGATTGCCCAGGTTTCCAGGTCCTGCATCAGCACCTGGATCCTTCAATGTCAATGGCATCAGAGCAGACAACACATTCTTCAATAGCTCCAGGAACCCCTACTCAAGGAAAAGAATATCATATGATCGGTTCTAGAGCTATCCGCAGCGAAGCTATTACTCCTGCATTCTATACAATCAAGGTCGCATCTTCCCACACAAGCGTCTTGACATTGAAGCAATAGCTGGTCTGCCCTATCTGGAAGAAGCTCTGGATTGCTTCATAGAGGTTGGATTGCTGCCGTTCGTCATCGATCAAGAGCATTGGAATGAAGAGTTGCTGCTCCAATTCTATGCCACACTTCACATCCGCGGGTACAACAGAGATCCGAAGACTTGGGTCCTGGAGTGGATGACAGGAAACGTTCATCACGAAGCCAAAGCCTTTGACATCATTGAGCTCACTAGTCTACCCACTCCTGGCGATCTCTACGAATCTGGCTGTCAACTTCACAGTGAAGCTGTGGAGAGCATCTTTCAGAAGCCTAAACCTAACATGAGTCAGATGCTCAGTATGATGAAGCCATTGCCCCAAGATGCTGCATATCCTAAAGAGTTCTTTGTTGAAGACCTAGAGTATCTGCCAAGGACTATTTATCACATCATAAGGCGAACTCTCTGGCCCATCAAAGGACACTCTCCACATGCCAAGCTGGAAGGTGCAATGAAGACTTTGGTCTTCTATATTCTTCATGGAAAATGCTTCAATGCCCAGGACTTCTTCATTCGCCAACTTGCTGCATCAGGCTCTGATCTTTTTGGCTTGAATTTCTACGCCCCATGGGTAATGCGGCTGATCAAACTTCACTCCGCTATCTCATATCAGCCATCTGCTCGCAATCATCGGATCTTTCTGCCTGATGTGGATATGTCTATTGAAGCCATCTATCCTGAGCCTGCCAAGGAACCTCTAAGTCTTCAGAATGCAGAGCATCAAAGTTTTTCTCAGAACATTGAAGGAGTTGAAGCAATCACTCGTGTGTATCCTTTGGCTGGAACTACACGTGCACCACATCCTGCCCTTACTGAAGCCACCGACAGCACAACTGCCCAACGACCCAAGAAGCGCACTCGTGTTCTTAATGACCGAGAGCTTCTGGTGGATCTTCATCAGAAACAGGATAGGCATCATGACTGGCTGAAGCGTCAAATGCAAAGCCTCTTGGTGGATGTCAACCGCATTCGCAATCTTGCCACCAAGAATGCTTTTGTTGCCCATGAAACCTCTCGACGCACATGGAAGGGGCTAACGCTGATGTGCTCTGAAGATGATCTTCAAGAGGATGGCTTCTCTGAACGCTTCAAGTTTGACTCCACACCTCCTCGAAGGGCAGTGCTGCGACGCACTCCATCTCTTGAAGACTCTAAGTTCTCTTCCTCTGCTGCAACTATGAATGCCAGAGTGATCGAGGATGAAGACGATGCCACTTCACCGCCACCTCCTTCAGCACGCTTCGACACTGCTCCAAGTTCTTCTGCACCGCCGAACACCACCGACAACCCTGCTGCTTCACCTACTCTTCATGGGAACGAGTAGATGCTCTATGTCTTCAAACCTTTTTGGTCCTTACTGACAAAAGGGGGAGAAGCATATGAGTTTGATAGTCTTCAAGCGGGTCCATATGGGCGGGTGCTTTATATTTTGCTTCGTGTTTACAACTCTCGTTTTGATACATTTGGTTCTTTGAGTTGTAACACTTAAACTCAATGGTCGCCTGCTGCTTATTTGCCACTTTGTGATGCGATGATAAATTCCGCATGTGCGACGATAAATTCCGCACTTAGATCATTTTGCGGACGTCCATTTTTCATTATGCATGTCATTATCTTCACATATCTTCACATGCATAATGAATTGTCATCATAAGTTGAAGAGGATCTCCACAAGTACAACCAGCCATGTGCATTTGCATTCCAAAAGCAAATTACTTATATGCACATCTTCAGGGGGAGCCCTTGCAGCTCATGAAGACAATTCCTTATCCTTTACAATTTCACATACTATATTCCCCATTGAAAACTTCAACTTGTTTGTCATCAATCACCAAAAAGGGGGAGATTGTAAGTGCATCTAGTGCCACCCCTAGTTGGTTTTGGAGTATTGACGACAAACCTAGTTGAGGGACTAATGTGTTTGTGAGAATTGCAGGATAACACAGGTAGAAGTCCCTCATTGATTCGGTTTTCCTACCAGAGATGACCCCTAAAAATGTATGAAGACATTGATGTCAAAGGTGGTTTATGAAGATATTCTCATTGAAGACTATGACAAGAGAAGACATCACATGAAGCCTATGAAGCTCGAAGACTTAGATCTTTCGTAGTTCTTTTTCTTCTCTGTTGAGTCATAGGAACCACCGTACTGTTAAGTGGGGTCCAAGAGAACCAGTCAGAATGACTGAAGTGATGCTTAACCAAAACCTATGTCTTCGAGTGAAGACTATGAGAGCGAATCTTGTCCAGAGTCGGACAAGTCAGCTTTGCTTGTAGCCCAAGTAAAGTTGCCGTGTGAGTTTGAAATCTGACCGTTGGAACACGTGTCAGTTCCTTAGTGACCCAGGGTCATTTTGGACAAATTAGGTCGGGTTGCCTAGTGGCTATAAATAGCCCACCCCCTACAACCATAAACGGTTGGCTGCTCAGAGTTAGAGTACGGCTTTTGTCGTTTGAGAGCAACCCACCTCGAAGCCTTTGAGAGAGAATTCCTTGCGAGGATAAAGCCCTAACCACCCAGAGCCAAAGAGTGTTAGGCATCACTTAAGTTTTCTTGTCTGTGTGATCTGAAGACTTATTACACTTGAGGACTTTGAAGCCTCCAGCCGGTTAGGCGTCGCATTCTGAGCATCCAAGAGACATTGTGGATTGCCGGTGAACGAAGTCTGTGAAGGTTTGGGAGTCTACCTTGAAGACTTACCAGAGTGATTGGGCGAGGTCTGTGTGACCTTAGCTCAAGGGGAATACGATGAGGACTGGGTGTCCTGAGCTGCGTGTTCAGGACTGGGTGTTCGGGACTGTGTGTCCTCAGGTTTAAATACCTAGCCGCCCTAACCAGATGTACAGTTGTCACAGCAACTGGAACTGGTCCAACAAATCATTGTCTTCAACGAGTCACTGGTTTCATCCTTCCCTTCCCATTACTTACTGTTGGTCCTTGTGAAGTCATTGTATGATTGCACTATCTTTTGTCTTCATTGAGTGACTGCGTGTTCTGTTTGGCTTCATAATATCTTCCTACCTGATCCTTACTACATTGCTGCTATTAGTCATTGTGCTTTCACTCCATTGAATACTTGACTATGGTTTGCTTAGTGTAGTCTACCTTCCGCTGCATGGTAATAGGTTTATTTCTATCGTTTGTCTTCATAACTTCCACGTTTTGAAGACTTTCATAAAAATCACCTATTCACCCCCCCCCTCTAGTCGATATAACGCACTTTCAGAGCAAGTAATGAATCGTGCTCCTTCTGAAGATCTTCATAACTCACTCTTAGCTTCTCAAGATCTTGCTTTCTTTGAAGAAATTCATAAGAAAGCTTCTCATGATTAGATAAAGGAGTGTTATGTTGATCTTGAAGGGTGTCATACTTAGTATGAAGTCTCTGAAGACTTTCAGCCAAAGCTTTTGACTGATCCATTTCTTCACCCAACATATCATCGCTCTTATTTAGCATGTAGTAAACCTTTTCCAAAGCTCTTTGTTGTTTAGTGGCAAGGGAAGCAAGTTTGACATAGCTGGGTCCAAATTCATCACCAGATTCATCATCACTAGACTCGGATAGGTAGCATTCAGTTACCTCAGCATCTTTTGCCATAAGGCATGATGCAGAAGATGGTGATTCTGGTTCGAATGTCATCGCTTTGAGAGATTCCTTGAAGTCCTCAAACCAAGGATCATGACAGGTTTGATGACCTTCATAGACCTCAGAGAGACGGTCCCAGACGAGCTTCACATGATCGAGATGCATGGTATTCCTAAACTGATTTTGTGACAGACTGGAGCAGATGACATCCTTCGTCGTGAGGTTGAGAAGAGTGTACTTGCGAATGTCATCAGCTTCCGCCATCTTGCACAGATCGGTCAGACCAATCTCAGTGACGGTCCACAGCTCGCTGTTCATCGCCATGAGGCATTTCTTCATCATGGCCTTCCACTTGGGATAATCATCACTGTCAAAGATGGGGCATGTCACTTTCGTCATACCTGCGGTCAACATAACTAAAACTCCAGGCGGTTAAACCAAAATCACACAGAACAAGGGAGTACCTTGCTCTGATACCAATTGAAAGTGCGTTATATCGACTAGAGGGGGGTGAATAGGCGATTTTTATGAAATTCTTCACTGAGGAATTTGCTGGTGAGGAAATTCCTTAGCGAAGAACTACCAGCAGTGGAATGAGTACTCAAACGTAAACATAACAGAATACAAGCATAGTCATCATGATGAAATGAAGACAGGCACAGAGTACAGAAGCGTAAACATAGGATAACACAGGGTGAAGACAAACAGACTAAAGAAATTGAACTGAGGAAATTGAGAAAGTCTTCAGTCAAAGTCTTCAAACACAGATATGAACAAGCACACAACACAGTTATGAGGAAATGAAAGAGTTGAGGAAATAGAACTAGTAAGCTTGGTGAAGACAATGATTTGGTAGACCAGTTCCAACTGTTGTCTCAGTTGTACGTCTGGTTGGAGCGGCTGAGTATTTAAACTCGAGGACACACAGTCCCGGACACCTAGTCCTAAACATGCAGCTCAGGACACCCAGTCCTCACCATATTCTCCTTGAACTAAGGTCACACAGAACTCGTCCAATCACTCATGGTAAGTCTTCAGGTGACTTCCAAACCTTCACAAACTTGGTCACTCGACGATCCACAATTCCTCTTGGATGCTCTAGACCATGACGCCTAACCGTCTGGAAGAAGCACAGTCTTCAAAGGTAACAAGCGTCGGATCCACGCAGGATCAATCTCTTCGGTGATGCTCAATCACTTGGGGTTTGTAGGTGTTTGGGTTTTGGGTTTTTGGTTTTTCCTCACTTGATGATTTTCGCTCAAAGTCCTTGGAGGATGGGTTGCTCTCAAATGACAAGTGTCAGTTTCTCTCGGAGCAGCCAACCAGCTAGTGGTTGTAGGGGGCGGCTATTTATAGCCTAGGGAGCAGCCCGACATGATAAGACATAAATGCCCTTCAATGATATGACCGTTAGGTGGATAGATATTTTGGGACAGCTGGCGCATAGCACAGCAACGGTCGCAATTTTGAGTAGCAAAATCCTCAGGGCTATCATGTTCCTCACTGTGTAGGAAATCTGCACTGGCGAATTCCTAACTCCTCAGTCAGAACAAATTCCTCAGAGACCAGAAGAACTTCGTCTCTGTCACTGAATAATATGACTCGACTGCATGAGATTTCCAATGGCTTCACTCGAAGGGATTGGTAGGTGTAGGATTTTGAGTTGAGCATCACATGGAAATTTTTCCTTAGTATTTCCTCGACCCCCTTTAACAGTATAGTGTTTCCTATGACTCAAGAAAGAGAAAATGAAACTATGAAAACAAAAGTCTTCATGCTTGATGTTCCTCGAATGAATACCTAGTCTTCAAGGTCACACCATTTTCTTCACTTTCAAAGTCTTCAGAAAGTCTTCAGAATACCAAAGTCTTCAGACGAAGAACTTCATTTTTAGGGGTTGACTTTCTCTGTAAATATCAAACTCCTCATAGACTTATAGACATGTGTACACTCATAAACACATTAGTCCCTTAACCTATAAGTCTTCAATACACCAAAATCACTAATGGGCACTAGATGCACTTACAAACTCTTGTGATCCGTGTACACCTCACAATGATTTCCAATGAGAAAATGTCTCCAAGTCTTCAATGCATGCACTACGGCTGCTAACTCCAAATCATGCGTAGCATAATTCAACTCATGAGGCTTCAGTTGTCGTGAGGCATAGGAAACAACTCTTCCTTCCTACATAAGCACTGCTCCAAGTCCTCGACGTGAAGCATCACAATACACCTCATAATCCTTGGTCTGATCTGGCAAAATCAACACTGGTGATGTAACCAAACGTTTCTTCAACTCCTAGAAACTGGCCTCACATTCCTCGGTCCATATGAACTTTGTATACTTCTTCAACAACTCCATCATAGGTTTTGCAATCTTCGAGAAATTTTCAATGAATCTCCGGTAGTATCCTGCAAGTCCAAGAAAACTCCGGATCTCTCCAACTGTTGTTGGCGCTTCCCAATTTGTCGCAGTGTCAACCTTAGTGGGATCTACTGCTATACCTTCTCCAGATATAACGTGTCCGAGAAATCCAACTTCCTTCAACCAAAACTCACATTTGCTAAACCTGGCATACAACTGATGTTCTCTGAGCTTACCAAGTACCAAACGCAAATGCTCCTTATGCTCCTCTTCATTCTTCGAGTAAACCAGGATATCATCAATGAACACTACGACGAACTTATCCAAAAACTCCATAAACACTTTGTTCATCATGTTCATAAAATAAGCAGGTGCGTTAGTCAGACCAAATGACATAACAGTATACTCGTACAGCCCATACCTGGTGGTAAAAGTTGTCTTGGGTATATCCTATTCTCGAATCTTCAACTGATGGTACCCTGATCGCAGATCGATCTTGGAAAATACCTTAGCTCCTTGCAATCGATCAAACAGATCATTTATCATCGGTAGTGGGTACTTGTTCTTGATGGTTACTTCATTCAATCCTCGATAATCAACAACCATCCTTAACGATCCATCCTTCTTCTCCACTAGAAGTACTGGTGATCCCCAAGGTGAAGAACTTGGGTGGATATATCCCTTATCTAGTAACTCCTTGATCTGCTTCTTAATCTCCACCAAATCCTTTGCGGGCATCCTATATGGTCTCTTAGATATTGGTCATGTGCCTGGCAAAAGTTCAATCAAAAACTCAATATCTCTATCCGGTGGCATGCCTGGCAATTCTTCTGGAAATACATCAGGGAAATCTTTCACCACTAGTACTTCCTCCTGCACAACTCCTGTTAAGCAATTTACTTGAGTCCTTTTCGGCACATGCCGGGATACATACTTGATCCTTCTCCCTTCTGGGGTGGTAAGCAAAATTGACTTACTGGCACATTCAATGTTCCCTTCATACTTTGATAACCAATCCATGCCTAATATCACATCCAGTCCTTGGGATTCCAATACTATTAGGTCTGAGGGAAATACGTAGTTACCAATCCTTAATGCTAACCGATCACACCATAGACTAGCCATATACTCTGCTCCAGGCGAGGTTACTAACATGGGTGACCTAAGGGCTTGGGTTGGCAGTTTATACTTATCCACAAATCCCCTTGATATGTATGAATGCGATGCACCAGTATCAAAAAGAATGAGTGCAGTAAATGACTTAACCAAAAACTTACCTATTACTGCATCGGGCTGGGCTTCAACTTCCTCCACATTTACGTGGTTCACCTGTCCCTTATTGAAAGGGTTCGGCTTCTTCCCAGAGCTTCCATTGCCATTTCCATTTTGGGCTTCAGGACATTCATTAGCATAATGTCCGGTCTTCTGGCACTTAAAGCAAGTGACTTGACTCAGGTCTCTCTTGGCTGGGGTTGATGGATTGGTGCGATTTTGGTCGTTACTTCCTCCATTTCCATTCCCATTCTTTGTGCCATTGTGATTGTGCGAGCTACCTCCTCCATGGGTATGCTGAAAATGTCCTCCCGACCTAGGGGTGAATCGTGGCTTCTGCTGAGCTCCAGAATTGTACTTCCCTTGTCCATACTTCCTCTTGCGGTTATCAATCTGCTGTTGCTTCCCTTCAATCATAAGAGCACGATCTACCGACTCCTGGTAGTTGTTGAAGGTTGCTACCACCAACTGCATGCTCAACTCATCATTCAGTCCTTCCAGAAACTTCTCCTGCTTAGCTGCATCCGTAGCAACGTCATCTGGGGCATAACGTGCTATCTTACTAAAATCCTCCACATACTGGCTAACTGTCCGTCCTCCTTGATGCAAGTTGCGAAACTCTCGCTTCTTCATGGCCATAGCTCCTGCTGAAACATGGGCAGTACGGAAAGCCTGCTGGAACTGGTCCCATGTGACAGTGTCGATAGGGAAAGTGGCTGTGAAATTCTCCCACCATGATGCTGCGGGTCCTTCAAGTTGATGTGCGGCAAACTTCACATTTTCCGCATCTGTGCATCCTGCCGTGGTCAACTCCATTGCTGTCTTGCGGAGCCAATCATCTGCTACTATTGGTTCGGTGCTACTGGAAAACACTGGCGGATTCAGCCTAAGAAAATGGGCTAAGTGGTCAACAGGTGGTGGTGGTGGTGGGTTGTTGTTGTTGTTCCCCTGATTCTGATTCTGGACTAGCAGCTGCATCAATGTGTTCTGCTGCTGGATCAACTGGGTGAGCTCCGGTCGGAAGGTAAATCCGGGGTCACGTCTCGGAGGCATCTGAGGGTTTAGAAAAGATGAGATTTAAGAATAGAGAGGGGTCTAGAGAGAAAACACTACCCATATGCATACGAGGCAAAAACAAACAATTCACTTCATTCAATCAAGCAAGGGCATACAATAGATCTATCTATTGAAAAAGTGCTTGGACTACTATATTTACATGGTGGACTACTACTACTGTTGGGGTGGTCTACTAGAAATATTCTTCGGTTGCAGACTCCATGATATCTGCTCCAGCTCCATCAACATAGTCATCGTCGCTATCATCTGGATCCGAGTCGGTGTCGTCGATGATGATGTAGTCTTCCGGGCGAATCTCCTTGGGTTCTTCGTCTTCTTCTACTGGTGTAGGGTCTCCCATAAATATTCCAATCTTCTTGATCAGATCGCCATTCGTCTCCACTAATACTTCGATTTCTTCTTCGTAATCTTTACGTGTAGCCTTGAGTTCTTCCTCTAGTTCCTTGATTCTTGTCCTCGCCTTCTTTAGATCTATCATGTCGGCGCACATCTGGTTCTCCTGACGTCGAATGTGCTGGTTTAACTCCTGGATAAAAGCTGCAATTGATCTATCCTTCTTGGTGCTGATCATCTCCCATTGCTCATCTCGGCATCCACAAATCTGGTAGATAGTATCCTTGAGATCATTGCGGTAAACTTCTCCAATGCATCCCATGGCGATGTGAGATGCCATGCTCTTTCTTAGACTCCAGGTTGGTGCATTAAAAGAAAACTCTATGGGCTGAGTGACTGGCATGAACGTCCTTCCTGGAACTT
Source organism: Triticum urartu (assembly GCF_003073215.2). Lineage (NCBI taxonomy): Eukaryota > Viridiplantae > Streptophyta > Magnoliopsida > Poales > Poaceae > Triticum > Triticum urartu. Next base: position 267,796,503 of record NC_053025.1, on the reverse strand, counting down.
GAACTTGAATCATCTAGCGCTCTTCTTCGGGTAAAGTGGCGTTGTAAGTCCCGGTGAAGCTTGGTACTCCTATGTTCAGGTATCTTGTGACTTCCTTCAAATGACGTCCAAAGGGTGTATCTTCATCCGGTTGTGTGAACTTGTTCCTTGCATCCGCCATCCTAAAAGAGTAGAAAAGATGAGGAGTCAGAATGAGAAGAGTGAGTAGTGATCTAGGGCTTTAGCTTAGTGGTCATGTCCTACAATTAGTGTGTGCCCTGATACCATCTTGTAGCGACCAGACCTCAAACGGTCCAATCTCTGTGCTCAGGTGTCATCCCTGGATTAGTAATGCTGACACCACACAATACTTGAAGGATTTATAACAGAGTAGCAATCACACACTTATTACATCGAGAGTCTCAAAAGAGAACTTATTACAATAAATATGGCCTAAGGCCATCTAATAACGATAACAGCGGAAGGCATGGAAGATAAGTGAGTCCATCAACTCCAACGGCATCACTGAGTATAGAACCAAAAGCACCTTACTCGTCGTCTGAAAAGTCTGCAACATTAACGTTGCAGCCCGAAACGGGTCAGCACATGGAATATGCTGGCAATGTAACACATGAGAGAAATAAAAGAATAAGGCTATTCTATATGCATATTTGGCTGGTGGAAAGCTCTATGGTTATAGTTTTGTGTAAAGCGAATTTTTCCTTACTAAAAAGAAATAATTTTTTTAACTATCATGGTAGTTGTTAAACATTGAGAGTGTAGACACGCTCTCAATCCCAATTAAGCATCATCATTAAAACCCAACCAAATTAATTTAGAGTAACATGATGAGATTCACATGATAATCCAGGTACTAGATACTCAAGATGTCCATAACCGGGGACACGGCTAACCATGATTAGTTTATACACTCTGCAGAGGTTTGCGCACTTTTCCCCACAAGACTCGATCTCCTCCGTTGGGAATCTCGCACTACACGGTGTTTGAGAAACAGATGACCGAGACATAGTCTTTCAGAAGCGCTAGCACCTTACGAACGGGTAGACCGTACCAACCTACATCCCCTACATCGGCTAGTCTACCATTGTAAGAGTTCGCACGACTTAGTCAACTATGCTAGAGCCCATAGTAGCTTGTGGCTGCACACGGAAGTTTCCAGTATGAATAATCTCATGATCCCTTTGAGACTGGGTGGCGGTCCAAAAGAAAAACAGGCAATCGCTGGAATACCCAGGTGCCTCAATCCACCCAGATGTGTATTTAAGTTGCCACCTGAGATAAACCATTGATTTAACAATCTCACATCTTTCATGGATTTCACTCACCCAATCCACGTCTACTAGCATAGCATAGCATAATAAGCAAACGTAGAAGTAACTCCCAAAGGTATGATAATAACAGGTAATAGGTACTACCTCATCTACTTCCCAAACCCATAATTTAACTAGATCCTAATCATGCAATGTGTGAGGATTTATCTAATGCAATAAAACTGGGTAATAGGAAGGTATGATCAAAGTGTTACTTGCCTTGCTGATGATCCATGAAACCTAGCGATTCGAAGTAGCAAGCGGCGCACTCCGGGTACTCTATCGCAAACAAACAAGCATACAATAAGTACTCAACTAATGCACAGGTAAAACTCGAATAAAAGATCTAACCAGAAAGTTCAACTTAAGAACTCCGGTTGGCAAAAAGAATCAAACCGAACGAAGCAACGAAAGACAAACGGCAAATGAAATAAGCTTCATTTACTAATCTGAAACTAGGGCAAATTTTACTGAGGCAAAAACTTGTTTGAGTTGGTTAAACGGAAAGAGGGTTTCGAGACAAAACTCCAGGCGCTTGAATCGCCTGATTCCAACAAACGAGCGAAAAGTTAAACTAAAACGAACATCAGATCAGAAATCGCGATCAGAAAAACCACGGATTTAATCCGAGAAAAAGAAAAACGACGAACAGGTTAACGAACGAACGTTCGTTAACAGGAACTAAACGATGAACGCGTTCGTTAAAACGAACGGATGAGCGAACGCTCGCTAAATAAATAAACCAGAGAAAACCTGATCTATTTAAAAAAAGGAAAACAAGGGTTTTCAAAAAAACTGAAACGGCTTTTTCTCAAAAACCGGGCGGCGGCTACCTCGGCTCGGGGCTCCGGCGAGGCTTCGGCAGGCGTCGGGTGGTGCGGGGCAGCGGGGCGGCAGCTCCGACGCGGCAGCAGGGCGGCGGGTGGTGTGCGGCGGCGGCACTGGAGGCGTGGGGCGGCGGCGGCGGTGTGGGCTGCAGGGGGGCGGCGGTTATAAAGGGGGCGGGGAGAGGCGACTTGGGGGAGGGGTCGGCCTCGGGAGGCGGAGTCCTCCCCGGACTCGGGCGGCGGCGGCGCTGGTCGGGACTCCTGTCCCGACCCGGCGAGAGGCGGCGGCGGGCGGCTGGGCCGGCCTGCTCGGCTGGGCCCTTGGCCCAGTCGGGCGCGGGGTCTCGTTTTTTTAAACAATATCGCTGCAACTAAAAAAATTCTAGAAAAATAAATAAAAAATCTCAAAATGCCAAAACAAATTTTCTTCGTCTAAATAAAATATTTAGAACAGGATGAACATTTTCTTGGCTCTAAATGCAATTTTTTTTAAATGTGCAATTTTTCCTAAATTCAAATAAAATAGAAAATAAAACCAAAATAAAATCTTATTTGATTTTTTTATTTAAACCCTCAATATTTCTTTATTTTGGGAAAGTCATTTTATTCCCTCTCTCATAATTTTTATAATAGAAATAATTGAAGATGAAATAAACAAAATCAAACGATCCTATTTTCAAAATTTGAGAAAACTCAAATATGAAAATAATGAAATCGCCAATTCTCTCCGAGGGTCCTTGAGTTGCGTAGAATTTCTAGGATCAACCAAAATGCAATGAAATATGATATGCAATGATGATCTAGTGTATAACATTCCAAATTGAAAATTTGGGATGTTACAGTGGATCCCCTCCACTTATTCTAGCACCCATCCACTTCGTCTTCCTCTAGAAAAAGTCACTCCATAGCTCAAACTCGTGTTCTTGCTTGTTTTGCTGCCATTTTCGATCTCCTTGCTCAAAGCTCCATTCACAAAACTGCTTTGGGGGATTGTTCTTCGAAGAAGAAAAATGTCTAGGAGAATGTACCAGGGTGGTTCTTCGAGGAAGCAAGCACCAAGGCTCGCGATATGCGAACCGGACCTTGAACCACCAAGGGAAGCTCGAGTGCAGCCGTGTGAATGGTCGTCGGATGAATTTATGGTTCGTGCAGGTTTCAAGGATGAGTTCTATGCATACGTACAAAATGTCGGGCTTGAGGACTTCTTGTCAGACAAGTGCCTACAATATTATTATCTCACCTATTCCTTTGTTTGGAGGTTTGAGTTTTCATCTAAGCGTAATTCTCATACTGTCCTATTTGATCTTTATGATGAATCTTATACCATGGACCTGGAAGATTTTTGTGATGCATGCAAAATTCCACAATGGGGCATTCTTAGTGAGCCTCACAAATCTGAATACAATTATTTGCTTGCTAGCATCACCGTGGGGGGAACTAGAAATATCACACAAGCCACCAGAGGGAGCATTCACTTTCCTGCTATACATTATTTTGCTCTCTTTATAGGAAGATGCATTAATGGTAAACATGATCATAGCTACCTTTGCATTCCAGATCTTAGTGTCCTCAAGTGTGCGGTGTTAGGTGATAAGTGATATAACTTGGGGGCTATTATCGCAAGGAGGTTACATCTTAATGCTAAAGATGGAGATTTATTTGGTGGGATTTATGCAACTCAGTTAGCTAATTATTTGGGTGTACCCATAAGAGGGTATGATATTCAGTTGCCACCTGCTTTTCTAGATTATGATTCTATGGTACGCTACCAGTTTCTTGAGAGGAACGAACAGTTCCTCCAATACCAATTAATCTTTGACAGGCGGTGTGCCGTCCATATTACCCTTCCTGCTCCTGCCGTCTTTAACTTTCAGGTAAATGGGAGATATTTTATGACTAGAGAGGAGGCAAACAACTATGAGAGAACAGCGGAGGCTGCTCGCCTCCATGATGCATCCCTTCAAGCAGTAGTTGTTGCATCTCAGTACAACCTTGACTACAACTTTGGATATCCGCCAGGCCAGCCATGGCCTTAGACCAACTTAGGCCAAAAGCCTAAGCTTGGGGGAGTACGTATTTCTCACTGACGTTACATTCGTGTTCACACATTCATTTCAGTTGTCGGTGTTCATACTTTTTCATTGTATTATCCATGTTAGTTTATTTCTTTTTCCCGCTTTCTTCTTGTGTGTTTGAAAAACCTTAAGAAAAACTAAAAAAATAGTTGTAGTTAGTTAGTCTCTATGCATGCTTAGTTCTAATATTAAAAGAAAACCCAAAAAGATTTCGCATTCTCTTTTGTTTGTTGGGAGCTTTCCCGTGTAAATAGTTTTTCTCATTCTTGTTTTACTTCCTTAAGAAAAACAAAAACTCCAAAAATATTTCAGTGTGTTTCTTTGAATTTCTTTTCTTTTCTTTGGGGGTCGAGAGGAGAAGACCACGATGAAAATGTTGAGTGGCTCTCATATGCATTATTGTTGATCGAACAAAGAGCCCATATTACCTTGTCTTCTCCTTTGAGTAAATGTTTGCAGATTCCAGCTTAGTCCAATGTGCGTGCACTAGTATTATTATCCACATCATTCGGTCGTGCAAGTGAAAGGCAATAATGACGATGTATGATGAGATGATTGAGATGAGGAAAAGCTGGTATGAACTCGACCTATCTTGTTTTTGTAAATATGATTAGTTCATCGTTCCTGATTCAGCCTATTATGAATGAAATATGTTTGCAATGACAATAAGAGATTATAGTTACTCATGCAATGCCTAATTATCTAGGAGTTTATAATGGTTTACCTTGCGTGCCAACATGCTTTTAAAATGGTTGTGATGTAGTATGATAGGATGGTATCCTCCTTTGAATGATTCAAGTGGCTTGACTTGGCACATGTTCATGCATGTAGTTGAAACAAAATCAACATAGCCTCTACGATATTTATGTTCATGGTGATTTATATCTTACTCATCCTTGCATTCAATGTTGGTTAATCTCAATGCATGTTTATGACTATTGTCGCTCTCTAGTTGGTCGCTTCCCAGTCTTTTTCTAGCCTTCACTTGTACTAAGTGGGAATATTGCTTGTGCATCCACTTCCATAAACCCAAACTTGTTCCATATGAGTCCAGCATACCTTCCTATATGCGGTATTTACCTGCCATTCCAAGTAAATTTGCATGTGCCAAACTCTAAACCTTCAAATAATAATCTGTTTTGTATGCTCGAATCGCTCATGTACCAACTAGGGTTGTCAATATCTTCCATGTTGGGTGGGTTATTCTCACGATGAGTGGACTCCGCTCATCATTCACGTGAAAATGGTTGGTAACTGGGATGCCCAATCCCATGCTCAAATCAAATCAAAATAATTTCAAACAAAACTCCCCTAGGGCTGTTGTTAGTTGGACGGTATCCATTGTTTTGGACCAGCCGTGGAGTGTGCTTGTTGGTGGTGGGGGGTATAAACTTTACCATTCTGTTCGGGAACCACCTATAATGTATGTAGCATGGAAGATACCGAGATCTCTTGGTTGTTATGTTGACAATGAAAGTATACCACTCAAAATATTATTTGTCTCTGTTTTAAAAATCGAGCTCTGGCACCTCTGCAAATACATGCTTCCCTCTTCGAGGGCCTATCTATTTACTTTTATTGCTGAGTCATCATCATCTTATAAAAGCACCAGTTAGAGAGCACCACTGTCATTTGTATGCATTGTTATTAATTGATATTGAGTATGACTATGACTGGATCTCTTTTACCATGAATTACAATGCCTAGTCAGTCCTTGATCTTCAGGGGTGCTCTGCATTTATTTTTTGCGGTCTCAGAAAGGGCTAGCGAGATACCATCTTGTTATATCATATCATGATTGTTTTGAGAAAGTGTTGTCATCTGAGACTTATTATTATTGCTCGCTAGTTGATTATGCCATTGATATGAATAAATGTGAGACCTAAATGTTATTGTGAATATGGTTAGTTCATATTTTTTGCTAAAAACTTGAATGCTGGCTTTACATATTTGCAACAACAAGATCAAACAGAGTTTGTAAAAGTTTTCTTTATCACTTTCACTTTGTCAACTGAATTGCTTGAGGACAAGCAATGGGTTAAGCTTGGGGGAGTTGATACGTCTCCATCGTATCTACTTTTTCAAACTCTTTTGCCCTTGTTTTGGACTCTAATTTGCATGATTTGAATGGAACTAACCCGGAATGATGATGTTTTCAGCAGAATTGCCATGGTGTTATTTTTGTGCATAAATAAAAATTCTCGGAATGACCTGAAACTTTACAGAGATGATTTTTGGAATTAATAAAAAAATATTGGCGAAAGAATCAATCAAAGGGGGCCCACACCTTGGCCACAAGGGTGGGGGTGCGCCCTCCGTCCTTGTGGGCCCCCTGGACCTCCACCGACCTCAACTCCAACTCCATATATTCACTTTCGGGGAGAAACAATCAGAGAGAAGGATTCATCACGTTTTACAATACGGAGCCACCGCCAAGACCTGTTCTTCCTCGGGGGGCGGATCTGGAGTCCGTTTTGGGCTCCAGAGAGGGGAATCCGTCGCCATCGTCATCATCAACCATCCTCCATCACCAATTCCATGATGCTCATCGTCGTGCGTGAGTAATCCCATCGTAGGCTTGCTGGACGGTGATGGGTTGGATGAGATTTACCATGTAATCAAGTTAGTTTTGTTAGGGTTTGATCCCTAGTATCCACTATGTTCTAAGATTGATGTTGCTATGACTTTGCTATGCTTAATGCTTGTCACTAGGGCCTGAGTGCCATGATTTCAGATCTAAACCTATTGTGTTTTCATGAATATATTTGTGTTCTTGATCCTATCTTGCAAGTTATAGTCACCTACTACGTGTTATGATCCGGCAACCCCGGAGTGACAATAGTCGGGACACTTCCCGGTGATGACCGTAGTTTGAGGAGTTCATATATTCACTAAGTGTTTATTCTTTGGTCTGGTACTCTATTAAAAGGAGGCGTTGATATCCCTTAGTTTCCAATAGGACCCCGCTGCCACGGGAGGGTAGGACAAAAGATGCCATGCAAGTTCTTTTCCATAAGCACATATGACTATATTCCGAATACATGCCTACATTATATTGATGAATTGGAGCTAGTTCTGTGTCACCCTAGGTTATAACTGTTGCATGATGAATGTCATCCGACATAATTATCCATCATTGATCCATTGCCTACGAGCTCGTTTCATATTGATCTTTGCTAAGTTACTTTTCTGTTGCCACTGTTACGATTGTTACAAAACTGCTATTGTTACTTTTGCCACTGTTACCGTTACTTCCATATTAGAGCATCTCCAGCCGCGCCCAAACACACCATCACCAGGCGATTTTTTCGCGCCGGCGCACAAAAATTGGCCCAGCTGCGCCCTAGAAGCCCAATTTTCGCCGGCTCGGGCCGAATTTGGCGCCGGCGGACCCAAGCCGAACCCGGCGCGCTGGGGGCGCTCGGGGGGCCGGGTGGAACGGTTTTGGCGCGAAAGAGCCGTGGGCCTGCCGAGTCAGCGACACTCGCCTCGTCGTCCTTAGAACGCCTCAGTTTCCCGCAGGTAATCAATGCCAAGGCTGCTGCCGATTAGCCTTCCATTGATTCCTCATCACGGGGCGGCTCGGCGATGCCTCACTCCCCGCCACGCGTACACATGTCTCCCCGGCGGCTATAAAAAGCGTCCCGCCGCCGCCGCCGCTGGCCACAGACGCCATGCTCTCTGCCTCTCTCTCTCTCCGCCACCGACGAATCTCTCCTCTCTCCCCAGCCCAGCCGCGACGATGTGCAAGCGGTTCCCCGGCGACGGAGCGGCGGCCAACGGAGCCCGGGATCGCTGGCGGCGAGAAGGAGGCGCTCGACGACGCAGCGGTCTTGAAGTGGGCGCGTGACGACTGGGCGCGGACAGAGATGGAGCGCCAGCGCCATACCTATGAAGAGCTCGCCGCACGGCAGGCCGCGACAAGGGAGGCGACATCGTCCTCAACGAAGACAGCGATGACGGCGCACCACCGGCACTGGTCCGCCAGGGCGATGCCGGCCAGGGGTCCAGCAGGGGCGGCATCCGCGTCAAGGAGGAAAAGGCCGGCGACGATGATGGCGACTTCGCCGCGCTCACCGCGTTCTTCGTGTCGTAGAATGACATTAAATTTGTTTATGTAATAAAAACTATGCTATAAAATGTCATTTTCGCTGAACTTTAGCCGAATTCCTATTTTGTATTAAAAAAATGTCACCTTCTAGAGGCGACCCTTGGGCCGGCGGCTGGGGACCCGAAAGCCCCCACGCCGATTTCAGCGCCGGTACGCCCCCAGGCGGCGATTTTAAGCGCCTCCTAGGGGCAACGGCTGGAGATGCTCTTACTTTGCTACTAAATACTTTATGCAGATATTAAGTCTTTCATGTGTGGTTGAATTGACAACTCAACTACTAATACTTGAGAATATTCTTTGGCTCCCCTTGTGTCGAATCAATAAATTTGGGTTGAATACTCTACCCTTGAAAATTGTTGCGATCCCCTATACTTGTGGGCTATCACACGTGCGGCAACCTCCGTCGTCGACGGCGGCCATCTAGTGTCGCGAAGGTACTGGATGTCGTCTTCAGTGGTCTCGGACCCCTCCCACGAGCCCTTTGGCCACGCCATCGGTGGAGCCTGACAAAGGCGCGGGATGTTGCGACAAGTAGAAGGTTGGTGAAGACGGAGAGCGTTGTGGGCGGCGCCTGGCGTGTGGTGCGAGCGCGCTCAAGATTCGAATAAGAAGGAAGCGAGGAAGATGAAGGGAGAGCAAGGGGTGTGCGTGAGCGTCTCCGCCACTCCCTCCCTCTGCTTTATAACCGCTCCAGGATGTGGGGAAGTGGGATTGGCTGCGCCCGAGATTCCACTCCCCCGCTTTATGTGGGCACGTTTCCCCCATGATTTAATTGCTTAGAGAAGCGCAACCGTCTACGGCAGTGGCAGTAAATCCTTGTGCGTGAGCCGAGGGCGTGGCGTGGCCTGGCAGGGGCTCGCTTGCCACTATTCACCATGTGGCGCCTACGTCGGGTCGCGGGAGGCGCATCCCTTCCCTTGCAAGACTCGGCGGACACATCGGTTTCCCGCCCATGACGGGGTGCCGCGATCCGGATTCCAGAAGCCGGCACACAATGGGTGTTGCCGGGACCCTGCGGTCGTAAGCTTCATCAACCCAACCGCCTTCAGGGGGTGAAACTGCGAAGGCCCCCTGCTTGAAGCCGGCGAGCCTTCACAGTTTTGGGGACTACTGTCGGGGAGATGGACCCCAGGCAGGCAACGGAGCCTTGATCCTTTTCAAAAACATCGGGGCCAGCAACGCCACTCAATCCGGCTCGCCATGGCCGGCTTCCCAGCGCGACCCGACCAGGTGCCACGACTCAACCACCCAGCTAGCGCACGCCCGCTGGTCCCGAGAAGCCAATCTCCCGCGACAAGCATGACTACAGTACGCCCCTCAACCCGGCCATGACACGGGCTGACAAGCCACGAGTCAGCGCCCGTCCCATCCGAGCGTACGACAAGACAAGTCCCCTTGACGGGGTGAGCATGGCAACAGTGGTCTACCTACTCCCGCTGACCAACATGGGCATGGCTATAGTGCGCCCCCGTCCCGCTAACCGGGGCAGATGGTGACCTGGCATCGCGGCACTGTGGCTGAGCCGCACCAACCACTCCGTGACGCAGGGCAAGATGAGGCACATGTTGGGGAACGCAGTAATTTCAAAATTTTCCTACGCACACGCAAGATCCATCTAGATGATGCATAGCAACGAGAGGGGAAGAGTGTTGTCCACATACCCTTGTAGACCGTAAGCGGAAGCGTTATGACAACGCGGTTGATGTAGTCATACATCTTCACGATCCGACCGATCCTAGTACCGAAGGTACGGCACATCCGCGATCTTCACAGTTCAGCTCGGCGACGTCCCGTGAACTCTAGATCCAGCTGAGTGTCGAGGGAGAGTTTCGTCAGCACGACGGCATGATTACGGTGATGATGAAGCTACCGACGCAGGGCTTCGCCTAAGCTCTGCAATGATATGACCGAGGTGGAAATCTATGGAGGGGGCACCGCACACGGCTAAACAATCAACTTGTGTGTCTATGGGGTGCCCCCCTCCCCCATATATAAAGGAGTGGAGGAGGGGAGGGTCGGCCCCTCTATGGCGCGCCCAAGGGGAGTCCTACTCCTGCCGGGAGTAGGATCCCCCTTCCCTAGTTGGATTAGGAGAGGAAGGAAGGGGGAGAGAGGGGGAAGGAAAGGGGGGCCAGCCCCCACCCAATTCGGATTGGGCTTGGGGGGCGCGCCTCCTCCTAGGCTCCCTTCTCCTCTCTCCCACTATGGCCCAATAAGGCCCATATACTTCTCGGGGGCTTCCGGTAACCTTCCGGTACTCCGGTATATGTCTGAACTCACCCGGAACCATTCCGTTGTCCAAACATAGGCTTCCAATATATCTACCTTTATGTCTCGATCATTCCGAGACTCCTCATCATGTCCGTGATCATATCCGGGACTCCGAACTACCTTCAGTACATCGAAACACATAAACTCATAATATCGATCATCACCGAACGTTAAGCGTGCAGACCCTACGGGTTTGAGAACTATGTAGACATGACCGAGACTCATATCCGATCAATAACCAATAGCGGAACCTGGATGCTCATATTGGTTCCTACATATTCTACGAAGATCTTTATCGGTCAAACCGCATAACAACATACGTTGTTCCCTTTGTCATCGGTATGTTACTTGCCTGAGATTCGGTCGTTGGTATCTCAATACCTAGTTCAATCTTGTTACCGGCAAGTCTCTTTACGCGTTCCATAATGCAAAGTCCAGTAACTAACTCATCAGTCACATTGCTTGCAAGGCTTATGGTGATGTGCATTACCGAGAGGGTCTAGAGATACCTCTCCGATACACAGAGTGACAAATCCTAATCTCGATCTATGCCAACTCAACAAACACCATCGGAGACACCTGTAGATTATCTTTATAGTCACTCAGTTATGTTGTGATGTTTGATAGCACACTAAGTGTTCCTCCAGTATTCGGGAGTTGCATAATCTCATAGTCATAGGAACATGTATAAGTTATGGAGAAAGCAATAGCAGTAAACTAAACGATCAAAGTGCTAAGCTAATGGATGGGTCAAGTCAATCACATCATTCTCTAATGATGTGATCTCGTTTATCAAATGACAACTCTTTGTCCATGGCTAGGAAACTTAGCCATCTTTGATCAACGAGCTAGTCAGGTAGAGGCATACTAGTGACACTCTGTTTGTCTATGTATTCACACATGTACTAAGTTTCCGGTTAATACAATTCTAGCATGAATAATAAACATTTATCATGATATAAGGAAATATAAATAACAACTTTATTATTACCTCTAGGGCATATTTCCTTCAGTCTCCCACTTGAACTAGAGTCAATAATCTAGATTACATTGTAATGATTCTAACACCCATGGAGTCTTGGTGTTGATCATGTTTTGCTCGTGAGAGAGGCTTAGTCAATGGGTCTGCAACATTCATATCTGTATGTATCTTGCAAATATCTATGTCTCCCTCCTTGACTTGATCACGGATGGAATTGAAGCTTCTCTTGATGTGCTTGGTTCTCTTGTGAAATCTGGATTCCTTTGCCAAGGCAATTGCACCAGTATTGTCACAAAAGATTTTCATTGGACTCGATGCACTAGGTATGACACCTAGATCGGATATGAACTCCTTCATCTAGACTCCTTCATTTGCTGCTTCCGAAGTAGCTATGTACTCCGCTTCACACGTAGATCCCGCCACGACGCTCTGCTTGGAACTGTTCCAACTGACAGCTCCACCATTCAATAAAAAATACGTATCCGGCTTGTGACTTAGAGTCATCTAGATCAGTGTCAAAGCTAGCATCGATGTAACCGTTTACGACGAGCTCTTTGTCACCTCCATAAACGAGAAAAATATCCTTAGTCCTTTTCAGGTATTTCAGGATGTTCCTGACCGCTGTCAAGTGATCCACTCCTGGATTACTTTGGTACCTCCCTACTAAACTGATAGCAAGGCACACATCAGGTCTGGTACACAGCATTGCATACATGATAGAACCTTTGGCTGAAGCATAGGGAATGACTTTCATTTTCTCTCTATCTTCTGCAGTGGTCGGGCATTGAGTCTGACTCAACTTCACACCTTCTAACACAGGCAAGAACCCTTTCTTTGCTTGATCAATTTTGAACTTCTTCAAAACTTTATCAAGGTATGTGCTTTGTGAAAGTCCAATTAAGCATTTTGATCTATCTATATAGATCTTGATGCCCAATATATAAGCACCTTCATCGAGGTCTTTCATTAAAAAATTCTTATTCAAGTATCCTTTTATGCTATTAAGAAATTCAGTATCATTTCCGATCAACAATATGTCATCTACATATAATGTCAGAAATGCAACAGAGCTCCCACTCACTTTCTTCTAAATACAGGCTTCTCCAAAAGTCTGTATAAAACCATATGCTTTGATCACACTATCAAAGTGTATATTCAACTCCGAGAGGCTTGCACCAGTCCATAAATGGATCGCTGGAACTTGCACACTTTGTTAGCACCTTTTGGATCGACAAAACCTTCTGGTTGCATCATATACAACTCTTCTTTAAGATATCCATTAAGGAATGAAGTTTTGACATCCATTTGCCAAATTTCATAATCATAAAATGCCGAAATTGCTAAGATGATTCGGACGGACTTAAGCATCGCTACGGGTGAGAAGGTTTCATCATAGTCAACTCCTTGAACTTGTCGAAAACCTTTCGCAACAAGTCGAGCTTTGTAGACAGTAACATTACCGTCAGCATCAGTCTTCTTCTTGAAGACCCATTTATTCTCTATGGCCTGCCGAACATCGAGCAAGTCAACCAAAGTCCACACTTTGTTCTCATACATGGATCCCATCTCAGATTTCATGGCTTCAAGCCGTTTTGCGGAATCTGGGCTCATCATCGCTTCCTCATAGTTCGTAGGTTCATCATGGTCAAGTAACATGACTTCCAGAATAGGATTACCGTACCACTTTGGTGCGGATCTTACTCTGGTTGACCTACGAGGTTCGATAGTAACTTGATCGGAAGTTTCATGATCATCATCATTAGCTTCCTCACTTACTGGTGTAGGAATCACTGGAACTAATTTCAATGATGAACTACTTTCTAATACGAGAGAAGGTACAATTACCTCATCAAGTTCTACTTTCCTCCCACTCACTTCTTTCGAGAGAAACTCCTTCTCTAGAAAGGATCCATTCTTAGCAACGAATATCTTGCCTTCGGATCTGTGATAGAAGGTGTACCCAACAGTCTCTTTTGGGTATCCTATGAAGACACATTTCTCCGATTTGGGTTCGAGCTTATCAGGTTGAAGCTTTTTCACTAAGCATCGCAGCCCCAAACTTTAAGAAACGACAACTTGGGTTTCTTGCCAAACCACATTTCATAAGGTGTCGTCTCAATGGATTTTGATGCTGCCCTATTGAATGTGAATGCAGCCATCTCTAAAGCATAACCCCAAAATGATAGGGGTAAATCAGTGAGAGACATCATAGATCGCACCATATCTAATAAAGTGTGGTTATGACGTTCGGACACACCATTACGTTGTGGTGTTCTAGGTAGCATGAGTTGCGAAACTATTCCGCATTGTTTCAAATAAAGACCAAACTCATAACTCAAATATTCACCTCCACGATCAGATCGTAGAAACTTAATTTTCTTGTTACGATGATTTTCCACTTCACTCTGAAATTCTTTGAACTTTTCAAATGTTTCAGACTTATGTTTCATCAAGTAGATATACCCATATCTCCACAAATCATCTATGAAGGTAAGAAAATAACGATACCCGCTGCGAGCATCAATACTCATCGGACCGCATACATCAGTATGTATTATTTCCAATAAGTCTGTTGCTCGCTCCATTGTTTCAGAGAATGGAGTCTTAGTCATCTTGCCCATGAGGCATGGTTCGCAAGCATCAAGTGATTCATAATCAAGTGATTCCAAATTCCATCAGCATGGAGTTTCTTCATGCACTTTACACCAATATGACCTAAACGGCAGTGCCATAAATAAGTTGCACTATCATTATTAAACTTGTATCTTTTGGCTTCAATACTATGAACATGTGTATCACTACTATCAAGATTTAGTAAAAATAGACCACTCATCAAGGGTGCATGACCATAAAAGATATTACTCATATAAATAGAACAACCATTATTCTCTAATTTAAATGAATAACCGTCTCGCATCAAACAAGATCCAGATATAATGGTCATGCTCAACGCTGGCACCAAATAACAATTATTTAGGTCCAAAACTAATCCCGAAGGTAGATGTAGAGGTAGCATGCCGACGGCGATCACATCGACTTTGGAACCATTTCCCACGCGCATCGTCACCTCATCCTTAGCCAATCTTCACTTAATCCATAGCCCCTGTTTCGAGTTGCAAATAATAGCAACAGAACCAGTATCAAATAGCCAGGCGCTACTGCGAACATTAGTAAGGTACACATGTATATCATATATACCTTTCACTTTGTCATCCTTCTTCTCCGCCAAATACCTGGGGCAGTTCCGCTTCCAGTGACCAGTCCCTTTGCAGCACAAGCACTCAGTCTCAGTCTTAGGTCCATACTTGGGCTTCTTCACTTGAGCAGCAACTTACGTGCCGTTCTTCTTGAAGTTCCCCTTCTTTCCTTTACCCTTTTTTTTGAAACTAGTGGTCTTGTTGACCATCAACACTAGATGCTCCTTCTTGATTTCTACCTCCATAGCATTTAGCATTGCGAAGAGCTCGGGAATTGTCTTATCCATCCCTTGCATATTCTAGTTCATCACGAAGCTCTTGTAGCTTGGTGGCAGTGATTGAAGAACTCTGTTAATGACACTATCATCAGGAAGATTAACTCCCAGCTGAGTCAAGTGGTTGTGGTACCCAGACATTCTGAGTATATGTTCACTAACAGAACTATTCTCCTCCATTTTGCAGCTATAGAACTTATTGGAGACTTCATATCTCTCAATCCGGGCATTTTCTTGAAATATTAACTTCAACTCCTGGAACATCTCATATGCTCCATGACATTCAAAACGTCGTTGAAGTCCTAGTTCTAAGCCTTAAAGCATGGCGCACTGAACTATCGAGTAGTCATCAGCTTTGCTCTGCCAGACGTTCATAACATCTGGTGTTGCTCCTGCAACAGGTTTGTCACCTAGCGGTGCTTCCGGGACATAATTCTTCTGTGCAGCAATGAGGATAATCCTCAAGTTACGGACCCAGTCCGTGTAATTGCTACCATCATATTTCAACTTAACTTTCTCTAGGAAGGCATTAAAATTCAACAGAACAACAGCACGGGCCATCTATCTACAACAACATAGACATGCAAAATACTATCAGGTACTAAGTTCATGATAAATTAAAGTTCAATTAATCAAATTACTTAAGAACTCCCACTTAGATAGACATCCCTCTAATCATCTAAGTGATCACGTGATCCATATCAACTAAACCATGTCCGATCATCACGTGAGTGGAGTAGTTTTCAATGGTGAACATCACTATGTTGATCATATCTACTATATGATTCACGCTCTACCTTTCGGTCTCAGTGTTCTGAGGCCATATCTGGATATGCTAGGATCGTCAAGTTTAACCCAAGTATTCCGCGTGTGCAAAATTGGCTTGCACCTGTTGTATGTGAACGTAGAGCTTATCACACCCGATCATCATGTGGTGTCTCGGCACGACGAACTATAGCAACGGTGCATACTCAGGGAGAACACTTATACCTTAAAATTTAGTGAGAGATCATCTTATAATGCTACCGCCGAACTAAGCAAAATAAGATGCATAAAGGATAAACATCACATGCAATCAATATTAGTGATATGATATGCCATCATCATCTTGTGCCTTTGACCTCCATCTCCAAAGCACCGTCATGATCACCATCGTCACCGGCTTGACACCTTGATCTCCATCGAAGCATCGTTGTCGTCTCGCCAACTATTGCTTCTACAACTATCAGTACCACTTACTAATAAACTAAAGCAATTACATGGCGATTGCATTTCATACAATAAAGCGACAACCATATGGCTCCTACTAGTTGCCGATAACTCCGTTACAAAACATGATCATCTCATACAATAAAATTTAGCATCATGTATTGACCATATAACATCACAACATGCCCTGCAAAAACAAGTTAGACGTCCTCTACTTTGTTGTTGCAAGTTTTACGTGGCTGCTACGGGCTGAGCAAGAACCGTTCTTACCTACGCATCAAAAACCACAACGCGGTATAGTGATTGATTTTTGATCTTCAGAAAGAACCATGTTCATTGAATCCGATTCAACTAAAGTTGGAGAAACTGACACCCACCAGCCACCTGTGTGCAAAGCACGTCGGTAGAACCAGTCTCGCGTAAGTGTACGTGTAATGTCGGTCTGAGCCGCTTCATCCAACAATACCACTGAATCAAGAATCAACTAGTGACGGCAAGCAATATGTATATACCCACGCCCACAACTCCTTTGTGTTCTACTCATGCATATAACATCTACGCATAGACCTGGCTAGAATGCCACTGTTGGGGAACGCGGTAATTTCAAATTTTTCCTACGCACACGCAAGATCCATCTAGGTGATGCATAGAAACAAGAGGGGAAGAGTGTTGTCCACGTACCCTCGTAGACCATAAGCGGAAGCGTTATGACAACGCGGTTGATGTAGTAGTACTTCTTCATGGTCCGACCGATCCTAGTACCGAAGGTATGGCACCTCCGTGATCTGCACACGTTCAGCTCGGTGACGTCCCGCAAACTCTAGATCCAGCTGAGTGTCGAGGGAGAGTTTCATCAGCACGACGGCGTGATGACGGTGATGATGAAGCTACCGGTGCAGGGCTTCGTCTAAGCACTGCAACGATATGACCGAGGTGGAAATCTGTGGAGGGGGGCACTGCACACGACTAAAGAATCAACTTGTGTGTCTATGGGGTGCCCCCTCCCCCGTATATAAAGGAGTGTAGGAGGGGAGGGTCGGTCCCTCTATGGTGCGCCCAAGGGGAGTGCTACTCCTACCGGGAGTAGGATCCCCCCCTTCCCTAGTTGGATTAGGAGAGGAAGGAAGGGGAGAGAGGGGGAAGGAAAGGGGGGCCCACCCAATTCGGATTGGGCTTGGGGGGGCCCTCCTAGCCTCCCTTCTCCTCTCTCTCCCACTATGGCCCAATAAGGCCCATATACTTCCCGGGGGTTTCGGTAACCTCCCGGCACTCCGGTATATGTCCGAACTCACCTAGAACCATTCTGATGTCCAAACATAGGCTTCCAATATGTCGATCTTTATGTCTCGACCATTCCGAGACTCCTCGTCATGTCTGTGATCATATCTGGGACTCCGAACTACCTTCGGTACATCAAAACACATAAACTCATAATACCGATCGTCAAGGAATGTTGAGCGTGCGGACCCTACGGGCTCGAGAACTATGTAGACATGACTGAGAATCATCTCCGGTCAATAACCAATAGCGGAACCTGGATGCTCATATTGGTTCGTACATATTCTGCGAAGATCTTTATCGGTCAAACCGCATAACAGCATACATTGTTCCCTTTGTCATTGGTATGTTACTTGCCCGAGATTCGATCATGGGTATCTCAATACCTAGTTCAATCTCGTTACCGTCAAGTCTCTTTACTCATTCCGTAATGCAACATCCCGTAACTAACTCATTAGTCACATTGCTTGCAAGGCTTATAGTGATGTGCATTACCGAGAGGGCCCAAAGATACCTCTCCGATACACGAAGTGACAAATCCTAATCTCGATCTATGCCAACTCAACAAACACCATCAGAGACACCTGTAGAGCATATTTATAGTCACCCAGTTACGTTGTGACATTTGATAGCACACTAAGTGTTCCTCCGGTATTCGGGAGTTGCATAATCTCATAGTCATAGGAACATGTATAAGTTATGGAGAAAGGAATAGCAGTAAACTAAACGATCAAAGTGCTAAGCTAACGGATGGGTCAAGTCAATCACATCATTCTCCAATGATGTGATCCCGTTTATCAAATGACAACTCTGACAACTCTTTGTCAATGGCTAGGAAACTTAATCATCTTTGATCAACGAGCTAGTCAGGTAGAGGCATACTAGTGACACTCTGTTTGACACATGTACTAAGTTTTCAGTTAATTCAATTCTAGGATGAATAATAAACATTTATCATGATCTAAGGAAATATAAATAACAACTTTATTATTGCCTCTAGGGCATATTTCCTTCAGCACAGTGCCCTCAGGCGGGCGGGGTGCTACCTCTTGAGCACTGCGTTGGTTTTCCCTTGAAGAGGAAAGGGGTATGCAGCAGAGCAGCGTAAGTATTTCCCTCAGTTTTTGAGAACCAAGGTATCAATCCAGTAGGAGGCCACGCACGAGTCCCTCGCACCTACACAAACAAATAAACTCCTCACAACCAACGCATTATAGATATGATAAGATAATATTTTTGGCATTTTTATGATAAAGAGAAATAAAGATGCAAGTAAAATAAATAGCAAAGGAAATAACTAAGTATTGGAAGATTAATATGATGGTAAATAGACCCAGGGGCCATAGGTTTCACTAGAGGCTTCTCTCGAGAGCATAAGTATTATGGTGGGTGAACAAATTATTGTTGAGAAATTGACAGAATTGAGCATAGTTATGATAATATCTAGGTATGATCATGTATATAGGCATCACGTCCGAGACAAGTAGACGACTCCTGCCTGCATCTACTACTATTACTCCACACATCGACCGCTAACCAGCATGCATCTAGAGTATTAAGTTCAAGAGAACAGAGTAACGCTTTAAGCAAGATGACATGATGTAGAGGGATAAACTCATGCAATATGATATAAACCCCATCTTGTTATCCTCGGTGGCAACAATACAATACGTGCCTTGCTGCCCCTACTGTCACTGGGAAAGGACACCGCAAGATTGAACCCAAAGCTAAGCACTTCTCCCACTTCAAGAAAGATCAATCTAGTAGGCCAAACCAAACTGATAATTCGAAGAGACTTGCAAAGATAACCAATCATACATAAAAGAACTCAAAGAAGATTCAAATATTGTTCATAGATAAACTTGATCATAAACCCATAATTCATCGATCTCAACAAACACACCGCAAACGAAGATTACATCAAATAGATCTCCACAAGAGAGGGGAGAACTTTGTATTGAGATCCAAAAAGAGAGAAGAAGCCATCTAGCTAATAACTATGGACCCGTAGGTCTGAAGTAAACTACTCACACTTTATCGGAGAGGCTATGGTGTTGATGTAGAAGCCCTCCGTGATCGATACCCCCTCCGGCGGAGCTCCGGAAAAGGCCCCAAGATGGGATCTCGTGGATACAGAAAGTTACGGTGCTGGAATTAGGGTTTTGGCTCCGTATCTGGTAGTTTGGGGGTACGTAGGTATATATAGGAGGAAGGAGTACGTCGGTGGACCAACGTAGGCCCCATGAGGGTGGAGGGCGCGCCTGGGGGTAGGCGTGCCCCCTACCTCGTGCCTACCTTGTTGGTTGCTTGACGTAGGGTCCAAGTCCTCTGGATCATGTTCGTTCTGAAAATCACGTTCCCGAAGGTTTCATTCCGTTTGGACTCCGTTTGATATTTCTTTTCTGCGAAACCCTAAAATAGGCACAAGAAAACAATTCTGGGCTAGGCCTCCGGTTAATAGGTTAGTCCCAAAAATAATATAAAAGTGTATAATAAAACCCAATAATGTCCAAAACAGGATATAATATACTCCCTCCGTCCCATAATATAAGAGCATTTTTGACACTAGTGTAGTGTCAAAAACGCTCTTATATTATGGGACTGAGGGAGTAGCATGGAACAATTAAAAATTATAGATACGTTGGAGACGTATCAAGCATCCCCAAGCTTAATTCCTGCTCGTCCTCGAGTAGGTAAATGATAAAAATTGAATTTTTTATGTGGAATGCTACTTGGCATAATTTCAATGTAATTCTCTTAATTGTGGTATGAATATTCAGATCCGAAAGATTCAAGACAAAGGTTTAATATTGACATGGAAATAATAATACTTCAAGCATACTAACTAACCAATTATGTCTCTTCAAAATAACATGGCCAAAGAAAGTTATCCCTACAAAATCATATAGTTTGGCTATGCTCCATCTTCACCACACAAAGTATTCAAATCATGCACAACCCCGGTGACAAGCCAAGCAATTGTTTCATACTTTTGGTGTTCTCAAACTTTTTCAATCTTCACACAATACATGAGTGTGAGCCATGGACATAGCACTATAGGTGGAATAGAATGGTGGTTGTGGAGAAGACAAAAAGGGAGAAGATAGTCTCACATCAACTAGGCGTATCAACGGGCTATGGAGATGCCCATCAATAGATATCAATGTGAGTGAGTAGGGATTGCCATGCAACGGATGCACTAGAGCTATAAGTATATGAAAGCTCAAAAAAAAGAAACTAAGTGGGTGTGCATCCAACTTCCACTACAAAAAAAGACACATCCGTGACATTTTGGGCCAAACAAATTTTTTTTCTGTCATACATATGACACTTCTATGACGATAATTGTGACAAAACCCGGTATCATCATAGATGTGGTGGGCTCCTACTTCTATGACAAAAAATCATGACAGAAAATGGGCTTTTCATCCTGGGCGGGCCGGAGACGCAGCTGCATGACATTCTTTGGGCCGTCCATGACGGAAAAAACCGTGGTAGAAGCGAGGGGGAGGAAAATTTCGGGGAGTTCCTGGTTACGGTGGGAGGTCATGGCCGAGCGATGCGTGTTTCTCTCGTACACGTACGCGAGTGTGTGCGAGGCGTTGGCTCTAACTGAACCCAAGCGAGGCGTTGGGCTCTAACTGAACCCGAGCGGTTGCACTGCAGGCTACGCATTACTGAACTCGAGCGATCGATCGATGGATGTTAACTGAACCCGATCGAGCGATTCCTTCGCTACTGCTGCTAACTGAAGCCGATCGATGCTGCCTCTGGGATGAACAGTGAGCGTTGAGGGGGGGTTTGGATGAACAGTGAGCGGTGGTGTCGCCTCTGGATGAACAAGACCCCGTGGTGTGGTGGAGGGCTGGATGAACAGTAGATGGTGGAGGGGTGCCCGTGGAGGGGTGGTTGAACAGGACCCCGTGGTGTGGAGGGCTAGATGAACAGTAGACGGTGGAGGGGTGGTTGAACAGTAGCCGGTGGAGTAGCGCAAGGTGGAGGCTGGATGAACAGGAGCACGTGGAGGTTGGATGAACAGGAGCCCGTGGAGGCTGGAGGAGGTCGACGGTGGAGATGAACAGTATCCCATGGAGTCCCGTTTTGCGGTACGCCACACCCCTCCTGATGAACAGGACCCCCGTTTCGACCGTAGCGCTCCAACACAAGTCTGTTTCCTTCGTTTTGCGGTATGCCACACCCCTCCCGATCAACAGGACCCCCATTTCGACCATAGGAGGTCTGTTTCCTCTGTTTTGCGGTACGCCACACCCCTCCCGATCAATAGGACCCCCGTTTTGACCGTAGGAGGTCCGTTTCCTCCGTTTTGCGGTACGCCACACCCCTCCTGATGAACAGGATCCCATTTCGAACGTGGCCGGTCGAACACAAGGCCGTTTCCTCCGTTCTGCGGTACGCCAGGCCTCGTTTCCATCGCCTGTTCCGTCCAAGCCCTCCCGATGGACACGACGCATTCCGTTGCCTCCCCATGAACACGACGCATTCTGTTGCCTCTCCATGAACACGACGACGATGCTGTTTCTCCATTCCGACCCAGCCATGTAGACGAGCCCTGGCCGTACATATGCGCGAGTAGGCGTTCGAGACCCCGCCTGTATGTACACATACGTGGTCGTATTTTCTTTCTTGCACCCTGGCCGCCTCTACTATGACACGTGTGCGCCTCTACATCGACCAGTATATATGTACGTACACGTTCGCGACCAGAATGACAACGCTACGTACGCTTCGACCAGGTGGGTCCCGACTGTCAGGCACTTCCTTGCGTGCGAAGATGTAGCTGGTGGGTCCCAGCAGTTAGGGGGGTGAAATACGGTGGCCTATCCGGTGGGTCCCGCTGTCAGGTGGAGGAATAATTATTTTTCACGTAATAAGGAGGCACTTCCTTGTTGCGGCCGTGGACCCAGCTGACAGCCTCTCCACGTACAGTCCACGTCCGATGGAAGCCGTTCCTTGACCATGTTGACCACGCCACGCCGAGAGCACCAGGGCGGTGGATGATGGTGAGGCCTAGGAAGGGGACGACGCGGAGCCGGGGAAGACGCGACAGTGGATGCCCATGCGTAGAGGAGTACGAGGGTTAACTGGTTCGCTGCGGTGTGAGGCTGCCGTCACCGCAGAATAACATGGGGTGTGGGTGAGTAGAGGGATGGCCTGGCCAGCGGTGGGAGTAGTAGGGGGCGGTGAGGCCTCCGCCGCATCGCAGCCGGCCACGGGAGGCAGGAGCACAAGGCACGACCGGCGCTGGTTTGGGCAGCTGGAGCAAGAAGACCAGAGGTTGAAGAAGCACTACGGCCATTGGATGGACATCGTACGGTCACTGGAGCTAAAATCGTGCATATTGACTAAGTTGACAAAGCCCTTCGTCCCCGTCAACTTAGTAGGCCCAGAAGTCAGCATGCCACTATACTGGGTCCCAGCTAACAGGGGGAGTATTCATTTTTTTTGTGCGTAATAAGGAGGCACTTCCTTGCGTGCGAAGATATAGCTGGTGGGTCCGAGCTGTCAGCGGCGGTAACGTTTTTTTCGTGAAATACAGAGGCCCTTTCGGTGGGTCCCTGATGTCAGGTAGAGGAATCATTATTTTGCGCGTAATAAGGAGGCATTTCCTTGTGTGCGGCCGTGGACCCAGCTGTCGGCCTCTCCACGTAAAGTCCACTTCATATGCATGTCGGTCGTTGACCACGTTGACCAGGCCGCGCCGAGAGCACCAAGGCGGTGGACGACGGCGAGGCCTAGGAAGGGAACGACGCGGAGGCAGGGAAGACTTGGCAGTTGTTTCCCACGCGGAGGGGAGTACGACTGTATGAGGGTTTACTGGTTCATCTACCGTCACCGGAGAATAACAGCAGGTGTGGGTGAGTAGAGGGATGGCTAGGCCAGCAATGGGAGTACGGTGGAGCGGTGAGGCCTACGCGGCAGCAGAGCCGGCCGCGGGGAGGAGGGAGCAGGCAGTCCAGCCGCGCCTGTTTGAGCGGCTGGAGCAGGAAGAGCAGAGATTGAAGAAGGACGATGGCCGTTGGATGGCCATCCAACAGTCACTGCTTGTGCGTCAACCTTTTTTTAGGAAAGCCTCAAATCTGTGGAAAACAGCATACAGCCCATCTGCCATTATTTCTAATAATTTACAGCCCATTTGCTAATTATTAAGGTTTTTTTGGAGCTCATATTCTTTTTGTTAGCATTACAGCCCATATTGTGGCCATGGTTAAAAAATTGTACGAAATTTTGCATATTTCAGTGCGGTCCGAACTGTTTTTAATCCCGAAAATTCGACTCACATTCAAACTGATTTTAAAAATAAATGTGTATCAATATAAAATCCAACAAATTCTCCACACATAAAAATTAATGTAATTTCAAATCTCGAAATGAAAAAAAGATATTTGAAACTAATTGCCGGTTTGATGTGTTTTAAAAATGTACAGCCCATTTCTCATTACTGATGGGCCATTTTCTCGGCCAGCCGAACGAAAGCTCTCCTCGTCTTGAAAGATTTGCAGCCCAATAGGCCTGACAAAGCGACTTACTTGGCAAATCACAAAAAAACTGGGTTGTGGCCGTGGACCCAGCTGTCAGCCTCTCCACGTACAGTACTCTTCCGATGGAATGTCGTTGACCACGTTGACCACGCCGCGTCGACAGCACCAAGGTGGTGGATGACGGCGAGGCCTAGGAAGGGGACGACGCGGAGCCGGGGAAGACGCGGCAGTGGATGCCCACGTGGAGAGGAGTACGAGGGTTCACTGGTTCGGCTGCGGTGTGAGGCTGCCGTCGCCGCAGGGCCTGGCTAGCGGTGGGAGTAGTAGGGGGCGATGAGGCCTCATCAGCAGCACAGCCGGCCACTGGAGGCAGGAGCAGGCAGTCTCCCCGGCGCTGGTTTGGGCGGCTGGTGCAAGAAGAGCAGCGATTGAAGAAGCAGCAGGACCGTTCGATTCAAATCCAATGGTTACTACTGCTAGAATCGTTTGTTGACTAAGTTGACAAGCCCTGCATACGCGTCAACTTAGTAGGCCCACAAGTCAGCCTCCCAACCGGTGCGCCCCAGATGTCAGTGGGAGGAATCGTTTTTTTCGCGTAATGAGGCAGTTGATTGCGTGCGGCCAGGCCAGTGGAGGGAGTAGGGTGGGATAGGGAAGCCTGCGCGGCATCACAGCAGGCCACAAGAGGAGGGAGTAGGCAGTCCCGCCGGCGCTAGTTTAGGCGGCTGGAGCAGGAAGATCAGAGATTGAAGAAGCACGTCGGCCGTTGGATGGACATCCAACACTAACTGCTGCTAGAATCGTGTGTTCACTGACAAAGCCTTGCGTAAACAAGTCAGCCTCGAAATCTGTGGCGTGTACAGCCCATTTGCTATTATTTTTATAATTTTTACTCATTTTCTAATTCATATGGAATTTATTGCAGCCCGTTTTCCATTTTTAGAATTGCTGGCCATTTTCTAGTCAGCACCAGGGTCAAAAAATTAACTCAATATGTGGGAAATTTTTAAAAATCGCAAATTTTTGCTGGGGAACGAAATATTCTTAATCCAAAAATTAATAGCCATACTAAAACAAATTTAAAAATAAATTATTACTATGTCATGTTAAATCCAATGAAATACGTATAAGATATTAGTGAAGAACAAAAACAAAAAAGAAACTTATATCCCATTTGCTATAATTTTTTGGAATTTTCAACCCCTTTTGATATTACTTTTAACAGACATTGATCATACTCTTAAGCCAGGCCGGAATGCATTCCTCCTCGTCTTGAAAGATTTGCAGCCCAGTAATTTGAAGAAAACAAATAGGCCTAGCTTGGGTATTCTTCAAAAAGAAATACTGGGCTACCTATTTTCCCAAAGAACTGGTGCATGAGCATTTAGCTTTATTTATTTATTTATTTACTTATTTATGTTTAGGGGACCATGAGCATGTACCTGGGTCGGATTCATGTGAGAGCCTCCCTTCCAGTTAATTATGGGCTTCTCTATTAGGCCTTCATCAATGGGTTGCATGTTATCAACAAGTGGAAAATGTGTTCCGAGTTTCAAAAAAGTGTGTTCCGTACGATAAATAGTATGCGCTACGTACGGTACAGGGCACTAAAGGATCAACCGTGCAACGACTTCCAAAACATTGTGTTTGTCGTTCTAACAACACATTTATTCAACCAACAGACGAAATATACTATTGATTGTACATTGAAAACAGTAGCAGCAGCAACCAGGGCTGGGGGTGCAATAGAAGCAGTAAGCAGGCTAGAAGAGTGAAGACGCAGCTCTCTCTTCCAAAACAAACATCAGCCATCATTACAAAAGGGCTACCAAAAAAGAACGAGTGTATGCATCAAACTAAATAAAGATCCTACTACACCAAGTGTACACATCTAACTAACTGGCTCAGTTAGACGTTACTATTTATTAAGCTGTGGAGATTGGCTGACAGCTTGAACCAGATGGGTGCCTGACGGGGGAAACTCCAGCCAGCAGGTCGAAGTCTGATACTTGCGATCCTCTCTCCTACTTTGGGCTGCAGAGCCTGGCAGCACATATCAGGGTATGGTGCATGCAGAGACGCATGGTACGCTGTGTACACACAGTTTTGGCTGATGAACGAAACCGCGCTGCCATCATGATCCTTGCCGTCGGTTATCTCCTGGTTAATCGAATAATTCAGTCTGACAAACAAAGAGCGTGTACCAAGGCTACTTACCAGCCTCCAGTCAAAAATTCCTGAAGGCCCAGAGAAGCTGCGATCCTGCTCAAAGACCTTGCAGTGACTGTGATTGTATTCCACGAAACAACACGTCCGGTACGTGCGAACGATCATCAATCTTTCGCCATCGTCTGATCGAGCCAGGAACCACCTGCAACTGCCATGTCACTTTTCTTTGAAAGGTTCTGGGATTAGGAAGGGTAGGGACACCAGGCGGCCTACAACATCATATCAAGTTGGAGTCAAATAAAAAAGGGCTCTTGGTTTAGTCAATCTTAAGAACAGCATGTTATGAGCATGAATATTTTTTCGGCAAATGTTGACAGTAATATAAGCAAGCCATCATGATATCATAGGAAAGTAACATACTGCTATAACAGCCGTTTGTAGCGATGACTGGAGTAGGCCAGTAATACGTCCAGCCATAGAAGGAGTCGAAAGCGTAAATGAAGCCCTTGTGTTCAATGGCATCAGAGAACCATGGAGGATGTATGATCCTGTGATGGACGTGCAGATTTATCCACTTACCGCAGTGACCTGTCAGATAGGCGAGACCGCGGTTGAAGAACGCAATTAGCCTGAAGTCTTTATAATTCGCAGATCTTGTGGGCACTTGGCAGATTACAACCTTGAGCAAATCAAACTTTGTATCATGTTGGCTACTGTAAGATTCCGAGTATTCTGGGCCGCGGTGCCAAAGTAGTGCAGTGTTAATCGAAGGAAGGGGGGTCAATTGCCGGGTGTAGACCTCCACGAGCATCCAGCTGCCGCGACCGTCGACGAGCACCATCCAAGACGTGTTCATGCCGACCCAGTACATACTGTTAATGTAGTTGAGGCTGACGGGGATCGGATCGCAGTCAAGGGGGTTGATGCTCGCCACCCTACGATCATTATGCTGCGTGACACGCCGTTTCTGAAGATCAGGCGGCATCAGCAAGCAAGGAGTTGGCTTAAAAAGCTCCGGCCTGAGGGCTTTGAGTAAATGGTACAGCCCCGACGAGCACGCGGCGAGTGGCATGGTACTGAGATTGTCCACACGCGAAACAATGAGCTTGATTACCTCTGTGGGGAGCGAATTCCAGCCACTCTTTCGGCGGACGCTACTCGGTTCTGCCATTGTTAGTGCTTGGGTTTCGGACGAGGGGGGAGGCGCCTTAGCGGGGATGGAAGATTGGACGAGATTATGTGCGGACAAAGATGGAGAAGCGAATATGTGCTGCGGGAAGTGGACAGGTGATGATGACTATAGCACGCCGCTTGACTTACGAGACACATACCAGCAGCGTAGGGTCATGTCGATGCCAGACAACTTGCTTGAGTGATCACAGTACTAGTACTCCCTACAATGCTATGCCCTAACTTGCTTGAGTAGAGTAGTAGAGTAGGACTCTGATCTACTACTAGCATCGGAGGAGTAGTATATTCTAATCTAAAATAGTTACAAACTTCAATGCCCGAGCGTGGAAAGACTACGAACCGTGCTCAAAGACCGTGTCTACGTGGTGTTTGGACATGGGCGACAACCTCAACACCAACGGTGCTGCTCCCATTGCACCGTATGTGTTTCTGTCCTTCCTGTTCGAAATCGTGGTAGAATTCATGTTTCTACTCTGTATCCTACTACTATGCTAGTCCACATGATTAGTTTCATCTCTGTTATAGCCGTCATGATTTATTTTGTGCTTATTCGGATTAAATCTCGTAGTAACTTGCTCATATATTCAACTGGCGCAACGTCCCCTACAGCCACTCCCGTTTCATGGACGGCCTAGTCGATGTTGGAATTTTGCTAGTAGGCCTTTATAAGGTGAGTTCTTCTACCACTTGTATGAGCATGAGAAGAGGAGACCTACACGCGCGCTCCTCCTCCTCGCTTGCCTCGCCATGCCACGCCTCGTCACGACGCGCTGCGGGTTGCGGGATTGAGCCGAGCCGAGGACAGAGCTATACTCCCACGACCTACCCGGCCCGCACTATATAGTTTCTCACCACCGTTCCAGATCATTGCGTCGCCAAGCAAGTCTTCTCCATCCCTCCTTTCGGTGTGCACCGAGAGAAGGGACAGCAGGCCTCTGGAACCCCGCCTCTCGTGATCCTATACGGGAGAGGGGCGATCAGGTTTTTGGGGAGCGCACTCGCGCGACTGCTGGTAGCGACGACTTCGCGAACGACGACTTCTTCCCCGACCTCGGCAACCTCATCCTCGACGACATGGGTGACAACATCAACGCCGGCAACCAGTGAGATACAGGGTGTAGGAAGCGGTTTGGGAATTTGCATGCCTTTCCAACCAGTGAGATTCTCCGTACAAAGTACGACAGAGAAATAACCACACAGAAGGAAGCTAAAAGTAAACAATCAAACGAGCATTTTTGCATTTGTTTTGCATTGAATCGTTTCACAAGCTTGACTAGTGCTGTTTTTCTACTTTTACAAAAACCGCATTGCAATGTTAAAACGTGCATTTGCATGTACATAAGTAATAGTAGTACTCCCTCCATCCAGGTCAATAAGTCATCTTCGGTTGTGCACCGTGACCAAGAAGGAGGGAAGACTTATACACCGTGACCGAGGGAGTAGCACAGTCTGCAAGCATATATCGAGAGAGACGTGTAGTGCGATAGTATATAGTAAAGTTTGTGCTATATGCACATGCTTGCAAAATGCGTACGAATACACAAGGTTTCCAAACTTTCCCTTTTACATACTTAATTAAGGACGCTAAAAATTCCTAAACATTCGGGATTTATCATTTGCGTCCCAAAACTAATGAGATCGCCTTACGAAACAAAAATTATACTCCTCCTAAAAGCCACGGCGCTCGCAGGAGCGCTTGCGGCGCGCCACGAGTGCCCTGGTGCGCGGCCGTTTCCCAGCGCGCCGACACAACGCCTCTTCCTTAGCCTCGCAACTCGCGAGGTGCTGATTGGCAGCTTGCCGGCGGGCGAGCGCGATCTCACCGGTGTGGTGATCCGGCGCCAACAGGTACTCCTCCTCGCTAGAAGCGTGCACCCGGTCCACGTACCGCCAAGCGTAGATGAGGCGCTTGGGCCCGACTGCACTCAGGGCGTCGGCACGGGCGTCCTCCGCCACCCTCACAGCCCTGGCACAAGCCATCTGCCAAAGAGCCAATTGCCTGACTCTCTCGGACGTGACATAGGCCTCCCAGGCAGCTTGTTCCGCGGTGCGCTTCTCTTCCTCGGCCTTCTTCTCCGCCTCTATTTTGGCGCGCTCTGCTGGAGGCAAAGCCTCCCACAAGGCGACATCCATTTCTTTCCAAAGCTCCTCAAGGCTGGGGGGGCTCGGCGGGCGGCGCGGCGTTCTCCTCGTAGCGGGGAGCCGACGCGTCCTCCGGCGCGCGTGCTGGCGAGATTGGGAACGCCGACGCGTCCGCCTCGACACGTCGTGGCGAGGAGCGGAACACCGACGCGTCCTCCTCGACTAGTGGCGGCGAGGAACGGAACGGCGACGCGACGCGTCGCGGCGAGGAGCAGAACGCCGACGCGTCCTCCTCGACTAGTGGCGGTGAGGAACGGAACGGCGACGCGTCGCGTAGCGGCGAGGAGCAGAACACCGACGCGTCCTCCTCGACTAGTGGTGGCGAGGAACGGAACGGCGACGCGTGACCGTCCGCGTGGTGCAGCGAGGGGCTCCTAGGGCTTGGGAAGGGCGATGCCATGGTGGTCGACGTGAGAGGGAGGGGGAGGAGATAGCGATGAACGTGAATGTGAGGGGGGGAGATAGCGATGTCGTGGGAGGCGCAGTATTTATAGCGAGCAATGGCACACCTACGTAAGATATGGACTGGGCTGCACTGACTTAACTGCCGGTCCAGTTGCGTCACTAACATGTGGGCCAGACCCCTGTTGGGCCCATATGTCAGTGACCGAATGCACCTGCAGTTAAGTAACAGCTATGTGGGCATATTTGTTGGAGTAAATTACGGGGGAGCGAAGGGGTGGAAATATTGCTGGTCACAACGGATTGGACGAGCGTGGGGGGAGGAGAGTCATGCATGCAGATTTTTTCACACGGGGTGGAGTGGTGGGACCGCCGGAGGGAGAAGGAGAGTTTGGCAGGCATATTGTTTCCACACATGGAGAGGAAAATATTTGGAGACGAACGGGCTTCCTGCAGGTATGGGGAACGGTGCATAATAAGTCATCTTGCATGCCGGGCTAGGTATAGTCTCAAGTCATTAAAAACAAACACGCCCCACACATGTTCATATTTCAAGGTGCACTAAATTATTGCATGCGATGATTAAGGCTGGCCATAATGGTGGTATCTTAGCTGGTATCATGCACACGGGAATAGCAAACATGCTGATGTGGAAAAGAATTAAAGAAGAGAGGGGGGTTAGAGTAACTAGTGTTTATGCATGCATTGGTAAACACATTTTTTTGTGGAGAACGACAGCACTAGTTGAGTACTTTTGCAGACTTCAAAAACTATTCCACAATGTGTCAACATTCACAATGTCAAATCAATATTTTTACACTCATTATAAAACGTAGTTCTTATACTCATTATAATCAATACTCCCTCCGTCTAGGTGAGCAAGTCATCTTAGATTGTGCACTATGACCAATGAGGAGGGGAAAATGAGAGATCTTAATGTTTATTTGCTAATTAATAGCATTGCATGCAATGAACTAACCACTGCATGTCATGTTTGGTAGTCTCAAGTCATTAAAAGCATGCACACCCACATCTCCTATTGGTTGATATGTCAAGAAACAAGAAATGAGGTAGAAGTTAATGCACCGTGCCTAAGTGTTTTGGGAGTATTGTAGATATTGATATTTTTAGTATAAATTTAGTCGTGAGATTTCATTGATGCCTGTCAAAGCGTTGACAGGTCTGCTATGCGTGACCTGAAGATGAAAGCGTTGAGCATCTTGAAGTTGATCGACAATCTTCAATTGTCAAAGATTAGCCGTTCGGCCAATAAGGTGGCACACTTAATCGCTAAGTATAGCTTTGACAATAGATTAGATGGTATTCTTGTAAATAACGTACCGCCCTGTGTGGTGAATCTTGTATCGAATGAGTGTACTGGTGTGGTTGGTTAATTAATATAAGGTGGTGTTCAAAAAAAGTATAAATTTGGTCAAACACTTTGCAAACGGTTGACGGGAGTAAAAAGGACTAGAGGGAGTATCATGCATGCGGAGTAGGCAAAAAAATTGCTTGTCTAAAAAAAGGCAAAAGATTGCTCATTTATAGCCGGTCGAAGTCTCAAAGGGCGCGACCGCGCGAGGGGGCGAAGGTCGTGGGAGGCGCGACATTTGACAGAATTAAGTGAAGTTACATCCACGCACCGGCATGGCGTGCGAATAGGCAGAAGCTATACCGGTTCAATGCCTGCGCTATGAGAGGTCACGCCCGTGTCAGAGCAATCACTCCCTCCAGTCCTTTTTTGTTCGGCTATAACAAAATCTCGTTTCCATTCATATTTTACAAGTAAAGTTCGTGGACAAACTTTGACCCAAAGTACGATGGGGACTAGTAAACCAGAATGGAGGTAGTAGTTTTTTTTAATCGAAGAGGGGTTTCCCCTTCCGATTTTCATTAAAGAAAACCAGCATCTAAATCTAAACCATAGTATTTGCCCTAGAACTACCAGGTTCAACATCTCGCAACATAAACCCATACAACCTCCATCGCAAAAAAACCATACAACCATACGCCAAGGAGGTACGTAGTACTATGAATTCCATTTTCGCTCCATACCAATCGTTCTAAAAACTACTTACTACTTATAACGCGTCATTGAAAATCGAAACTCTTAACCCCGCTAAAAAACGATATTTTAAACGTGGTTACTCGATCTGTGGCAACTGGCGAGCCACCGCGCTCCAAGTCGTTCACCTGTGGTCCCGACCATCAACTCCTACGGATCAAATTATCACGCGAGCTGACTATTCCTACAAAGGTGCTCCACCACGTACCCGGTACCCGCGAATGCAGCAATCGTGCCCCTAGGGTTTTAGGGTTTATTTGTTAATATCGCCTTTACGTAACACTCATGTGTGCGAGACAGCGAGAGGCCGACTGCGTGCATGCGCCTCTTCTCTTCGTATATGTACCCCACCGTTTGTCTGGTGTCCAAATAATTATAATAACTACTAGCAATGTGCCAATGCGTTGCCACACGATCAAAGTAGATTAATACAGTGGCGGAGCTAGATGCAGACTACGCCTGGGGCTGTGCTATGTTGAGTGATAAACTTCTATGATTTTCTATGCTTTGCATGAAGAAATTACAAAGGAAGTTGTTTCTAGGCCTGGGGCTATAGCCCTAGTTGCCCCAGGCCTGTCTCCGCCACTGGATTAATACATATTCACCGATTTGATATAAAAAAGTCTAGCTTTGAAATACGTATATCACTAAAAATATGTTATGTTTCACTCAAAATATATTCCTTTGGCGGTTTTGATGAGATAAGGGAGGAATGTTGTTGGTTTCAAGATTCGAGAAGTGGTATATGTCTAATTTCTACTCTTACTAGCAAGATGCCCGTGCGTTGCATGGAACATCAAGATCTTGTGGGAGAAAAGGATGAACGAGGGAAGGCCTTATCTGCAAATGTGGTGAAGAGTGCGGGTAAATTGCCATATTTTCCTTCCTATCTGTCAGATATAAATCAGACGACCTACATTGCAAGATGGCAGGCCCACCATCATCACCAACTCTATTTTTTATCCCTACTCTTATAATAAGCATTGTCGGTGATGATCGTGTGCCTGCCATCCTGCAATATAGGTCATCCGATCTATATCTGATGGATAGGAAGGAAACTATGGCAATTTTGCAAAAAGATACCCACACCCCTCTCCACATTTGCAAATAAGGCATTCCCTCATTCATCCCTTTCCCCCACAAGATAAACTACTCATACAAATGCATCTTGATGTTCCGTGCAACGCATGGACATCTTGCTAGTTGTTGCAAAAAGCCCATGTGTGTGTGAGAGAGAGGGCGAGTGGAGGAGGACGGAGTGCATGTGTGACAAAGACACAAGGAGTGTGTGTGCGATAGGTATCAGCTTAAAATGAGGCGATAGTGTGTGTGTGCACGATCGAGAGGGCGTGTCTCAAGAAGGGAAGAAAAATCTACATAGATACAAGGAGCGGGAGAGAGACATTATGCGATGGTGGAAGCACGAGTGTGCGGGTGTATAAACCTATCTAGAGGCTAGCTAGTCGATAAATGTTTGTGAGAGAAATACGAGTCGGGGTGCGAAAGAGAAAGTTTTGTGTGTGTGGGAGAGAGATGGTAGTCGGGAAGGGGAGTGGAAGCAGGAGTTGTGCGTGTGTGTCTGTGAGAGAGAGAGAGGAGACGGTAGTCTGGGCTGTCTGATCGGTAAACAAATGAATAATTTCAGTCTGGGATGGAGATGAAAAGGAGACCGCAACAAATGTTGTTTCTACAGGAGAGATAGAGAGAGTAATTTTAGTGGTATGAGTCATATGTAGAGACATATAGGGTGTGAGAGAGAATCTCATAGAGAGAAAGACAAAGTGAAAGACGAGTGGAGACTGTGTGTTTGGCGGTGAAAAAGAAATCTTAGGTATCGAGTGATACCAGAGAACAGTAGAGACGTGAGAGATAATGAAAACTGTGTAATTTATAATGATAGGGAGAGTGTGACACTTCTCAAGGGAGACGTCGAGAGACCATGTTTGCGAGGATAGGAGCAACATGAAGTGAGCGTGCGGGTGAGCTGGAGAAAAGAGAGTGATAGCTACCTGAAGGAGCATGCATGTGAGAGAGATGGGCGTGAAAGGAGTGAACAAAAAAGGGATTCAAATATTTGAATTCGAGATGATGATAGATGTAATCCATACTCGAACCAAAATTGATCTATCAAACATGCATACTCATATGAATCCACGCACATCTATGTTACTTAATATGTAGATATTACTGATCCATACATTTTAGTAGAACATAATTTGGTTAAATTTTTTCGAATTCAACCTTAAGATTTCGAGATCGTTGTATTTGTAAATCATATTATACATATAAAGGAGCAGAATTCTTTGTTGTGCTTTTGAAAGTATATATAAAAAATGATGTATATAGAATGTAATTCCAATTGAAAATGGATCCCGCCCGGAAAAAAAATAGAATACAAACGGGATTCGAATTGAGTTGGCACGGTAAACGTGCACTCTGCAAAATTTAAACGAAGCGGGGAAAGTCGCAGTAACCGCCCGAAACCAAAATCTGCGAGATGGAAATCACTACTGCCT